>NC_142247.1:29605141-29910376 GCF_052056855.1 Sturnus vulgaris | reverse complement strand
CTGTATTTATTCCTTCCAGCTGCCTGCTTGGAATTTAGTTTGTTTCAAGGGCAGGAGAAATTAATTTTCTGATTTCATATTCGGTGCAGAGTAGCTTCTCCCCCTCCTCCATTCCCTCTCTCCGCCTTTTGCTGAAGTAAAGAAAGATGTCTTAGCAATATTTCCTTTTTAAATTTTCCTTCTGCTCTCTTGTAGCTATTTGGCCTCTTTGCTGACAGTGTGGGATAGGTGCTAACAAAGTGCTCCTTTCCTGATCCTGAGCTGGAGAATGCACTCTTGGACACATTGCAGGAAACAAGTGAGAGCACGTCTCATGACAAATCAAGCTAAAAACAAAAGGAAAATGAATATTAGGACTATTGGAGAGGGAAAGGTTTTTAATCATCCCTGAGATATAATCTCGGGGGCTACTGAGCCCCTGGGAGCTGTTATCATACAGAGAGTATCTCAAGGTCCAGGGCTGGGACAGCAGATATGGGCTGACCCTGCTGGGACCTGGGAGGACAGCAGCCACGTGGTGATAGTCAGTTTACTGTCTGGTAACATTAACGTTTTAGTCTGGAAACTGTGGGGTTTTGTGGTGGATTTGAAACTTCCCTGCTAGGCATGAAGGAACTGAAAGCAACTTCCCAGCTCCCACAGCCCAGTGATGTATAGGCTCTGTGTGTGTGTGCAATACTTGTTGGTAGAGCATATTTGTGAGATGTGGCGTTTATGTTACCTTTTATCTAGGAAGAATCGTTTATCTCAGCATTCTAATTATGTTCCATTAAAATGCAAATTTGGGTTTATGCGCTGAAATTGTCAGTACCATTGCCATGGAAACAGGAGCTTGAGGGAGGGGAATTGGAATAGGTGGGACTGTGCATCTCACTCAAAATCCCTCTCAAATATATCTACATAATTGAAATACAGTGCCCTTCCCCAGGAATTGTGGCACTTTCCCCCTAGGTAATTTGAGGCATCACTGAAGTTCTTCATGGAGTTGTTCTAACAGGGCAAATGTGTGTGGGTCACCAGCTAATTCCCACCAAAGTGTAAGAGCTATTGTGCAGGTCTCTCAGGAGGAAGCAAATCCTTCCCATTTGACCCTCCCCATGTGATGCTTCTTTTGAGGTGTCTTGCAGGAAAGAAGGAAGAAAAGATCCCTAACTGACCAGCTGGAAGCCCTTAGATGCTGCCACAGTTATTGGAGGGTTTAAATGCAGTCTGTGCTTTTAAACCCATTCACCTCCAGTTAAATGCCCACTCAAGCTGCCTGCACTGAGAATGTCCTTCAGCAGTGAGTTCTCTGTGCCAATCATCCTTGGTGCAGGATGAGTTGAGTCTTCCTCATGTCTCTGTCTCAGGGCCCTGCTCCTTTCTGTTTGTTTTTATGTCAAGATGGTGTGAATCTGTATCTTCCTCCTCCTTTTACCAAGTACAGATGGAACTCCTGAAGCTTGTCTCCTTCCTGTTTAAGAATCAAGTGAAGGGGTTTAAGGATGCTGGGTGGAAGTGAATGCTGAGAGAGATTGAGACATGACTGAGTACATTTCACAGAGGAAAAATGTGCCTTTCTGCTTTGGCTGTTGACTGAAAATTTTGATGATAAATAAAGCATGGTGAGTTAATTCCCAAGCCACAGTGACAGCTGGGCCGGAAAGACAAGACTAGGTCTGTTTTCTGGCTCCTCATACCTGATAAGAGGTTTGCAAGATCATCTGCTACCTCATCCTGGTTTTGTCAGGGGAAATTTTTCCTGTGCACTGGGAATCTGGTTGGCTGATAGTAAAATCTAGATAGTCCTATGAACCCGGTGATCCAAACTGCAGTTTCTATTGAATATAATTGATCTGGATAGCCTGAGGCTGGTTATCCTCCATTTAACAGTAAAATAAGGAGGAAACATTCAGAGCAGGGTTTAGTTTAACCTAGGGAGATCCGAAGCAAGGAGAGGTAGGCTCAGGTTCTGCCTCTCCATTATGACACAGAGTGGCAAACTGGAGTGGGTTCAGTGAGGGCCACAAAAATGACTAAGGAGTTGTGGCATATAACATGTAAGGAGATGTTGAGAGTGGTGGCTTTGTTTAACCTGGAGGAAAGCAATCTGACTGATGAGGCAATGGGGGATGTGTGTAGAGAAAATGGATCTGGACTCTTATTAGAGGTGTGCATCAAGGGCAATAGGCAACTGAGACAAGTTGCAGCTTGCAAAATTTCAACTCTGTATGAAGGAAAACCATAAGCATGCGGGTGGATCTCATGTGAGACGGTGACCCAGAGGTGGAGTCTGCCTCCTTTGAGATACTCCAAACTCAAGCAGGCAAGGTGCTGAGCTACCTGCTGTGGCCTTGAAGTTAGCCCTGCTTTGAACAGGGGTTTGGACTGGAGGCCTCCTGAGATACCTTTTGACAGCAGTTGTTCTGTGGGCTCCCACTGGGGGCAGGTTCTGTGACGCACAGTGAAGTGGGGAGCCCACACTGTTCTCTCCGCTAGGATGAATCACAAGCAGAATTAATCTGTTGGCTTCTTTTACTGGAAAAAGCATGACCCTACTGTGGACCATCAGCTTCTGCACTGGGGGAGTTAAATCTGTGCATTGGGCACAAAAGTGATGGGTATGGGGTCTGGGCAAAGGCCTAGATGTCAGGAGGACAAGGAATACAGCACTTGCTACTTCCACACTAGGCAGGCCATTAACTTGAGGAGATTGGCTTTCCCAAGAGTGCCATCTGACTGGGAATGAGGGATAGGACTAAAATAGTCCATTTTGCATCTTGGGCTTTCTCAAGGAGCAGATTAAAAATATATGATAGAGAATGTCCTTCCCTTCCAAGAGGAGAAGATGGTAGAGTGGAATAAAAAAGGTGATATTTGAGTGTCTGCATCTGAAGTGACAAGGAGAGGCATGAAAGTGGCTGGTACCTGAAAACAGAGCAATGAATAATTGGTTTTGGTGTGAAAGAAACCATTTCACTGTGCTCAATATTATCATCATTAAGCTGATCAGCTTCACCAGCAAGGAAGATACTGAGAATGAGAGAGAAAATATTGTAAGAGATGTAGAGGAACATACATTCAAAATAACTGTTTGGAGAAGATTTGCCAACAAGTGATTACAGAGGGAAAGACAGCAGGTGAGACAGGCCAGAAGAAAAAGTGGAGAAGAGAAAAATGACAGGGTGGAAGAGAGTGGGAGAAAAGACAATTTCTATAGTTTCTGTAAAAATCTCCGCGTCCTGTTCCTTCACACACACAAGTATCTCCCCTCCCTCAGCTGTACTGAGTACTTCCCCCAGCACCATCCTGGTGGCACTCTGTGTCCTCTGATGATGAGCTGAGGGGCTTCAGCCCAGGACCTCTGCTCCACATCCCTGCCTGCAACTCCTGACTCCCACCTTCCCCTCCACCCCCCCAGGCAAGCACTCTCCTTTAGAACAGAGTGTTTGTGCCACATCTACTTCTGACAGGCACACCAAGGTGCAACAGAAACTTCCTCTCTTACTGGACTGAGATGTTACTGACTGGGAAGATTTAACCCTGTGTCAGCTGATGTGAAGGAGCTTTCTAAGACAGAGTCAAAGCCTACTTTGCTAACGTAAGCAAGAGGTGGTTTTTGCCTCACTGATTTGGGGAAGAGCAGACAGACTCACTGGCCCATGTAGGTCCTTGTCACCCCACATTCTGCAGTGGTTCATGTGACACTGTGTGAAAACAACCAGTGAGCCTTGTCCTTGCTGCACGGGTTAGCATTGCAAAACACTGTATTTAACCTTACCTTTCCCAAGTGAGGTTTTCTAGTGGCAACCAGGGCAGAGATGCTGAGATGTCTAGCAGAGGTGTCAGAGCCAGGTGATGCCTTCCCTCAGCATGTGCTCTGCCCATTCACCTGTAAACCCAGGCTGCTTGTGCACCTGCACCCATCCAGATTGGTGGGGATGGCAGCACTGCACCCTCACAGAGCTATTCCCTCCTTCTCCTTTCCCTCAGCCTGCCAGAAACAGATCGCCATGGGCTGCTTGCCTCTCACACCCCTGGCTGTTTTAACATACCCTCGGGGAAGGTGTAAGACTGGCTGTGGCGATGAGATTGTGATCTTTCTTTCCTTTTTTTTTTTTTTTTTTTGTTTTTAAATTGTCAGTGGAGTTTCCCTTGCCATTTTCAGCAGCTCTAAAAAAAACCCCTTCATCGAATATTCAGCATCTTCCTGGAGCTCGTCAGTAGCCAGCGGGGGCTGTGGGTGCACAGGGGATGACTCACGAGTCCTGTCTTGTTCTCGGGCCCCCAAGACTCCTCTGCTTCTCTCCCTTTCTCTCAGCCAGCAGTTTGTGCTGATCGGCCTGTGGCTGCCAATTCTAGCGGGGCTCTAGTCACAGCAGTGATGGGAAGAGGGATGAAAGAGGCACTGCTTGCAAGCTGTGGGGATGGATGGGATGGGAAGTTTTTACTGGGGTGTGGGGATTATTGAAGGAAGGTGCCTGGAGGCTTTACATGTAATGCTGGGGGTGGTCTAGGGAAGAAATCTGGTTGGCAGATGTGGTGATTCAAGAGATCCTGATTCAAAACCTCCTGTACAGATCCCCCTCAGCTACTCCAGGCAACTCCCCCATCCCCTCCCACAGCTCTTGATTCAAGCTCATTCCTAATAGAACCTGAGCCAACACTGGCTCATTTTCACACCCTGTTGCTTGGTCATTGACTAAATTAAATTTCAATTACTTTTTTTCTTATAAAAAAACCCTGGTGAAAACAGCAGCTTTTAATTGGAAGCAGTTATTTGGTCTGTTGCAGCAGTGAAGGGCGTGCAGGTGGTTTGATGAGGAGGAGGAGGCAGGGGGAGGTGCTGAGTTGTAGGTGGAACCTTTGCGTGGACACTGGGAGGGCACAGGAGTGGCTGGGTGTCCCACTGGGAGATGTGGCATGACCTGCTCTGCTCCTTCCCAAGAAGGGAAGCTAAAAATGCCATCTGATGGCCCCTCACTTTGAGGTTGTCCACCAGCTGCCAGCCCTGGGAAGGGGAGCCATACTGTAGGGTAAAACTTGTCTTCTTCAAGAGATCCTCTATTGGTCCTTTATGGGTGAGCATGAACAGCTGGTTTTGATACCCTTGTCCTGCTAGGCTGCTGAGAGTGTAGCTTGCTTGTCAGGAGACGTGGCACAGCCTGACCTTACCTCTCTGGGAATATGTCCTTCATGGTCTCTCGGCAAGCTGAGGAAAGACACTGAATGTCTTCACTTGTGCACCTGCTGGGGCTTGGGGGAGAAGTGTGTCTGTCTGAAGGCACCCATTGAGGGGCAGGGAAGCAGTTAAGCAGAAGAGCAGAACAGGAGCTGTGCAGCAGGCAAAGCTGTCCTGAATCTCCAGGAGTCATGACAGATGCATTGTTTAGGATTTCTGCTTTCTGCTGTTGCTCAGTTTTTTCTTTTCTCTCCGAGTTCCTCACTGCTTGTCTCTGAGAAATGTAACCTGTGACCTCAGCCTTCATAACGGTGTCAGCCGTGTGGGTCAGGAGCACCTGGAGCCCCTTTTCTGCTGGTGACATCTCCTGGGTACCCACTGACAGGTAGTCATGACTCATTGTCTCTCCAGGAAACCAGGAAAATAAGCTTGTGTGTGAATCCCAGGTGCAGAGAGGGTCTGCCTGTCACAGCCAATTCAGCTGCTGCTCTGCCTGGCAGTGTTGTTCTATTTTATGGGTTCCTACTCGCGTTGCTCTCTTTGTTTTGCTTGCTTTCCCCCTCACTTCTCTTTCTCCCTTAGCTGCCTCCCAGCAGAAATTGGCTATTAAACCAACTGTACCGAGGCTGTGAGATGCACACAGGCATTAGGAACAAATGACACTGAGCACGCACCTCTGGTGCAGCAGTAGGGCACCAGGAATCTCCAGGAGCATCCTCTGCCGGGGAGTGTTTGTGTTCTGGGAGAGTTGAAGAGCTGCTCCTTGCCTCCTGCAAGCCAAGGTGTGAGTCTGTGCTGCTTGAGCTGCCAACATATGGGTGTGCAAATTTCTGCCATGGTCCATGGGGCCAACAGCTGCTGTGTGTCAGGCTGTGTTATGTACAGCCTGGTGGCAATGGAGGAGTTGCTCAGCTCCCTCATGCAGCTGTACCAGAGCCAGGGTAAGCACTGTGTGAGCAGCTCTGGGTTCTCCTCACTTGTGGTATCTTCTGGCATTATGGGAGCACTGGTTGGAAGGGCAGTGGTGTAGAGGATGCATTACAGGTATGTCTGTGTCTGTGAAAGTGACAAGGGCATGGAGGAGGGGAGGTTTGGAAACACTGGAATTCAAACACCTTACAGCAGCCCTCCTTGAAGGATGAGAGTGAGGTTTTGGTGTAGTTACTTTTTCCCCTTGAAGTTTATTTTCTTTCATAATGACAATTTCTCAGGTGTCTGGACTGTGAAGGGTGTATGGTGGAATCCTTAGGTGCAATGATGATGGTGAGAAGGGTGAAAGTCTGAGCACTGGGCAAGTAAGGATATTATCTCAGAGGAAGAAGATAGAGGAAAGAAGCAGATCATCAGGCAAACAGACTCAAGCAGATTTTGTGAGTTACTTTTTATCTAGGAAATTAAATGCCTTTCCCAGACAGGCACCAATGATTTGGCCATGGCTGGGTTTAGAAACCGTGTTGAGGTGGCCATGGTTGCCATGGCTTCTTAGCACAGCAGTGCAGGGTGGGAGAGCTAGGGAGAGTGACATGGCTATAGTGCACAGCCACCCATGCTGGTGGCAGGCAGGGTGCCCACAGGCCTTTGCAGGGGACAGAATCAGCTGAGGTGGGATCATTCTTTGTGCACCAAAGGGTCAGTGCCTGCTTGGAGTCTGTCTCACTTTGAGACTGTTTCCCTCACAGTGGTTCCCCTCACTGTAACTTGTTTGACTTCCAGAGATTCACCCAGGAGTGAGTTAAACTTTCTCATTAATAACCAGTCTGATAAAAATCACTGAAAAAGGTAAATGAAATGCTGCTCTGACACATCTGATGCAGAGGGGGAGGCAAATTCTCCAGACTGGAAAGCCATTGTCTCCCAGGGGTTTTCAGATATCACATCCTTGATGGAAGGAAATAGGACATGCTAAACTCCTTGAGAGCATCTGGTAATGTACCATGGAGGGAAGATATAGGGACAGATTGGGGCCAACACTGCTTTTTGATTTTATTTTGGGAGAGAGCTTCACAGGACAGAGGCAGGCACTGTTTTAATCCTTGAGCTGAAGAATAAAGTGCAAGGGGCAGAGATAAGACCAGATGCAGGGCTTCTACAGGGGAGACTTTGTGGGTGATGAGCTGTGCAAAGGGAGAGTGAATCAGCTCCTGCAGGATGGAGTGATAGACCCAGGCTTGGAAAGATCAGCAGTGCCTGAACACTCAGACTTTTCCTTAGCATGAGCAGCACCTCCAGAGACTTCTTTCCCTGTGACATAGCCTACAGTATTAAACAAATTTAAAAATGGTTGGGGAAGTATTTCAGCTACCTCTTGCTGTTGTCAAGGCAGCTTTGTTGCAGGCAGTGGGGAGGACAGGCAGCAGAGGATGACTGGCTGCTGCTGGGCAGAACATCCCTGTGGGGGATCACACAGAAGAGTGGTGGGCCAGGGTTTGGATCAGGGGGTCCTGCTATAAGCTCCTGAATCTTCATCCTAGTGCTCACCTTTGTCAGTGGCAACCAGGCAAACTGCGGCAGATCCCCTTCCTTTCTCCTGTGCACCTACTCTGAATCTATTGAGAAATAAAAAAAAGATGTTGAAGGGGGGAAGATGTGGGAAAACTGCCTTGGAAAAATAGCTCTGCTGTAATATAGGGAAAATTGTGTCTTATTTTGTTGAAGCAGACTCGGTTTAGAAGGAGGAACATTAAGGAACACTTCAGGGAAATCTTTAATCTGGTTGCAGCGTCCAAGAGAAACAGTGTAGGAGAAAAAGACCTGAGGGAAATGAAGATATGGAGATGCATTAGCAGATAAATAGCATGTAGCAGTCTCTGGGCACTTCCCCATAACTGTGCTCTGGAAGGACCATCTGGGTCTTCCTTTCAGCAGCTCCAGCTCTCTAGTAGAGGAAGAGAGGGGTGTGCAGCCTAGCTCTCCCTGTCCTCTGCTCAGCAGAAGCCCTTCCTTGACCTGGTGTCTAATTCTAATATCCAGAGCTTGTTCCTTTAAGCATTTATGCCTCTGATCAGGCCTCCAAACCCATTGCCATGTGGAGCCATAAACAGGGATAAACACTAATTAGGATGGTAAATAGCTTGGCCTTGTGTTTTCTGGTTACAGTATCATGGTAATTATTTCCGGCTCCCTGCCTGTGTACTCCTGCTGCTTGATTTTGTGCTCTGTACATCCTTGCCGTCCTGATTATTGCTGGACACATTAAAATTGGCAATTGCCCTCTCCTGTCTCCCATCCATGTCTTGGGGAGGGGACTGACCTAAGCCAGTTTCACTGAGGTGATCCAGAGATGATTGAGGGGCAATGGGTGGCATCACACAGCTCTGTCTTCTGGAAGGCTGTACCTTAATGTGCAGCATGTGGGGTCATGCTGAGATGACGCAGCGCAGCATTTTCAGGGAATCCACTACTGGTCACCAGAGCTTTGTAAAATACAAGAAGAAAAATGACCAACTGGGCAGCTCCTACCTATGACTCCTAATGCTGCAATTTTTTCCTATCTCCATTTTGGCTGCCTTGCTTCAGCAAACATCTTTGTCTCTAACAGAGTGTGACGTTGGCCTGGATTTTGGCCCAAGAGGGACAGATGTGCACAAGCACATGAGCGTACATGAGGTGGCTGGAGGTCCTGCCCACTGAGGAGGGATAGATCAAAGATTCCTTGTTTTGGTCTCTTGGCAGATGTCCCAAGATCACCTTCTCTCTAATGGAGTGTAGTGGCTTTGGCATCTACATACACGGGCTGCAGCCAGTGGAGAACATATGGGTTCAGGGGCCTGTGACCTTCTGACCACTTGTGTATAGCCTGCTCCAGCTTGTCAGCCGGGACTCTGGTTTCTTTTGAAATTCCTCCAGGTTAAAAAGGTTTCTGTATTGCAGTGTGCTGTGCTCTTGCCTTGTCTCTGCTCTTCCCCAACATTCCTGACTCATTTTTTCCTTCTGAATGTTCTTCCTTAGCCACCTTCCTGCACACTACAGTAGGTAGGTACGTGTCTCTGGTTTTATTTGCACCTAGCCCTTTCTGATATGTATGCACACAAATCGGAGGCACTGGAGGCAGCTTCTGGAGCTGGGGTAATTGTACATTCATTCCCTCTCTTCCAGTGGCTGGGATATTAGTATGAGCAATTTGTTAGACTCCTCTCTCAGGTCCTGTTTTATTCATGATTTCACCTGTGGGATGTCACTAAAATGGTTGTGTGTTCCCAGTTATAGATGAACTCTCCCCTCTTTCCCCTGTGGAGGTACACTGCCTTATAACCCCCGTGGGCCTGGTGGGCTGGATTTTGCAGCACTGTAGGGCTCGTTGGCAGATGCACTGGCTGCTCCTCGTGTACACAGGCATATGCCTTAGCTGACCCAGTTTTTTATTTTGCTGGAGATATGAGTGTTATTATTCACAAAGTGTTGCAAACACATGCTGGGCTCTCTGAGACTCTCAGGAAGACAAAATGAATGAGTATTGCTCAGGAAGAAATGGCCAGGGGAGAAACAGCTGCTGTTTCTCCATGAGAAGTACCACAATAGCAGCACTTGATCGTGGTGGTGGCCACAGGCCATTTGGGATTACACACCCACAGAAGACAGGCCTGGATGTGTCCTCAGGATGTCACTGACTTCATATTCATCTCAGGATGATCAATGCATGCCTTGTTCCCAAGAGGTTTGGCCTGATTTCAAAGCCCTGAAGTACAGGGTGATCCTCAGGCATGCTGCAGTCTGAGCATTGTACACCTTGCCCTCCTCACCACTAAATGCCCTGTACTGCAATGTAAGCTTGTTGTTGCTTGTGTCCACTGTGGACACTAGGAACTGAGAAGTCTTTTTTTTAGCAAACCTGTAGGCATTTGAAGATGGCCCTTCTCAACTTTCTGTGGTCTAAACAGCTTCATTTTGCTCAGTATTTTTCTGGTAAGTCATGCTTTCTGCATCTCTGCTCATGGTGGCATGACTCTCCCAGCTAACTGGAGAACTGCAGTGCTCTCCTCCCCCATCGTTCCCAAGCTGATGGAAGAAAACCTGTCCATCACCCGTGGAACTGTAAGTCCTTATGGAGAGGGATGCTATCCTTCATTCCTCAAATACAGCTTTGACTGCATGTCATTTTCTGAGACAACCAAAGTCATTCATCAGATTTGCCTCACAAGGCTTGGATTGGAGTGCATTGCTGTTTGCTAAGGCAATTAATTCTAGCTAAGTCTTGGCTTAGATGTGAGCCAAAAAGGTGTCTAAAGAAAACTGATTTTATGCGTGTGTGTCTCCTTTTCAAAGTGTCTGTAGTGTTGATCTAAGGGGTGGAGAACCTTTCAATTCATTCTGTTTTGCTCCCATGCTGCTTGGACTACATCTCAGCAGTGGAAACCCACTCTACTGCTTGGGGAATTTGGCAGCCAGCAAACAGATGAGCTTTCCCTGGGTGGCTGCCTTCAAAATCAGCCTTTCAGTCCCCTCAGCCAACATACCTGCATGGTCGTGATTTTGTTTCTTCTGTCTAGGATGCACAACAGCACATGAAAATGATACAATGAGATTATGCCAATCTCACCCTTCCACAGTTTATCTGAATAGTTTTTAATTCCCCCTGTCTGTTCTATGTGCTAGCAGAAACTCATTTTCCTCTGATATCTCATTTGCTTCAAGCACCTCTCTTTACCTTCATGCTCTTTCTGCCCACTGACCGAATCATAGAATTATAGAATGGTTAGGGTTGGAAGGGCCTTAAAGATCGCCTAGTTCTCTGGAAGGGGAGACCTTCCACTAGCCCAGGCTGCTGATAGACCTGTCCAGCCTGGCCTTCAACACTCACAGGGATGTGAGCTGTTCACAGCTTCTCTGAGCAACCTCTTTCAGTACCTCACCACCCTCACAGTAAAGAATTTATTCCTAATATCTAATCTAAATCTATCTCCTTTGTTTAAAGCCATTACCCCTTGTCCTATCACTATGGTCCATGGTAAAGAGTCCCTCCCCATCTTTTTTGCAGCACCTCTTTAAGTACTGGAAGGTTGATGTAAGTTCTCTCTGGAGCCTTTTGCTGTACCCTGAACAACTCCAACTCAGCCTTTCCTCACAGGGGGACTGCTTCAGTTCTTGGATCATCTTTGTGGCTTTCCTCTGGACCTGCTTGAGTGGATCTGTGTCTTTCTTATGCTAGGGGCCTCAGACCCAAACACAGTATTCCAGTACTTATAGATGTAGGCTCTGCCTACCTGCCATGGCTGAAGTCTTCTCCTCAACCTTGGTTCCATTTCCCTCATGCTGTAGTTCCCACCTTTGAAAATTATTTCCTCCCTGCTTGCTTTTCCTTATGCTGCTTTCTTCACTGGGATCTCACTCCAGTGGCTGAGAGAGCCTTAGCTGGCACTTGTGTTTTGGTAGCCACCTGCCTGTACCTCTTCACTACTTCTGCTCCTGCTGCATGCAGCTGAAATGTCACCTGTCCTCTCTCCCTCCCTCCTTCGTTTCCCTTGCTGCTGAAAGTTCAGCTCATATGCAATGATGCATGCAGAAGCAGTAAGTGTGTGCTCAGGACATATAACAAGCACTTGGCTTCTCCAGGCTGTGTTTCAGCCTTGGCCTCCAACACACTTCAGCAAAATAACTGAGGTATTACCCTCAGCACAGAGGGGGAAGGTGACTCGGAGAGATGCCCAGCCTAACTATGCCTGAGCTGGGAGGAAGATGCAGGTATCCTAAGCCCTGCCTGATACTTCCCCTTGGGTAAGCAGTCCTGCCTCTCTGGATGCGTTTGCCTGACAAACGTCCTGCCACCAATGATCTCTGCATGTGACAATGCCCCTGCGTGGGCACAGGCTCGCCTTGTTCTGGCTGTGAGTGCTTGTGCACACATGCAGGCAGATGTGAGTGCTGGAGGGCATTTCTAGGCACAGAGAGACCTCTTGGCCCTGGTGGATTTCACAGCATCCGAGCTCTCTGCCTGGCTACTTTTCAGACCCATGGTGGCCAGGGAAGGGGAATGAAGAGAGTCACCAGGAACTGATGACAGCAGGGAGGCTGGAAGGGAGTAGAAGACAGAGCCTGTGCCTGCTATGCCACAGCAGTTTTCAGGCCAACAATGTCTCTATCCCGCCTGGACTGGATCCTGAGAGCTCTGTATTTGGCTTGGAGTGCCCCAGTTAGTTAGCTTGATAGACAGGCCAGTTGGGAGCCAGGGGTCTTATATGAGCAGCCTAGTCCTCTCTGGAGCTGTGTGGCAGCCTTTTTGCTAGGGAGGATGGTGTTGTGCTCTCTTGATTTGCAAATGAGAGTAAGCATTTCTGAGATGCTCATGGCCTGTTTGGGCCCTCACTCTGCTGCCCAGTTGACACCAAGGCATCTTCTCTTTGAAATGCTGGCTCTGCAGTACTGATGGAGATGAGAAGCCATGTATTTTTTCTGTCCTCACGCAGGCAAAGTATTTTGCGGGATGTCTTCTTGGTGTACTGCAGAATTGTTTCCCGTGGAACTCTTCTTGCTCTTCATATCACAGTTTAAAATGCTGGAGTCCTTTTCTTCCTGTCCAGCACTAGCAGCTGCCTGCTCTGCATATTGCTGGGTCTGACCTTGTGTCCCAGTGGGCTTCAGAGTAGAAGGCTTTTTTTTTTCCCTTCAAAATCTGCACAGCAGAGAGGGCAGGCTAGGGTGACAAGAGGCGTGCTTGTGCTGTAAGCTGGAAATAAACCCTGCTGTCCTTGCCCAGGCCTCCTGAGCAGCCCTTGGGTGTATACTAAGCACACAACAGTGCCATGCAGGTACTACCTGGGTACCAGCACTGGAGCAGCTCTGTCAGCAGGCCAAACTGCTTTGGCTGACTGTGGTGGCTCTGTGCATGTCCTTCTGCTCTGGCTGTCCTATGCAGCCCTGAGTGCTCAGACAGACCATTCTCCTTGCTCCATTGTCAGCCAGGGCAGAACTCTTCCTTCCAGTTCTGGTGGGCTCCAAGCACTCCTTCCCAGCCTGTGGTGGAGGGCTGGCAGGTGGATCCATGTGCTGAGCTGGGTCAGTGCTGTGAAGCCATGGGAAGAGGCAGGAGCCTCGCATCAACTCCCCAGCCTGACGGGAAGTGATGGAGCAGAAAGAGTGAGTGATGGGGAGGGTGGGAGGAGGGGAGTGAGAGGTTGGGCTCTAGCCTGGGAGCAGAACAGCAAACTGGCTTATTATTAACCATAACCCCTCTCCCTTCATAACGATCTGATAAATTGTTCTCTGATTCTATTTTTTTTTCTTTCTTTCTTTTTTCTTTTTTTCTCCCTCAGGCACTGCTGTAGCTCAAATTTAGCCTCCAATATTTATATCTTGCTGTCTCTTCTATTTCCTTTCTTATTTAGAAAATACACCCAAGATGACTGTGGGACTTGAAGAGGGTATGCCACATTGGATCAGCTGATCTGCTCCAAGATCTTAATTTTTTCCCATACCCTTCCTTCACAGAAAAATTAAACTGTCCATCCCCGTGAAAAACGCAGCTGTGTGATGGAAAGTTTGGCAGGAAACACCTTCCTCACCCTCCCCGTGGCAATGCACACCTTGAAGTGTCAGATTTGGTTTCCATTTGATGGTATTTGTTATCTAGGAGATTCCCCAGCTGGCTGCTGGTAGAGGATGTCCCACTCTCTGGGTGCTGAGCTGGGACTGGGCAGATGTAGATTTACATCTGCTCTGCAGGGTGATCTTGAATGGATCATCTTCTTTCTCTGGATCTCAGTTTCCTTGTCCCTAAGATGAGAACTAACTAAGTGCTTATATAACATTTCTCCAGCTGAAAAATGCTGGAGGAGATACCTCGTTTTATACCTCAACAATAGAAGAGAAAGTATATCAGCAAACTCTAGACTTGGCAAATTCCTTACTGGTAGCATCAAGTACCTGGAAGGGCATATTCCCCTTGATGAGTGAGAAATCAATATGCACTGTGCTTCAGATAGAGCTGGAAAGGGATAATGTTGGGGAGATAATCACCCCAATGGGAAAGGCTCCTCTAGGCTTATATCCTGGGAATTTGATCTTGTTTCTTCCTGCACCAGAGCCCAGAATAAGGATCGTTGGATCAAATAAATTTTCACTTAGGCTGGAGAGCAGGTGAGTCTCAAACCTTTCATGTTATGCCAGTTTGTTTTTGATTCAGCTAAAGGCATCTTTGCAGCTACCCCTCCACTGCAGTGGTGAGTCCTACAATAAAAAGCACATATTTCTTTTCATTCCTGCATTGTTTTGTTCCTTTAGTCCATAGCTTCTCTGCCAGAGGGTACAATATGATGGAAAAAGGTTGAATCCATCAGTGTTTTAGGTGTCCTCTATCATTTATGGTGGGAGTTATCTACTGCCTTCCCTGGGCTTTTGTTGCTCTCAGGAAAAGCAATGTCTCAGTCAAGGTCATGCCTTTCCTGAGCTGTAGCAAATGTGAAAGTGTCTTAGTTTTTTTTGATCTTAAATCATATAGACTTCCACCTCAGTACTTTTTCCACTTCTTGGTCCCAGGACTTCTGGGCCCAGGCTACATTGTGCAAACCCATTCATGAAGTGGCACCACAAGATTCCCTTTCTTTTTATTTTGCCTTTCTAAATCTTCCTCCTCTACTCTTACTGGCCCCAGCAGTCCTCTTGGTTTTCTACCCATTGCTGCTCCCGGCAATATAGCTGAGTGCAGATGTTTGTCCTGGCTCCAAAGCCAGGTGAGACAAAGCAGCTGTGCAGAACATGGCACAGAACCTCAAAGAATTAAGGCCAAAGGGATGGCTGATAAGGACTATCTGTTATTTGAGGTACAGATTTTCTCTCTTCCATTTTTTTTTTTTATGGACCAGTGAACATGCCTGAGAGGAGACTGCAGTCTGCCCTGGGGTGTTCCCTAGTTCTTGCTGCCTTTTTATCTGCTTTCTGGAGTAGATACAGATCAGAGGATGCCTCTTGCCTGTTCTGGCCTCCCTCTGGTGTGTGAGGGCAGACAGAGGCTGCCTGACAGAGTTAAGGAGCACAACTGAACCAAGAGGGTGTTAGATCTCTTGGATGCTGTTGACCTCAGCTTAAACAGAGCCTATCCTTCTGCAACAGGCATTTTGCAAACACTCTTGTTAGATTGCTTACGTTCTCCAAATGAAGTGCTGGTACTTCTTGCATGGAGAATGTCCACATCATCCTTTGGATGACCAGTGGGGTGAAGCAGGTCAGAATGGCTCAGTTTTGATACTTGCTGGGAAATCAACTCTAATATTTTGAGTGAAGATGAGAAGGTTTGGGAGCAAGATGACAAATAGGTACTATATGAGACTGTCCCTTAGAGACTGACATACCACAGTCTAGGTCCAAACCCAAAGGATGCCTTCGGGTAATCTCAGATCCAGCTTTCACCATTGGTCCCACAGACTTAGATCTAGAGAAAATTCATAGAGGGCTTTTGAACACAATGCTCCTCTTCCCAGCAGCTGCTTAGCAAACTGAAAAGGTGATCTTCCTTTCCTGGACTGAGCTGTTGTGTTAAATTGAATTCCATCCTTTGGAGACCTCTCTGTCAAATACATGTTCTCTCATTATGCTTTTCTTCTCCACTGTTACTTTTCATAAAACCACCTTTTTGTAAATGGTCTTTGTTTGTTATCTAGAAACTTGTCTGCCACTGTAGTTCAGAGCTGCCCTTTGGGGGTGGAGATTCCTTTTTCTCTTGCACACTCTTTGTTTCTCTTCTCTCCTGGAGGGATTAATTTATAATTTCCCTCTTGCCTCTTTTTGAGTTGTTCTTTTTTTACCGTCCCCTT
Organism: Sturnus vulgaris; assembly: GCF_052056855.1. Taxonomy (NCBI): domain Eukaryota; kingdom Metazoa; phylum Chordata; class Aves; order Passeriformes; family Sturnidae; genus Sturnus; species Sturnus vulgaris. Next base: position 29,894,473 of record NC_142247.1, on the reverse strand, counting down.
CTTTGCTGTTTCAGATGAGGAGGGATGAGATGAGGGGATATTCCAACTTGAAGATGTTACAGATCCACAGTGACCTCCTGTGCAGCTGATGGACAGTTTGCAGCCCATGCCTGAAATGATGATTGGCAAATGGGAGTGACCACAGCACCATTGTGCCAGGAATATGCAAGGCACGAGCACAGGTGTGAGGGACAGTGCTGAGAGTGCCAGCCATGCTCGGGCGAGTGAAAAGATGTGTGGAGGTCTCATAGAGCTGCCTTTTGCTGATGACAGAATCTGTTTTCTGGTCTCAGAAATGGACAAAAGCCGGCAGTGGCTGTCAGCCGTTCCTCATGGAGCACCTGATGGTGTGACAGCTAGGGCCTGATGGCAAAGTGACATCGTGCCCCAGGGTGGTGGGCTGGAGAAGACAGCGCCTTGCCAGCCCTGGCACACATGGGTGGGCTGGGGAGTGGTGCCCCATGCTGGAGCAGTGAGACAAAGGATCCCTGGGAGGGAACTGGTGCTCATCCTGAGGGCTGGGTAGCTATCAGGACCAGGGGATCAGGGAGCATCACAGGATCCGATTGCGAGCGCTGGGCCAGGTCTGAAATGCACCGGCAGATGTGTGTGAGAAGCTTTGCTTAAGAGCCACAACACTGAATCATTTCCCAGAAATCCCCTGTCAGCCTAACCATAAACACCAGAGTGGAAGGTGGGGACATGTTTCTTCAATTTCCTACAACAAAACAAGCATAAAGGGGATTAGGAAGGCAATGCTGGGGGGAAAGAGAGAGAGATTTAATAGGGAAGGGAACATTAAGATTTAGACGGATAAAATGCAGATTGAAGTTGTTGGGCCAGAACAGAAAAACTTCTTAGTCTATATATTTAGCTCAGTGAGGTATATAAACAGAAACCTACAGCCAGCTCAGCCACTTCTCCCCCAGTGGAGTGAGTCATCAGCCCTTGGATCTAAAGTTAGGTTCACGTCAGAGCTTACATTCTCTCTCATATTTTATTTTTCTCTTTCTATTTTGAAGGGTGTGGGAAAAGCTGGGCACTGTCTCCTGGAAGCAGCAAACATAAACCCACAGCAGCAACAGATGCAGGACCTGATGCCCTACCTGGGAGCACTGTGATAAATACTGCTTTCTGTCTGACTGCTCCTCTTCCTTGCTGCATGCCTAGGGATGAGCTTAGACAACATGCAGCCATGGCTAATCCGGGCACTCAGTGGACCCAGCTCCAAGGGGTTTTGTGCACTGTGCTGATGAGCTTGGAGGATGGAATGGGCTGTACAGCCATTCCTGGGGCCACAGCAACAGGATTCTCAATGTTTGGTTCCCATGTGCCACACAGGGGAGCAGGATCTGTGGTCAGGGCTGTCAAAGAAGGGCTGGGTCAGCCTGGCAGGAGGCAAGATGATGCCTGTGAGACTTGGCTAGAAGATGCTTTTAAATCTGGTGTAGATTGTTGCCTGATGGGCTCAGCCCACAGCTACTGGCAAACCTGCAGAGGGAAGGGCTGCATCTCACTGAGTTGTCTCTGCTTTGATATGGCTCCCCCTTTCCTGCTTTTTCCCTCTTCCCTGGTCCACCTTTTTAAGCAGTTGCAGTGAATTGCATACTTTCCTTACTAACTCACCAACCTGTGCTGCTGGCTCAGGTAGTGACAGGAATAATGTGGACTTTCATGTTCCTCTCAAAAGTCATGGAGAGGACAGAGGGGGATCCTTGGAAATGCTCTGGATGCAAAGGTAGGACCAGCTCGTGCCATGCTCATTTCTGGTGTGATCTACCCCCAGGTCACATCCAAGTGAGCCCACCTGTATCACTCAGGGCAGATGACAAAACTCTCTGAAAGTGCATTGGGGGTCGAAGATGGAGCCCTGTGACTACTGTGAGCTGCAGGACAAGGAGACCTCTCTCCCTTCTCTTGTGGACGGTGGAGAGGAGGGCCTTGCTCAGGGGGGACAGCAGCTTCCCAGCCCAAGGCTTGGAATTGCTGCTCTGGAGGGATGCTTGTGGTGTGTGCACCAGCAAGCTCATGAAATCCTACCCAGAATGTGGGGAGGGGTGGGCTCGGCTCTGGAACATGAGCTGCCCCGGGCTTGCTCTTTTCACCAACTCCAAATCTGTGATGTGTTGGATGACATGACTCTATTTCCCCACCCAGACCCTTTCCTTCTCCCTTTCTTCCAGTATTGTTGCATATTTTTATCCATTTGGAGGGTTTGAGTGAGAGTTCAAAGGTCTCTTTATCCCTGTGCTGTGGATATGCTGGAAGACAAACGGGTATGATCTCGGGATGAAGACATGAGAGATGACCCACAGATTGTCCTGAGTGTGTATGTGCCTCTATCCTCCTGTGCCCCTCTGCATGTGCTCTTTATCTTCCTTTAATATTTTGTTTCTTTTGTCTCTCCTTACTGCCCTGTTTCTCCACCCTATCTCACCCTTTCCTTCTCTCTCCTGCCCTCTTCCTCCTCATTCTCTTCTCATTTGATATTCATGCATGAATAAATCCAATTGCATTTTTCCCTGTTTCCCCTGAAGGGGCTTGTTGGTGAATTACAGGCATCTGAAATCATATAATGCTCAGATTCATCATTTCTGGGACAGAGCTGAAGCCCTTCTATTTCTTGGGAAGGAATAATAGATGATTTTTATGAGGAGAGAGAGTGGTGAGTGCCTTGTGGCTGGTGAGGAAGAAGCCAAGGAGATTAACCTTGGCAGGACAGAGTGGGCCTGCTAGCAGAGGGGACTGAAAGGTCAGCCAGCCCCTCCTCTGTTCCCGGGAATGGGGAAGGCATGTGTAGGTAGGTGTGTATGTGGAATGTGAGTGACTGAGTGCTTCGTGTTTGCTGTGTGGTGCTAGTGGGGCCCTTGGGGAGGAGTAAATCTCTTATGGGGGTGCCCAGAATTGGTTGAGGAATGAGTAGCCTGACACCTGAGTAGCTAGAGAGATTGTCTAGAGATCTGTTTGGGCATGTGCCTCAGCCAGCTTTTAGGACACTTACACAGTTCTGGTATCACCCCAAACTCTACTGTAGGTCTGTGGTTGTGCCCAGCACCACATCCTCATCACACTGAGAAGCTGAGGTTGGTTATATCACAGAATCCTTCACTTCTTCCTGTTGGGGATGGGCTCCCTGCTCCTGCTGGAAGCCTTCCAGTTCATGCAGGACAATGAACTCAGGGTAACCAGAACCACTTTTGGGACCAAAATAGTGAGAGGAGGGAGATAGTGTCTTGCACAGCTCCCATACAAACAGGCTCTCACCCTAGGCAGGGAGAGGTCTGACAACCACAGAAAACTATTTTCCTGGAATAAAACCTCTCTCCAGCTTGTGGAAGGTACATGGGTACACCACGGAACTGCAGCCCTGGTCAGAAGCAATGGAAAAAGACAGACTGCACTTGTCTGAGGAAGAGCTGCTTTTCATGGAAGCTGTTAATCAGGTAACTTTTGATGCTCACAACTTTCCTGTTGTTTATAACACTGCTCTCTTTTATTTTTTAGCACTCTTGGAACAGCCTGAGGATCCTCTAAGGGATGAGTTTACCTTTCAGTGGAGGTAACAAGATTAGACACTTTAAAAAACATGGAAGTGTTGTGTTAAAAGCAGACAGCAGCCATTGTCTTTGTTCAAAAGCCTTTTAAGGGCCTCGTGAGAGACAGTGATGGTGCCATGTTGCTTAACCTCCAAGGAGCCTGCCTTATGTGATGTAAGTGGCTAGAGACTCCTTGATCTTCCTCAAGTCCCTGGCACAGCAAAACCAAGCCACACAGAGATGAATTCAAGAAGAGAGGATATTTACAGGACATTTTTTACTCTAGGTGGTAAACACGTGTGAGCTACCTTGAGGTAAAACCAGAGTGGTTCTGACTTTACCAGAAAGTGGGTTTGCTCCATTGCCTTCCTGTGGAGCTTTAACATCCAAGGGCCTGTTTCTCACTATGATGTAAGTGCTTGGCTTCCCAGGCATTTTTAGTTTAGATGTGTTAATTACCTTGACCCAGCTATTCTAGCCATGCACTGCAAAGCCTGTGACAGCTGGAATGGACTCGTTTTGGTGAGGAAAGCTTGGAGAGGCTTTGTGGAACCCTGCAAGGAAGCAGAGGAGCTTCTGGGCTGCAGTGTAGGTTGTATCTTACCCTAGCTAGCAATTGGGCATTTTTTTAGCTTCTTATTTACAATATATGCCCATGGTAGAAGTAAGAATGTCTCTAGGTCTCATAACATGTGGAACTGTTTTGGTCTGAATAGGAAGAACCCATGAAAAGCCTTGAGGACTGTCATGGCTTCCTGTAGTGTCTCTTTCCCAGAGCTGACTCAAGATCCCCAGTAGAAAAACTGAGGGTTGATACCCCAAGAGTGAGGGACCTGTGCTGGCTTGGGATAGAGCTGCTCAGCCACAGAATGGGACCAGTGGGGACAGATGGCTGTGCTGGACCTCCATTGGATGAGGTGTGGGGAGGTTGTACTCTGCTCTAGCCATTGGAAAGTGGGATTTCTTCATGTTATTCACTCCTCTCATTTCCCCTGGCTTCACACAATGCCACGGGAAACTAATTTGCAGTGAGTTGTTCCCACCCTCTGAGTTCCAGTAACAGATCTGGGAGTAGGGTGGGGTAGAGAGGAGGGGTTGGTTTTGGGGGAGGATTGTTAGTTTGCTTTTTTAACTCTTCCCAAATGATAATTCTCTAACCTGCTTGGTCTGTGGCCTGTGGAGGGACACATCCTTAAAAGTTCAAGGCAAGTATGCTGCAGTCAGTGTCCACAGAAAAGGAAGGATGAGTGGGCTGAAGGCAGGGACAAACCAGCTGACTGAGACCCCACTATGGATGCAGGTGTGTGATGGTGTGCAAGGAGATTTCTTCCTTTTCTTCTGTGTTGTAACGATTCCTGCATTCTGTGCCTCTAATTGTAGGTTCCCCTAAAGACATTTGGTGTCACTGTAAGGACGGTGTTTCACTCTCCCTCTCTGCCTCTACAGTTATTCTCTCTCTGTGCAGTTCGCTCCATAAGCTGTTGGTGAGCATACCATGAGACAGAGAGAGAGCGAGACAGACAGAAACCACACACCAGCCCTTCCTCCTCACTTTCCCACCATGGAATAGCTAACCTTGCCCCCACCCACACCTCCATCACCTCTCAGCGTCCTGCAATTATTTTGACCCTCTCTCTGGTCTTTTTGGAAGGAAGCTTCTGTCACTTCTTAACACCACCTGCCTGGAAACACACACAGAGGCAAAACCCCCCAAGTCCTCCTGTGAAGGAAGAAGTCCTTTTTTTTAACCTCTTTTTGTTTGCTCTGACTCCAGAGCGTCAGACTCCAGCCTGAGCAGCCACAATTTCTTACCATGTATTCTCCTTTTAAACCATCTCCTTCCTGCACACGCTCAGTCCTTGCAGGCACGGATCTAACACAACTCCCCGCTTCTCGCCGGCAGGTTCTGTGCTCCCCATCACTCAGCTGATCCTGATCTTTTTTTCTCCTATTCTCCCCACCCCGGGCACCGAGGTGTGTGTGTCTGCGTGTGAGTGTGCCTGTGTGCAAGGGGGGGAGGTGGGGGGGGCTTTTTTTTTTCCCTTGGTGGGGGAATTTTTTCAAAGCATCTTCATTATTATTTTATTTTGCTTCTCTGACTTGGAGACTTCTCCCTCGGAGATTTCTTTTCCATGCAAAGGTAGGTGAGACGCATGCACACCTGGCTAACCTTGTGTCTGTCTCGTTTTGCTTGGTTTTGCTGTCCTTTTAATAGAAAACTTGCGCCCACCCATGAACCTGCATCATTCCTGTTCTGTTTCATACCTGTTTCCTCTCTGGCAGAAGTAAAAGCTGAGGGTAGACATGTCTGTAATGTGAATAATTCTGTCTTTCCGGAGAGGAAAGTTGTTTGTGTGCATGTCCGGTGGTACGTGTAAGTCCGAGCGCAGTGCCCATGTATGTGAGACTGCCTCTGTTTACCCAACAAGTAGCAATGATTGATTTTGGTGTATGTTTTGGGCAGTGGTGGTGGTGGAAAGGGAACAACTGTGTGTCCAGTAGTTCATGTCCATGAGCAATTGCAGCAGGGAATATGTATCTCACAGATAATCTGCAGCTCTTTATACGTGACTATAAATGATACAGGGAGTGTGGATAATTCCAGGAATTTCAAATTTAGCCCTGGTTAGTTTGCTCCGTTATGATGGGGAAGGATGGTGGGAAAGAGGGAGGGTTACAAAATCTCCTCCCTGGAGAGGTAACTGCCTAAGACTTGAAAATATATAACTTTTCCTAAAGCCTTCTCACTGTTTAGGGTCTTCTTGGGTTTGGGGTATAGTTTTTCTTTTTTTCAAAGCAAGAGTTCAGTCTTAGATTCAGGTTTCATAAATTGGCTTTTCTTGTTTTGTTTATGGTTGTTATTGCATTTCAATTGCATGTGCAACATCCTGAAAAGGGACATGGAATAGGATGTACTTTAATATAAGCAAAATGCATCATCTTCTGTATATCGCTGGAGCCTGGGGGTGGAAACAGAAAAATTAAAAAAGAAGAGAAACAGAAATAATGTTAGACATTGTTGATTGCCAATTATCAGGCATATTTTCTGCCAATACTGGTTTTTGTAACCCTCTTGATGGTTACCTTTTGCTTCTTGGTAACAGCAGCTTTGTGAAAAGTACCAGTGGCTTTGAAAAAATAAAAAGCCAGAAAGAAAACAAATCAAACAAATATGTACAATTTCCCTGCAAATTATTGCAGAGAAAAGTGGTAAACATCTAAAGCAGAACTTGTTGTGCATTTTCTCTCTGCTAATAGGAATTGTTTTTCTCATTGATCTGGGGGTTGCTACTGGATTTGTGTCCCTGTCGCTTAGAAGACTGCTATGTAAATTGTCAGTTGTTTCTGTGTGCTATTGCGGAGCTCCTGGTCTTGGATTTGGGCTGGTGACTGAGGATTTATTATCTCAAAGAAGGAAGGGGTCTGCTGACCCTCCATCTCGCTTACCCCCCAGTGTTTTAACTCTGACACATAAGCTTCTCCATCCATGGAAAGAAATTCTCAAGCACGTTCTTTTCTCAACACCCTACCTGCAAAGAAACTTTTAATTCAGAGCATTGCAAAGGGAATCCAACAGCCTAATTTCTGCTCCCCTTCCCTTTATATTTTAAGGACAACTTCTGAGCATCTCTCTCCCAGCCAGCACACAGCCCCCTCCCTGAGGTCTGGGCAGGCACACGGCCTCAAGCAGGAAGCACTGCCTGCAAGGGACTGAGACCATTTATTCCTCTCTCCATTAAATAACATAATAGCTTCATGGCATGGGCATGGGCTGTGAGCTCTCTCAGAAGGGCAGCAGTGCAGGCCCGTCAGTGAAGGTTTAGTGCCATGATCCTCTGCCAGGTGAGCTGGGAGGCAGGCAGGGCTGGAGTCTGGGCATGGCACTGGATTTCCTGTCCACTGCCAGGGCACTTGCACCAGGCTGGCTGGACAAGGGTGCAGTGCCCGTTTGGGAAAGCTTGGCCCTGACTACAGCAGGAAAGTGGGGAAAAGCAGCTTTTATTTGCAGATCTCACTGGAAAGCTGTGTCTAAAAACTGGCCATCTCAATGCACCAGAAGATGCACACGTGTCTTGCCAGGAGATCTGGTTGTGAATATCTCAGAGGAGAGTCAGGGGGACAAAGAAAAAGCTTTGATCTACCACATCTAAGGGGCTTGCCTTGTGATGCCTCAATCAGTCTGACAGTGCCTATTATAAAGGGGGTTATGCCAACCTGTCTCATGTTTTATCTTTTGAAATCTCCCCTTGCTGCTGCCTTGGGAGTGTTTTCAGGCTGTGGATCTAGCTGATGCAGGGCCAGGACATCCATACTCATCAAGGGAGTGAGAGGAAGCATTAGGTGAGAGGATGCTGTCTCAAAAGAGGCTCAGTGCTTGCCTGTGGGTGTTTCTGTGTAGGAGAAGTGCTCTTGGCTGGGGTCTGAGGAGACCAGCAGGGCTTCCTGGGGCCTATCACTGTGCACCCACAATGCTGGGTGAGCTTTCCTGTCCTCACTCTTGCTCTCCCCCAAGTTGCACCACCTTCCTTGCTGGGTCCAGTCCTGAGCATCCTCAAAGTGCCAATAATGCACCTGTGCCCCAGGCTGCAGTTCTGGCATCTCCTGTAGGCCTGGGATTGCTTGCTTCCTTCCACCAACCCACTTCCCACCTGACTGCATCTCTGCTGCCTCATCCGGTTTTGGAGAATCCATGCCCAGTGTGACATGGTGCCAGCCTACAGCTCTGTTTAATGTGAGAACTCTGCCCTGTCCCATTGACAGCAAGGCACACCAGGAGGATGTCCCACACCGGGGTGGCTTATGATGAACCCTGGGCACCTCTGATTTTGGAAAAGCCTGCAGCTTGAGGCTGTACTGCAAAGAAGCCACATGCTTGGTCAGCTTTTTTTTCCCTAGTGAAAAAAAATGTTGAAACTAATTTTTATTCATTTTTCTCAGAGAACAAGTGTTTACAGCTGGAAACTCATGAAAAACACACACAGTGTTAGGAATCTTTAAAAGAGTGGGGCACTGATGTAAAATAAATTTAATCTTTTATTAAATCAAAGTCTCAGTCTTGCACATTCAAGCAAGCAGGTGAATTTCTGCAGTTGCCCAGATCCTTACTAGAACCTCCGAGTCCATAGATGGGCTCAGAAATTTAGTGGTGCAGGTGGATCTGCAAGAAAATGCTGTAAAATTTCTTAATAGTATTTTAAAAAATTTATTAGATGGGACAATGTAGGACTGATTTGAAGGATGTTCAAGATCTGTAAAACCCCAAACTGCTCTTGGAAAATAGAAATTTACTGTGGGTTATGCAGAGGTCCATTGCTGTTTATAATGACCTAATATTGGCAGCTTATTTAGTTTATTCATGTGTCCGAAATGCATACCTTGAAGCTCTTGGAAATCACCTACTGGTTTGAAAGATGTTTTATACTGATATAAAATTTATTTAAGCCTCTAATCATAACTCAAATTGCATAAATCAACCCAGTAGCTTTGTAATATACTTGTTCTCCTGGTACTTGTCAGGCCCTGGTGTTTGAAGCACCGCAGTGTGCCCTGAAGAGCAATCAGCCCAGTGTATCAGGGACTAATTGCAATGAGAAGATGTCAGAAAATGCCTTCTCTCTTGCTTTGAACAGGAGGTGTGTGCTGCTGTGGTAGTGCAAGAGGGAGATGGTTAAACCAGGCTCAGTCAAGGGCGTTTGCAGATTAATACCAGTCCTTGCAGCCTGTGGGTGAGTGGATGTGCTGTGGGCTCCTATTGTGGAATCCTGCTTGTTGGTGTTTTCTGCAGTAGCTTGTGCTTCCCAACACCTGCAGAATGCAGTGCAGAAGCCCTGTCTCTGTGTGATCCAGGCAGGATTGGAAGGGTGCCTTCATAAGTAAAGGTTGTTACCCTCTTACCAAATGTGTGTGTATAAAAAAAACCTACAGTACCAAGGGTACTGCTGGTATCTTCTTCTGACATAACCATCATCTGCAGCATGGGCACCACATCCTACTCCATTGTGCCTTGTTGTAAAGCTCCATGGGGGCATCCCTGGAGGGCAAGCAAAGGGCATATCCTTGTGAAACTACTGGATTTGGGGCTAGGGCTGTGGGGTTGAACAGGTTGGAGAGAAGCTGCTGAGCTGTGCTGTTGGTAGCTGGTGAAGTGACAAGTGCCAGGGATTTTGCTGCTGTGATGTGACTGCTGAAAATTCTTGCCTGGTACGATCGTTGGGATGGGGGGCAGAAGGTAGGGAAGGTTGATATTTCCTTTCTCTGAAGTGTCAGAGTGGCTGTGGCTATAAAACCCCTGCTATATAGAGAGCACAGGTGGGGTTAGTGGTGTTAAACTTTTCTCAGGCGCTTAGTGTGTGTGTCTGACAGGCTCAATTAAGTTGCTTTCCAGGACAGAAGTTAGAAATGAATTTTCTGGCAGGTCAGACTGTCAGGAGTGGATAGGATCCTTTTTCTGCTGTTGCATGTGCATGTTTGCAAATATGTGCATATGTGTACAAGTGTGCCCAGCACTATCTTACATGTCCTCTCTGAGTGGGGACTTTTGGCAGTGTTGATGCCCTCATTTTCTTGTCCCCCTTGGGCATTTTCCCCGCCCCTTATTTTGCCTTTAAACCCGCTCTGAGTTTGGCAGTGGGCGGAGGTAGAGGCAGAGTAACTTGTCATGGGCTCTGGCAAGACTGGGTTTTTTTGGCAAGGCTGCAAGGTTTTGGCTTGGACTGCAGGGGTCCATTTTAGGTCTGTGGTCAGATATGCTTGCATTGGTGTTTTTGCTGCTTTTCAGTGATTACTATTCAAGCAACTGTCCCAGTTTTGCCTTTTTATTTTTTCCCCTGGTGACAGCTGGGAGAGAAGGGGGCATTTAAGCTTGTGTAAACGAGTAACAGTGTCAGTAATCAAATCATGTGGGATGCAGGGCAACCATCACAAGGTCCTGGTCCATCTATTGACCTGAGATTGAACCGCCTGTAAGCCTTTGCAGAAGAGCTGGCAATATTGTCTCTCCTCTGCTTCTAGAAGATTCCCATCTTCATAGCTACATTTCTTTCTCGTATCCTCTCTCTTTTCTGGAGGCAGAGCCTGGGGCTTCATCACACTCCACAAAGCTTCAGTTCCCTTCCTGTTTTTGTTTTTGCCAAGAGTTAGTTTGCTCCAAATGCATAGCTGTGTTTATGCAGATTATCTCCTTTGGAGGGATTGAGGAGGAACAGTAATTTTTAGGGAGCAGAGAGGTTGTAGATGTAACTCTTGATGCTCCCTAAAGCTCTTCATATTGTGCTCCCTTTGGATGTGCTGCTTACTGTCTCCACCTCCCCATTTCCATTTCCACCCCAGGGAACCTCCTCTCCAGATGTGAGTGGTGGCAGTCAGTTGGGAAAAAGTCTGGAGGTGGGTTGAGGATGCTTGTGCAGAAGTGGGAAGTTGCATTCAGTGCTGTGCTGTGGCAGGGACCAGGGAGTCTCCTGAGCAGAGAGTCTCTCCCCAGTCCTTGTATGCTGCTGTTTTCCTGCTCCCTCACTCCAACAGATCCTGAGGGGACACTGGGTTGGGCTGGGCACTGGGATCGAGACAAAAAGGGCAGAGAGGTTGATCCAGCAAGGATGGTGTGAAACAGCAGAGCTTCTCACTGTTGGCTTAGCCTGTGTGGGAGCAGCCCCCCGTTGCCCTTTTCCATCCACTTGTCCAGGTGCAATTCTGGCAGCTGCAGCACTGGGCACCTGTCCTTGTGGTGGGCAGGAGCTGCAGCTCTGTTCTCCCAGCATGGGCTTCTCTTGGAGGCACAGCTGAGGTATTTGCACATTTTGTCTTTCCTGCCAGCACTTCAGGATCTAGATCAAGGGCTAAGGGTGTGAGGATGGCCTCAAAGCCATGCCTATGACACTGCTGTCTTCCTCTTCATCATCCTCATCTGCAGTCTTAATTGCCAAGTTCATTGCTGACCTGAAGGAGGGAGTAAGCAGCACATTAATGGCTTCACTGGGTGATGATAAACCAGGTTTTTGCCTGCCAGTGGAGATGCAGTAAAATAACACAAAGGGTACTAAGGACATCAGGAACATGGGCAGAAAATAACTTAATGAGGTTAATCTTAGGAAAAATGCAAGCTAATGCATCTAGAGACAATCAAAAATCTGAATGGGGTCTGAGGACCTGGTGAGGGGCAAGGAAGGGATGGCCCACGCCACAAGACAGACATGACAATAGATGGCACATCAGACATGGACTGGCAGAGTGACAGGGCCAGCAAGAGCCATGAGGCTGGGAGGTGGCACTTGGCACATCAGTGCGGGCACAGCGCTGCCGGGCGAGGGGCGGCTTCCAGCGACATCCGCACGGAACGGCCGTGGGGATAAGGGATTAATTCATGAGCAAGGATTAAGTGCTAAAAAAAAGTTGTGTGGCTTGACTAAGCGGTGGTTTTAAGTGAGAGGACATGACGGGAATCCTCTCAAGTGAAAGGTGCTCGAGCACACGAGGAGGAATCGCTGGGAGCTGTGCAGACCAAAGCAGCGCACGGGGAGAGTGGGGCAGGTTTGAAAGGGAAAACACTGACTCTGGGCAGAGTCTCCACATAGATGGGTCTGTTACAGTGTGGAGTCATCCTCAGAAAGAGATCTTTAGGACCTGTTCATTTGGAACACCAAAAATGAAAGTGTTTTTTTGAAAATAAGTATTCATATTCTCTGGGGAGCAGTGGAATAAGGTTAGGGTCTTCAGCAGCACTCACCTCTGGATCTCAACCACTCCACATAGTTGAAGTCAGGTAATGATTTTACAATGGGAAACTTCTTTCTCCTCTGTATTGCCTACACCCAAAGTGACCGTATTACTCCTAAGCCTTTTCTCTCGTTGTTGACCTTTTTCCCCTCCATCTCTCCAGCAAAATTTTTATTGGTCTCCATGACATATCCTTTGGCTTGGCCGAAGGCTTCTTAGCAATGTAAGCAGATCCTTGCTTTGCTGTGCCAGGGGCAGGGACCAGACCCATGGACAGGATGGGGCTATCCCAGCCACATGACAGGAAAGTCATTGGGCATTGACTGTGATGATGAGAGTGGGAGTGACCAGGAGATCAGGGCTTGCTCTTTCCACAGCTGCGGAGTGCTGCCTGCAGTACAGGTTGAAGACGGGGTATTGTTGAGGCTTCAGGACAGACAGTTTGCTTGTTTTGTCCTGTGTTGGCTGGATGCTCTTTCCTCTGCTCAGTGGGATGCAGAAATTTCTTCTGTTCCCTGTCCTGAACAGGAGGAGGGGTGCAAAATGACCAGAGATAAAAAGGGTGAGGCTGTCAAGCACTCAGGCAAATCTAGCAGGGGATGATAGCATGTGCGGAAAGAAGGCACAGCAAACAATCAGCACGCAGCTGAAAGGCAACAGATCATGGGCATTTACCAGGGCAGGGAAATGGGGATACCTTGGCTCTGGTGCAGGCCATGGATGTTGTGCTCCAGGGGCATGTGGGAACACCAGCATCTGCGAGCAAGGGATTCGGGCACCATTTGAAACACTCCCTGCTGGGTTTCAGCCACATCCCATTGTACTTGGAGGTGCTGAGATGATGGAGATATAAAAGCTCCTGCTTCAAATTCAGTGCTAAGAAAAGTGGCCCTGTTCCTTACTGGCACTCATACAACCCCATGCACACACAAGCAGATGAGAACAGGCTCTGTCTCACATGAACAGGCAGAGAAACACGCCAGTGCCAGATGAACACAAACACAGAGGGAGCTGGGTACCACTAATTATATTGTACCACGACAAACGCTCCAAATGTGAAACCTGTATGACTAACACATCCCTGCAGCCAGACACACGCATCAAAGGTAATGCTTGCCACTTATAGCAACAAACAATCGCGGGCTCACCACCCTGCTCAGCACAGCACCCCAGGAGGCTCACGCAGCTGCTGAACGGGGTCACCCACCCACATTCCTAAATATGCCACACAGCCAGAGACCTCCTTAAATAAGTCTGGGCCCGTATGAAGCTGGCTGCAAAAGCCATGCCCCCACATCCTTGTCAACTTTTGGCTGGATGTTTGGAGATGATAAATACGTGTGCTTCAGGTGCTGCTCCAGCTGATGGGACCATCTTGCTCTCCCCTGCAACACCAGCTGGAGGTTGTCATTTTTGTCCCTCTTCTGCAAGGGTGTTAGCAGGACAGAGTGGCTGCTGTGCTTCCTGCTGCGTCTGAGTAACGGGTGACTGATGGTGATGGATGGTTTGGAAAGGACTTGTGTGCCCTCAGAATGGGAGGTGCTATGTGTGCACTGAGCTGCTCTTAAAGGAAATATACTCTGCATTTTCATTTTTGATGTGGACCCCAGTGTTGCCTGTGTGAGAACTGTGAGGGCAGGAAGGAACTGCTCTGAGGCAGTGTGGGCTGGCAAGGGATACGGGGCTAGGGATGATGGAGGCAGCAAAGGTGAACTCTGAGCATGGTCCCACATGAGAGTGGAGTTGTATCCTGCTGGTCTCTGAGTGGATCCCCTCCAGCACTGAGACAGTGCTCTGGGGACCTCCCTCTGGTATTTCCCTCTCCTGGCTGGCTGCAAAGGGCATTTTGTTGTCAAGATGCAATAGTCCAGAAAGGGGTGCATGAGCCTTGTAAAGGTCCTATCAGCCCTCCCTTACCCCTGTTGGCCCCTCTGCCAAGGGGGCAGTGAGGAGCTGGGAGGCTAATTTGGCTGGAGTGTGGTGCCTGTGGGACACCTCGGGCTGGCTTGCTCGTGGCAGGTCATGGCACTGACAACCCTGGGATGCTGGCTTCAGCCCTAAAGGGGGGAGTGTGTCTGAGCAGAGACCTCTGCAATGCTTGCTAGGAGGTGACATCAGCCTTTTTGGACAGACACCCCTAATCTGTAGCATTTCTCCTGCATTGTGATATTTTCTCCTTTTATTCCTAACCAATTTCTACTTCTCATTAACTCCACAACTTCTCTTGCTGTTTTGGAGCATCCTTTTCCCTTTGTCCTCAGTAGTCTGGCAGGACCAGGTGCTTCTGGGGAAGGGTTGAGCCAGAGGCTGTCAGCTTCTCTTGTGCTTGCCAAGGCAACGAGCTCCCTGCCAGCACACATGTCCAGGGCAGGTGTGTGTGCCGGATGCAGCACCAGTGGGTGCTCAGCTCAGGATGGTGCTGGTTTTAAATGGTCCTTGGGCACGGACAGTGCAGACTTAAGACCTGGCTCCACAGAAGGGTTTGGCACAGGCTGTGCAGGGAAAGAAGCAGGAGGAGCTGCCAGCCCACAAATAACTTCTCTTCCCCTGGGAGGGAAGTGCAGTTGGTGTAGCATCACTCCTCTAGTAGTATGTGACTTTTGCAGCAGAATGTTTTTGGGTATTTGGGGGGTATTTGGCCAGGTAAGTACAGGGTGGGGAGGATTTTATTTTTTTCTGCTGGGTCTGGCCTGTCATACCAGCTGGGGTTAGGCTTGCCTGAGCAAAAGGCTGAGTGAGAAGAACATGCATCTGGCTACCTCATAACCATTGTTTTGTATCCTTGTCCTCCTGTATTGCTTTTTCACAGGAAGCTGCACTTGCACAAAGGAGAGGTTAGAGGCATCCCAAAGACAAATTCTGGAGATTTATAATTCTGTTGAGTCATACTATAACTGCCTTTTATCTGGATAGGAACCCTCTCCATTGATGCACATTTTTCTGTATATGCAGATAAATGCATTTGCCAAACTCATTCCTCATTTGGATTTAAACAGGGCTCCCCTGGGTTGAAATACTGTAGCAGGCTGACTCCAAGTTACAGAGCAATGCTACAGCAAGGGACGGCCAGTGATGGCAAGCCAAGAGAAGATAGCAGTATTGCATGAGTTACAGCCTGACCGAAATAGGGGAAATAGCTGATTCCAACCTCCACATCTGAAATGGTAGCAGAGACAGCCCTGGACCTGTCTGGCAGAAAAACCACTCTACTCTTCTTTGAAGTTGAGATGGGAGGACTGACTGTGTGAAAAGCTCTGAAGTGCCCCACTGCTTGATTTTCCCCTCTCTCTCTTTTGACACAGAATATTAACCCTGCTTAATGTAGGAAATACATTGTGATCACAGCCTTGGGAGGCAGAACAGGATTTAATCTCGGGAAGGTAACGGGTATTACTCACATCTCCAGTGGGGCAGCTGTCATTCAAGGACTGTATTTGGCTTCAGGACTTCCAAAGGGATGCACCTGGCCCTGTGTCCATACGACCCCTAATGAGTAAATCTGAGCTGCACAAATTAGTGTAATGAACTGTCTGTGATATACTCACTACCCAGTTTGTGCATGTGTGTTTCACATGGGCAGAGTAGCATCCCCAAGTCCCAGCTGCATCCAGCAGTGGTGAGATGGAGAAGAGGCCCTGGATGCTTGCTGAAGGGAAAGCAGGGAAATGCTGATGAGGTTGTTTCTCCCATTCCTTTTCTCAGTTGTACTGGTAATTATGAAGCTTTGTACGCTGCAGTTTGGAACTGTCATGCCCTCATCAGTGTGCATGCTCTGAGCACCATAATAAGTAATTCCTCCTGGCTGTCTCTGCTAATCTTTCTCCTCTGTGCTGTAATGGGAGGGAAGTTGGGCTCAGCCACTGCATGTTAATAGCCTGCAAGTGAGCCAGCTCAGAGCAGGCAACGGGGAGCTGGTGGGAATAGGGAATGGTATAGGTGATACAAGTAGTAGCATGGGTGCCCAAAGTCAAAAATCTGCTGAAAGTTTTTGTGAAAACAGTAGTGATAGATGGTGAGAAGGATGCACTGGCAATTTTTTCACAGGGCTTAAAAAATTATAAACAGCGTCCCAAAGCCAGTCAGAAGACATGGTATCTGTTCTTTCCAGTAGTTGCAGGCCTTTGGGATAATGAATTCAAAGAATCTCTCTGCCATCCCCTAAGGGACATTATGTCTGCTTTCTAAACCCCTGCACTTGCTGCTCTTTATTCTGACAAATACCAAGCCTCGAAGAACAAGCAAAGCTTTGAATCAAAGTGTGTGTTGGAAGCAGGAGGCTAAGAAAACAGGATGGGTAGGCAGAGGTTTCAGGGTCTTATCTGGGAATGATGGAGCACCGCAGCCTAAGGTGGAGTGGTTGGCAAGCCTGACAGATGAGTGGTGTGGAGAGTATTTGGAGATCATGGGTCCAGCAGTGTGAGCATCAAAAGGGTCACGGGCTGAAATGTCAAGGGTGCATTGCCAAGGCAGAGCAGTGTCAACACAGCTGCTCACGGGCTTTGTGATCCTAAAGTGAAGAGAACTGAGATAAGTGCCAGGGAGGGTAACCTATGGCCAGCATTCAAGGAGATGAGGTCTGGACAGACACATCCTTTCCTGCTGCTCATCATCCTTTTCTGTACTGCAGTGTGTCTGAGGGCTCCTGTGTGGCTTTTAAATCTGTACTTGCAGCATGGGCACTCAGGATGGTCGAACATGCCAACAGGTGAAGGGAAGAAAACGGGCAGTCATTGGCCAAGCTCTCTTTCCTAAGAGTGTCTGTGTAACACAGTTCCAGAGCCAAACCTTGAAGTTTATTTAATTCCCCTCAGTTTGACAAGTTACTTTCAGTCTGCTATTGAATGGATAGCACCCAGGCAGCCAAGTCATGTTTTTTAGCAAAAGTTTGGTGCTCTGCAGTGAGCAGAGTGGTTCAACCCTGGCTGGCAGCTAAGCCACACACAGCTACTTGCTCACTATCCTCCAGCTGGAATGAGAGGAGAATCAAATGAGTAAAAGGGAGAAAAAGGCAGAAAAGTTTGATAGGTAATACAAAAGTTGTACACTCAAGTAAAGCAAAAAAAAAGGAATTTATTCACCTCTTCTCATGGGCAGGCAGGTGTTCAGCCATCTCCAGGAAAGCAGGGCTCCGTCATTATAACACTGACTTGAGAACACAAACTCTATCACTCCAACTGTCCCCCCTTCTTCCTTCTTCCCCCAGCTTTATGTGCTGTGAATTAATGAGAATTATGTCATATGATATGGAATATCTCTTGGGTTAGTTGGGGCCAGCTGTCCTGGCTGTGAACCCTCCCAGCTTCTTGTGCATCCCCAGTCAACTCGCTGGTGGTGTGATGTGAGAAACGGAAAATGCCTTGATGCTGTGTGAGCCCTGCTCAGCACTAACTGCATCATCAGTATTATCAACAATGTTTCCAGTACAAATCCAAAACACAGCCCTGCTCCATCTGCTGTGAAGAAAATTAACCCCTTTCCAGCCAAAACCAGCACAGACTGCCAGTGAGCTTGAGACCTGCTCTTCTCATACCCATCCATGCTCTCTGACCATTCTCTTTAGCGAAATAATTTTTGCAGCTCGTGTTTGTGGTGTTTTCACTGCTCCAGCACAGGAGAGCTCAACAGGCTCAAGTAAAAGGTGCTTAATGTTTAATCCCACTTCTGGCTTCTGTTACAGCTCACTGTTTGAATAAGTGACTGTTGTGTATGGGCTTGACGTGCATTTGTCAGTGTCAGTCTGATGGAGCCTATGCACTGGGGTGACACAGGGCCAGCCCAGAGTGCTCTTAGGTGGGAGAGCTGGACCAGCAAAGCTGAACCTGGAGTTGACAGGACTCTGTAAGGGACTGCAAGAGCAGGATGGCTCTGTTGTGTCAGGATGGGCCTGCACTGTTCAAAACATCGTGCTCTGTTATGGTGCTCAGGCTGCCTCCAAAAGAGCTGGCACCATCCTCTGAGATGGTGCAGCACTCTGACAGGGGCTACAGGGATGGTTTAAATGGTGATGGAGAGGAATAGCCACAGGAGTCTTGGTGGAGAGAGTGACTGGCAGAAAAGAGCTTAAAACTACTTCAGTACCAGGTGGTTTATCATTTGTCAGAGGTGTCAGTCCTGCAGCTCTTCCCTGCTCTGAACTTGCTAGGAGAGCACAGATGTGCTGCGCTTTTGCTGCCGATTCCTTGTGGGATTTAATTTCTCTTTCGTGCTTCCTCTCCAGGGGCTCTCACTTGTGGCTGGCATGGCAGAGTACGTTCCCCAGCCTCCCTCCACCTGGCCTGCAGGCCCACAGCCCCCTCACACCTCTGCCATCTGCCCTCTGGAACCCGTGGATCTGGGGATCTCGGAGCAACAAACACCTCCGGAGCAGCCACCGTCCTCCCTGGAGCTGGGGGAGGATGAAGAAGTCACCTCCCCTCCAGACCCTGATGTTCCCTATCCAGACTTGGCACCAGTTGTCTTCTTCTGCTTGAAGCAGACCACCAGCCCACGGAGCTGGTGCATCAAAATGGTGTGCAACCCATATCCTTTCTGAGCTGCCCCTTCTCCCTTCCTGCCTCATTCTTCCCTTATCCTGTGCCCTTCTGGGGTGCCTTGCAGGTAAGGAATAATTTTTATTACGTACTTCACGACCTTTTTTGTTCATTGCTTGTTTAAACAGAACCTTTGCTGTTTTGGTGTGTGATCAAAAGAAATTGTTTATAAAAGAAGGGACTTCAGAAAGAGCTGCTGACCGTTCCAGGCACAGGGACTTGGAATGGGGAGAGTGGAGGTGTGAAGAGAGGTACATAAGAAAGGCCTGTTCTCCCCCTTCCTAGCTCCTCTTTTGCCTGGGACAGGCAAGGAAAAGCCCAGGAGCTTTTCAGACTGCCGTGAATAGTGGAGGTGTCTGAAAATACAGGCTTTACTGAGAGCTCACCTTGACCTTAGTGAGGGAACCACCTCTCCTGCACCCTGATTGCAGGGAAACCTAGGTGACCCTTTGCCTTTCCATTTAGTACATGTCACTATCCTGCCAGCGTCTTGTTATGATGTCTGGCCAGGAATGAACGGGAGAGGTGTGCTCCACACACCCTGGAAGAGATCTCTGGGACATAGGCATATCCTCCTTTCCAGAGTCAGCAATCACACACGTGTGTTATCACTCACACTCCTGCCTTGATGGCAGCCCACCAGTGCAGATGATGGCCACCTGCACAGCTCATCACCAGGAGCCTGCCAGCTGGGCTCTGCCGCTCCTGAGCTGGATTCTGTATAAAAACTAGGTAGAGAAGAGCTGTTGTTCCTTCAATTGTGGGATCACAGGTGGTGTGGAGGAAATGGAGAAGAAGATGGATCATCAGAGAGGTTGGTTTGAGATTTTATGTGAACAATTTTCTGGCTGGAAATCTCTGGCAGCACTTTCTACCTGGAAGTTTCTTAGTTCCTAGTTAGGTGGGTATTATCTATAAGGATGTGTGTTCTGGTTTTGATGTATAAGCTTCTAGATGAAATCTGAATGTCTGGGCATACAGTGGTGACTAGGAAATTGTTTCCAAGTGTATTTTCAGCTTTAAGATATAAACCCAGAATGAGGGCTTGAAGTAGTGTTAGCAGTAACAGCTGACCTTAAATGGATGAGATTTGTTTTAATTTCAAATGTAGGTAAAGGTTTGTGTTTGAGCTCTTGTCTTAAAGTTCAGAAGTCACTGAAGAGATGTTGCAGTCTCAAACGCAGGTTATGACTGAGAACACATTGGAGATTTAGATATTCTGCTTTCCTTTCTACTGGCTGCTTCATAAAATTTTAAAACTTTGTATTGAATTATGCATTGTTTTCTATCACTGTGTGCCTGTGCCAGTTATGTCCTGGGAATCTTGTCCCAGTATGTAGAAGAGCAGAACTGAAAACAGGACTCAGAGTAGAGCACGAGACATCTGTGTCATGACAAAAGACTAGATTTGGGAAGTGAAAGAAGAGTAACAGTATGGGTTTGGGATGAAGGCTTGCTTTTGGATGAGGGAAGGAGGTTGTGGTGGAAGAAGACCAGAGCCTGTCCTTATTGCTGGCTAAAAAGTCACTCAAAATAATCCCCCCAATCTGGTATATTGCAAGGTGTTTGCTTTAAGTTGTTGGAACTATTGTTCAAGAGATTGAGCTATTTTGGTTTTTAAGTATTACTTTTTTCCTAATCCGTACACAAATGTGCTCTTTTACTTAGAAGAGAGCTTTTTCTTATTAGAAACTAGACAGGGAAGGAAAAAGTCTCATCCAATCACCTGTTGATGACCTTACCTATGGTTACAGGTGCCACCAGGGAGTGAAGGGCAATGGTGGGGCTGCAGGTAACCTTCTGGAAGAGTTGTGTCAAACTTGAGGTTTCAGCTCAGCTGTGTGAAGCTGGGAGATTACATGACTAGTGGAGACTGAGAGATGAGGATTCAGCCTCTCCTCTAATTTCCTTTCAATTGCTTGTGGTCCTCTTTTTGAAAGGCTCATGCAATAAATCTTTTTTTTTTTTTTTTTTCTCAAATGAGGGGTTGTTTCTGCACCCTGAAGGTTTTTTACATGTAATCATATACTCTTGGCATCACACTTTTTTTAACAGCACCATAGAAAGGATACATTTGCAAGGCCTAGTGGCAGATGCCTGACTGGGAATCAGACCCTTCATTAGTGATACTTCTATGAAAATCAAATGTCTTCTAGGAGCTGATTTGCTTGCCTGCTTTTCATCCTTGTTATACTGAGCTGTTTGGTCTCCAATGTGCTTAAGCTAAGCAGTGGCAGGATGAGCCACTGTCATAGGTCAGCACCTGGCCTTTCGTGAAGATTCAGCAAAAAGATTGGGGCATTAATTAAATGCCTATTAATCTTCTTGTGGTATTTTTTACTAGGCTAGAGCTTCATGATCACTGTTATGGAAGTACTGTCAATGAGATTTAAAATGGAAGCTCTAATAGTTAAGGACTATATAACAATTTTTTTTAAGCACGAGGTCATTAACCACCAAATTTCAATTTAGGTAATTGCATTCTAACTACTTAAATCCCCCTCTCCTGAAGATTATTTTTCCTTTTGTGAACAGTCCTGCAATTTTGTTATGTGCTATTAAACAGCTGCCATATTGCTTTGCTGCAGTGCAGTAATAGGAGAAAGAACCACTTATTTCTGTGCTATAAAATTGCTTCTGGAGGCATATTTATGTAGAGATGTGTGATGCTGTCATTGTAAAAGTTGTAGATCCTAACTCCCTTTTAAGAAGAGGACTATGATCTGTGTGAAATTCCGGGTGCTCGTCCCCAGAGGGATTATCTGCTGTATTTTTGCTGTTGTAGTGTGTGGTGAAAAGGAGTCTGATGCTTTAAAGTTTGGTAATTTGCTGTTTTTGGGATGGGTTTACATACAGCACAAGTGAATGCTTGAATAACTTCAGTTTATTGGGAAGCAGATTTTTTTTTTTTTTTTTATTCCTAGTATACCTTATTAGAGAAAGGTAAGGTCTGTATCAGCTGGGTGTGCAATGCAACACAGGGCATCACCTGGAGCCTGGCTTGTGTCCTGATTAGAAAGGAGTTGTTGTGATGCAACACGTGAGCAACCAGCCAGCTGGTTTGTTTGGGTTAATTTGTGCTTTGATAACTGAAGGCTGGACCTCTTGGAGTTGTAGATCATGGAGCTGTGGCAGCTACAACGTTAATATAGTCAATATTTGAGATAGGGCTGTGAGAATGGCTAGAAGATTTTTTTTTTTTTTTGTATAAAGCCTAAAACTGTCATATAGGATTTGAAGTCAGTCTTGGACGGGGAATAGGATGAAAAGTGTACAAACATGTTTCCAAAATAACTGCATAGCATTTATCTTATGAATTAATAAAATATTTGGGACTAACTAATGGGTATGCCACATGGCATCTTACAAATGGATCCTCATGAGAGGCTCTGTAGTTATCACTACTGTCATTTTCTGGCTTTTTATGTACCAACCCCTTGGTGAAGCTGTTGGCCATTTGGGTTTCTGTTTTGCTCTCAAGCAGTGAAGTGTTACATTTCCAGCTGATTTCAGTGGTGTTGAGCAGCAGGTCAGGTCCCACATGACCAAAAGCTTATATGCACACTTAATTTTTATTACTGGGAGCTGTGTTTTACAGAGTATTGAGCAGGGTGACTTCTTAAAGCTGGTGTGACTGTGTGTACTGAAGAGCTGCTTTGTAGCTCATTAGCTTTAAAATCCACTGAACAAGGGCTTTGCCATTGTAGTTGCTGCTAAAAATCCCACCTTGGGAACTGTGGGCTGCAAGAATCACTGGGTTTTGGGTGCTGAGTGGTAAAGGGGACAACAAATCTGTTGCTCATTAAGCTTTGGGTGAATATGTGTTATATATGTAAAATATGCCCATGTCAAATACCACTTTGGGCAATTTGCTTATGTGCAGTGAATTTATATGTATAGATTCTGTAATATGTTGGACTTGTTTCTGCCTTAAGTTTGTACACTGTCGAACCCTGGATGTAGCTATATAATAAACAAGCACAATCTGCAATTTTATTGCAACTCTTGTAGTAGTTAATGATTGTCTTAAGGTCTGAGCTCCTGCAATCACCTACATTTTACTTTCCTTTTTCATATGTGTGTGTATATATAAATAAAAACAATGGTTTTCTGCATCTCTAGTAGGTAGAAAAAAGATTGGAAATGTGACTAGGAAGTATAATAATACATCAGAAATTGAGTGGCTTATGAATTTTAAGCAGCATTCATCATTCTTGAGGACCCAGGGATCATGGCTTTCGCTGCTGGGGTCATTGGTATCAGCTTTTATGTGCACATTTGAAAAACAGTAAAATGTCTACTTTGTTCACATGTCTCAGTTTTTAAATGCGTCCCTCCTGTCTCTCTTAAAAAGTCTATCTCAGAAGACACATGAAGAGTCTGGCATTTTTTTGAGGACTTCTGACAGCTTTGTATCATTCTATGTAACCAGGCAGATGTTGCTGCTGTGCCCTCCTTCCAGTCAAGGAAGACATATTTGTAAACCCAAGCCCCACCAAGTGCACAATGATTTTTATTTTTTTTTTTCCTGTAAGAGGTTATCTAAGCCCTCTGCACTCCACAACTTTGCAGTTGCTCCTGTTTCATGGGAAACTGAGCTGGCCAGAGCTCTCCAATGGCTGTGCAGTGTTGGGGGCATTGGTGTTCCTTCCCATGGGCATGTGCCAGATGCTTTTCAGGCTTTAAGAGGGAACAAGACTGCTTTAGGTTCTGCTGAGTTTTCTGCCACTCTGCCAGCCTCCCTGCTGGAATGAAGCTTGCTATTAGCAAATAAGGGTGACTTCTAATAAGCCAATTGTCCATTATCTTGATTAATATTTGAAGGCACTGAATGCAGTGGATCAATCTATCATCAAGTGCTCTCCTCCCCTTTTGTGTTAGCAATGTGCCTCAAAGCAGGCATGTCCTACCCTTGTGAACTGACCCTTAATTTCCTTGTTAATTGTCCCCTTGGAAAGATGATAGGCTTTACCCTATCTAACTATACCTGTCTGAAAACCATCCAAGGCCTCTGTACGTATTTGACAGACTGCAGCAGGTAATGGAGTGTGCTTAACTGAACTCATCTCTTCGGAGAGTAAAGCAGATCGCTGGAAGTTCCTGTTCTTCCTTTAGCAAAGAAGTAGTCTCTGGATAGCAGGCTATAGGGTTTGCATTTAGGATTGATATGTTGTTTGGTTTCCCAGATGCTCTAAAAGAAGGCAAAAGCAGGGAGCAGGTTTAGTTTTGGAAACTGCACAGTCTGAACATTTTAATGTTTCCATAATGAAATATTAGGTAATCTTAGTTTTGTGGGAGAAGAACCCCATCTACCTGGACTCTGGATTGGGGAAAAGTAATTCTCTGAATTCCAGCTTTTTCTTAGGATCGCTGTTTCCTGCTTGTGGTTTGTAGGCAGGTGACAGGGGAAGCATGATGGAGCTCAGGGCCTTCACAAGTAGTTGGGAAAGAAGTTGTCTCCACAAAACTAGTGACAAGGGAGTGCCATTAGTGCGGGTCATTTGATGTGCAAATTTACGAGGGGAAGTTTAGAGGCTCCATTTGCACAGTCAGATGTGGTGTAAATGGAATTTAAACTCGTGCATTGTCATTAGTAGCACACAAGGGATGGATATGTTTGAAGGGGATTTGCATGCTTGAGATCTGTAAGAAATTGGCTGGGTGGTGTGTATGTGAGATGTATGCGATTTCAGGCAAGTGGGCAGATGTAAAGGGATGAGGTCTAAATTTGGCTGGCTTGCAAGATGGCCCTGTGTATCTAAGCACAAATGTTGAAACAGGATAAATCCTTGCCTCCCATCCCTTTAGCTCATTCCCTGGAGGCTTCTTTTTATAGTGAGAACTCAAAGACCATGGTTTGGAAATGAAGCAGGACAACAGCACATACAAAACCAGGGCTCTGACTGAAGATTTAACGTTCTTAGGGTCTAACAAAATTGGAAATAAGGCTAAAATTTCGTGGTACATCCTTACTGTCTTCATTCAAAGCTCTGAGCATTTTTGCTATTATTGAAGGATGGATTGCTCTTGTTGGAGGAAGGGCTAACTGCAAAGCACAGAGGAGCCTGGTTTAGGAGAGGGGTATTTCTGCTGTGTGTTTGTAATGCCCTGTTTCCCTAATATGTTTCAAGCCCAATAAAAGGCCTTGTAGGCCTCCTTGCCCTGAAGCTTTAGGAAAACAGGGTTAGGACTCTTACTGCAACAGCTTTTGATGAGGTGCCTTAATATGGTCCCTGGGTTTATGGCCAATGAATGTGGAAAGTGCAGGGAAGCAGGGGAGAGAGCATAGAAGATATAAGTCATATAATTGTCTGGTATAAATCAACATTATTCTGTTATACCTAGTAAGAACAGACCTCTTAGGGTGAGGTTGGGGAGATTGGTTCTGTCTTGTCATACAGCACAGTGTATTTGTGGCAGTCTGGGGGTATGTGGTAGTGCTAGGCCAGGAGAGGGATGGTGTGCTCAGCTGGGATGCAGGGACGGTAGCAGTGCCTGTGCTGGGGGACATTCCCATCCCTCCGAGGAGTGCATTGTTGAACTGAAACAAATGCTGAAAAACCTTTCTGGAGCATATTGTGCTTATTCACTGGAATATATTTTGCCTCGGAGATGAGAACCATTTATTCTTTGAAAAATGGTCGGTTTGCCTTTTTCAGCCTTCCTGAACACTGGGAAAGGGTGTGTTAGAGTGCCAAAGGGGCTCTTGTAGGAATAGAAAGGGCAATAAAAAGGCTCATTTTGAGTTCAAGACCTATAAAATTCTCTGACCAGACCTCTAATTGCATGTCTTATTATAACAACGTGAATTAATGAAATTAACCACTAACAAATAGACTAGCTGCTTATTTGAGGACTTGACACCCTTCCCACCTTAGACCATGGGAAAGGGCCTGCAGCTGTGGGCTGTGAGCATAAAACTTGACATTAGCTGCTTCAGGTGAGGAACAGTCAACAGAGTTGCAGCTCCTCTGCAGTAAATGGCTTGCAGCTGTCCCAGTATGGCTAAGATGAGGCTGTGAAAAACGTGGCCCATTACAGATCTATGGAGAGAACAAGAGCAAAGAGTCTGCCAAGCTGTCAAGATCTTTATGGTCCTGGAGAAACACTATCTCTGGATGGGCACTGTCTTTTGGTGTAGGAAGGCTCTAGTCTGGTACAGGATGGACCAGGCTCAAGCTTGCACCCGCTTCTGTGCTGTGCTTGCTTTGCCCACTGGTCCTGGGCACCTCGGTCAGCCCCTTTCTGGAGTGCCTGGTGTATCTCTGTGCCATTGCCTCTCCTATGCTTCCCTGTCTGCTGAGGGGCAGGGCTGAAGGAGGTCCTGTTTGACAAGTGCTTCTTTTAAATGGGATTTTACAGCTTCTGGCTGGTGGGGGCAATGGGATGAGGGCTGAGAGTGGTGGGAAGGGCCACCAGCTGGGGCTGCCTGTTCAGAGGGATAGATCTGGTGGTGGATTGGGCTTGCCCTGCTCTTTGTCACTGCTGCTCCTTGGGCTGTGAGTTTGTGCTGTGCTACCTCCTGTCAACTGTGCTCTTCCACCAGGAAGGGACTGCTGCCCTACCTGCCTTCCCTCCTTGGAAGGGTTTTATGGGCTCTGCTGTGGAAATGAGAAGGAACCATCTCAGTAAAGCTTTGGAGGAGCAGAGAGGCTAGCTCAGGGGGATGGATTTTTATTCCATGTCAAGAAGACAACAGAGCTGTGACTAGCACCCAGGGAATGAGGCTGAGATGAGCAAGGAAGGCAGATGAGAGTGCAACTGGACTTGTAAAGTGAGAGGTGAAGTGTGATGATAAAGACATAAGATACTGATGGGAAATGATATGTGGAGGTTATTCTAGGCTGGAGTCAGATGATGCAATCCCTGCTGACCTTGGCAGGCATCTCAGCAAACCCTTGAAATCCATAGTATTGAAGGCAGCTGATAGATCTGAGACAATCAGCACAGGTGCTTGATCTCTGACTGCCATCAAGGACTGGTGAAGTAAGGTGGTGTGAGGGCAGTGTAAGCCTTCTGCTAGAGAGCCTGCAGAGGTGTTCGGATGGCTTGGCTGGTCTGAGGGATGGAGTTTGTGTGCAGTGCTGTGGCTGGAACAGCTTTCACCTGCCCATCCTGACTGCGAGGTCGGCATGTGGGGATGGAGATGGAAAGCTTAGCTTGGCCTCCCTGCCTTTCCCTTCTCCAGCTTTCTCCATGCCCATTGCATGAGTGCGGATTGGGGAGGGGAGCAGCTCCCTCAGGCGGGATGGGGGATGCGCAAAGTTGTGATGTGGGACCATCTGTCCCCGTGAGACAATGGTGCCATTTACACTTACGTACTGCAATTCAGCCAAGAGGAAAGATAAATCTGTCCTGGCTAATGATACATCACACCCTTTGCTTATCCTTTCTTCCTTTAGTTTTCTCTCCCCCAGTCTCCCCTTGTCATCACCTACTGTGCTTCAGTCTATAAAAGAAGCCATTGCTCCCCCTCCTTGAGTGTGATTTGATGTTTCTGAGTCCCTGCACTCCTCTAGCTGACTCCCCTGTGACTAGCCACCCTGTCTATCCCTTTTCCTCTCTCTCTCTCTGTGGCAGTCTGTCATTTTTCCTCTCTTTTATTATTTCCCTTGCTGTCATTCCTGAGTTTTGCTGCTAGCAGTCTGTCTGCACTGACTGTTCCTGCCCTTGATTGGGCTCCTTCTGTTAAGCACCCCTCTTGGCTAGTATTGTGGACACCAGGCTTCCTGGGGTGAAAGGTCAGGGCTTAAAGGGAGGACCTGGAGGTAGGATTTAAACAGAGGACACCACTCATTGGCTTATTTAGAATGAGGGAGAAGGCCAGGGCTCTGCAGGGGTCTGAGTTTACCTGTGAAAACAGCAGATTCCTGCTCTCTCTGGAGGGGATTTCTACATGGCAGGGTGAGATTGCTTCTTCCTTGTATTCATAGGCTGCTTCCATCCCCCTTTAGAGCATTCCAAGCCCAGGTCAGCTGCTATCTTCCTGTGCTCTCTGACATGCTAGTGGCACCTCTGACATCCCCATCCTGAGCTATCAGTGTGTGGGAGCACTGAGCTCGTTTCTGAGCAGCAAAGCCTGAGGGATGCACCTACCTGGGAGCAGGGACAGGCTGCTGGGAGGTGGCCACTTCCTGAGCCAGCCTGGGTGACTCTTGCTGCTGGACCAGCTGGCCCTGGCCTTCTCTGGGATGTAGCTGGTGCTCTGCTAATTCCTGCTAACCAGGTCTGGCTCTCGTGGGCTGGCACAGACAGATGTGAGCTCAGCATGCTGGCTGGGAGCTCTGTGGCTGTGATCTCCTGGCCCTGTGCCCCAGCTTGGAAGCTGGGCAAGGTGCTCAAGGATTCGCTTACAGAAGTTGAACCAACAGTGCTGTCTCAGCCTTGTTCCTGACCCCTGGACCTTTGGGAGGGCTGTTTCATCTTTACTAACTTGGTATTGTTTATCATTGCCTCCCCAAGGCAGCAAAAAGTGCTGAAATACTATAAGGGCTTTAAGACTGCTTGTAGGAACTGGATGCTGTGAGAGGCAGAGTGAACCAAATGTAGCTCTTGGGGAATTTCTCCTCTCAAAGAGTAACGAATTAAAAAGGCTAACATCAGTATATATTCATCCAGGAGAAAGCTGCTGAATCCAGTGCTTGTAATGCTAGCTCTGAGATTTGCCTCAACAGGCAAGAAGGGAAGGAAGGAAAGAAAACACATGGTAAAATATTAACCTCTCTATTGGAACAGGCAGTTTGCAACAAACAGCAGCTGTTCTCTTTCATGGCATGAAAGATGTAAGAACTCAATATTTGAGGGTGGAGAAGTATTTTTTTTATGCAGAGGTTGATAGTTTCTCACATCAAAGATCCAAAATATCTGCTCATCTTTTAAGCCCTGCTTATTATCTGGAAGCATACTGAAACATCAGTACTTGGCAAATCTGCCTTGTCTCCCATCATTCACACACCCCAAAAGGAATGTTCCCTGTCTTTGCCTGTATCCTACATCTTGCTTTGCAGCCAAGAACGCCTCACTTTAGTGCTCCCCTAAGAATACCATGTCCTTATTTTCTACAAAATGTTCTACAGATCATTTACCAGCCAGCAGATGTTAACAAGAATTGTTAACAATAATCAAGCTAAAACATATTTGAGAAAGGTGGGTTTTGTGATGTATTGCAGTTTTTATGTAATTGTTTTCGTTCACATATTTACAAACTCGTGATGTAATTTTTGCTTTGAGTAAGTCTCTTGGGATTGTAGGTGATTCTGGCAGGCTCTGCTTTGTCCACATGTAAGATTCAGGCCAGACCTTGAAAATATTTGTCACGAGTGAGTTATATTAAAAAAGACAGGCTTATAGAAGTGCAACAGTAATAATATATTGCCTTTAGTACTGCCTGATGTTCAGTGCCACTGCCCAACTGTGATATTTCTTAATGAAGGATTTTTTTCCCTTAAGGCAATTTCTTCTTGCTTTTTTCTTTCCCTGTGGCTCCTTTCTGATTAATTTTCTTGATGGAGGAGGATCCTTCCCAGTTTTGGAGTTTGCTCCTCTCTTCTCTGTTCTTGTTGACCCACTATTTAGCAGTCTCCATGCTGGCAACTGCTCTTATCTTCCCATCTGGACCCCTCTCTGGGAGTGGGATTTTAGAGAGTGGAGGAGGCTCTAGATGTTATCCCACTTGTTTTCCACAGGAAAATCCTTTGGAGACAGCAGTCTTCTCACTGTTTTTTTGCAGCATTTTCTTTCATCCCATGCTACAGTTCCCCAATTTTCTTTTTTCTTGTAGGTTGACCCTGTTATCTTTCCCTGTGTGGGCTAGCTCCTTATATTATGTTTCCTTCCTTGCTGGGTGCTGAGTAATGTTTAATTTGAGGTCTGGGAGGCAGGGACAGGCAAAACTCTGGGGAAGGATACTGAAGTGGGGGACTGAGCCCAGGAGGAAGATAAGGCCTCTGGGTCAGGCAGCCAGCAGGGATCTGAAGTGGAAAGCTTCTCCACCAGGTATCTGCCCTCCAGAGTGGAGGCACTGGGCAGCAATGGCATGAGGGAGCAGCCTGGAGGGTGGGCTGGTTGGGCTGGTGAGGACAATGGAGCAGGGAGGGTGAGGAGACAGTCTGGATGGCAGAAGCTGGCTGAGAAGGGCAGTGAGCCCAAGTGGAGGCAGGGCTGGAGGGCTCAGCTAAGAAGGGGTGAGATGGGAGCACCCCAGGAGTGGAGTGAAGTCGTGTCCCTACTCTAGAGCTGCATGCTTTGCATTCCTACTTATTTCTGATTCCCTGCTGCCAGCAAACTCCTGTAAGCTCACTGGCTAAAGAGATGTCACATCCCTGTCTTCACTGATGCCATCCCTCCCTGTGGGTGCAGGGATCCTGCAAAAAAACCTGAAATGTAATGAAAGGTTGTGTTGTGAAGGTGGTGTGGAGAGGGAGGAACTGAGATTCCACGTTCATCCTTAATTCTGTCTTAATTTATTGGATTGAGTCATATCAAACAGTCTCTCCTGAGCATATTCAAAGCACAATTTTTTTTTTTAATTTTTTTTTTTTTGCTGTGGTGCTAATTTATCTCCATTTGGATGGGTTGTTAGAGGATGAGTGAAAGAGGTCTTGTGTTACCCTGCTGCCCAGTGTGGAAGCAGTGTTTTGGAGCATTCAGCAGCAAGTGCTAGACAAAAAAAATCTAGGACACTTAGGAGCAGACAAAATAACTTTTTTATTTGCAATCATTGACATTCAACTTAGTTTTTCCTCATAGCAGTCATACCTGCTATGTAAGTTTCAGCTCAAGCTGCCAATCAAATGAAGCTCTAAGCAAATGAGACAGGGTGTTGGAAGGCAGAAGAGTTTGTGGTAGGATTAATTAAAATTAGTGTTATCAGTGTAGCTGCATGCAGCCTTCTACCATATAGGTCAGCTCTCTCTGAAGCCTCAAGTTTCCCCTACAATGCAATAATTAACTATTAAAGTAAGTACTTTAAAAAAAAAATTACTCCTCCAGAAAACCATAACCCAGGATTTTTTTTTTCAAAGCACAGAATTAATTGCGTCCTTCCACAGTATCTTTGAGGTGCTGTTATTTCTTGAAAATGCATTTACAGCATATTGCGATATGTCACACATCCTTTAAATATCCAGTAGCTTTTTAACTTTTAAAAATCTATTTCACACTTAGTGGCATGTCTGTAATGCATTTTTCTGGAACGTGTGGCAGATGTCTGGGGAAACTGTGTTTTCTCCCATATGGGGGTTATTTTACTGGAAAATGAAAGAGGGTTGACACTTCATTTGATTTTCCTGAGCTGTCACATCAGGGATTCTCTATCTGGGTGTGAGACGTGAATCCAGATCATACGCGAACTGCACGAGGAAAGATGTGCTCCCTTCCCTGGGTGATGGGGGACTTCCCATTGAAGTACATCCTCTGAGGGCTACAAGGGGGCAATTTAGGATGGGGAGGTCTGCTCTAGGATACCCTGCTCCATGGGACTTTTCAGCAGGCCCTAGACATACAGAAGTAACATTGTCTGTGCTTGGACCTTCCTCTATGAGGAGGAGGCAGGTGGCAGCTTTGAGGTTACTCAAACCTTAAGGAAACTCCTGATACTTGTGACCCAGGTTCCTGAAGTGAGCTGGTTGTGTGGTGCTGAATTTGATTCCTGGAGAGGAGTCATAAATGCCAGGGATGCAATCACTTTAGATGTGCCAGGCCACCATTGTAAAGCTGTGGTTTATGGACAGGCAGAAGGAAATTTGTCATCTGTGTTGGCCAACAATCTCTGTTTGCAGATCTGTGTTTCTGTTCTGACTCCTTCCTCTCTGCTCTCTCTGAACGTGGCTTTGTGTCCCCTTGTGCTGTGGTGAGCTGTCCCTGTGGTTTTTTTCCTGTTCCCAGACTGAGCACTGTGCTTGGGGCTTGTGCTCTGTTGTTCCCCCTGCAATATCAGGGGAGGGGAGGAGGCTGGGCAGAGAAACTGCTGCAAGTCCCTGAAGGTAATGCCTGTGCCAACATCGCCCCTCTGCTGAGACAGATGCAGTGGGGATAAATACCAGGTGTCTCTTACAGAGTAGTTAAATGCACCAGCAGTCCCTATTTTGTCATGTCAGGATAGAGCCTTCCAGCTTTACATTTCAAAAGATTGCCTGTGGCACTTGGCACACCCCTCTTGTGCACAACCTGGGACTACACACTCCTGAGTTTCTGGGCAATAAAAATTCCCGATAATTATTTGGCTGTGGTAGCAGCCAGTGTCCTCGCTGCTGGTGTGTGTGAGCACAGGTACACTGCTGTCGAGGCATTTCTGGGCATGGTTTCCTAGGGACTGAGGAGCACAGCCCTGGGGGAAGCTGGCACTGAGGGCACTGAGCTGGGAAAGCAGGAAGGTGCTGGATAGCACTGGAAACATGGATATGGAGGCATGTCTCCTGCATGGAGCAGGGGAATGGGTGGGTGAATGACCTAGAATGTCCCCCACCGGACTGAGGGTGTCTGTGATCCCATCACAGGGATCAAAGCAAAGGTGACAGGTTAGACAGATCTAGCAGGAAAGCACGAAAGTAATTATTTCCTTCCCCAGCCACTTGACTTCTCTGGGTACTTCTCAAGCACGATTAAGCTGATTAGTGTCATGCAATCGAGACTTTGTCTTGTACCTGTGGCATTTCCATTCTTGTTTGCATGCGTGAAGGATTTCCTCATCCATTACTGTGACACCTCTCCCCACTGGACTCAGGATTTTTCTTTTCTGATGATTGATGTTTTCGTAGGTCTCAGGTAGCCTTTTAGGAACACAAAGATATTCCTAGTGGAGGATCTGATGCCAAGTCTTTAGTTGCTGGATTTAATAGTTACACCTGGGATTATTTCATCCCACTGAATGACCTCTTCTGAGACACTGCTGCTTCCCCAAGTGGGTTTGTATTTATAGACTTTTCTCTGCACCCTTTCCCTACCAAGTGTGCTGTTTATGCCTGGTGCCTTCAGGCACGTAGCTACAAGCTTGTGCTTGGAAATTGTGGGAAGGCCTTGTGCACCTCACGGAGCTAGAGTGGCTCTCTGAAATGTGGGCAAGCAACAGCCAGAACACAGAAATGTACTGAGAATTGGCCAGAAGAAAGTAAAGAAACTGTTAGTGCAATTTATTGCTTTTATACTATTAACTCCTACATTGATACACACACAACAAAGATATTTGACGAAGAGATACAATTACTATGTAATAAATTATCTGAGTTCTTTATTACTCTAATTTGTATGCATCTGTATAAATCAGAGGTGTACTCACCATTCCTTTGCCATCCTTGAAAGATGCAAGAGGATTAGAAACATTTGCATTGATGAGTCTTGGGTAAATATTTGACCTACTGGTGAATTCCTTTGCAATTATCCCTTGGAGAGATTTGCTGTGCCTTCCCCTGTGCATCTGTCTGGTGCCAGAGGGATACAGGGAGGAATGGGAGGGGTTTTCACTGGTGTCTAAGATCCTGGGGGAACTGAAAAGGTTTTGAGGGGAAGGTGAGGATTTAAACTTGTTTTTACTGATCAAGTGGTAGAGGGAAGTCTGGAGTTACAAGGAGAGAATAGGTCACGGTGTTGGAAACCTAGTGGGCTGTTGTATGTTGGGACTGAACGGCATGAGATGGTTAAAACCAGTGAGCTCCCAAATGTTCTTCAGGTGTGTTGAAATCCCAGTGTAAATCACCAGTGCAAGAAATTGTGCTGATGGTGGGAGTGAAGTCCTCCTAACTCTTTTTGGCACTTACCTGTGGGATGACATATCTAGGCAGACAGTGAAGATTAGAGGTGTGATTTGGTTAAAAAAATGGGGTGTGCTACAGGGGCTGGAGTTCACACCCAGGAACTGGGCTGATAATGAGAGAGCCTTGTTTTGGCAGAGGTGGGCATGCTGGCTGCATGCAAAGTGTGTTGAGCCTCCAAAAGTGCTGGGTTTAGTGCAGGTAGGTGCTCAAGCATTCAAGTTGTATGTGCTGTGCTTAATGAACTTGCACCACTCCACTGACTTACAGAGTTCTCTTTGCTAAGCC
Source organism: Sturnus vulgaris (assembly GCF_052056855.1). Lineage (NCBI taxonomy): Eukaryota > Metazoa > Chordata > Aves > Passeriformes > Sturnidae > Sturnus > Sturnus vulgaris. The sequence continues at coordinate 29,860,660 of NC_142247.1, read as the reverse complement.
CAGTTCAAGGCCTCCCGGGTTTTTCAAACTGGAGTGTAAATTTTACAACAGAGAACAAGCTCTCTCTTGCAGAACTTTGGCCACCTTTCTTGTTTAGGTCAGGGTGAGTATACCATAAAGAACAACCTTTGCATCTGTGCTGGTTTCGTGCTTCTGTTCAAGCCAGGCATTTACTGAAACAAAATTAAATCTGAGCTGGCAAGTTGAGTTTGAGTTTCGGCTTCAGTTGGCTTGTGCTTTGTTCAGATTAATTCTCTTTTCCCCCAAATGCTCGTACCTCCCACCCCATCCCCCAGACAGGGAGGCAGCTGTTGTCATTTCTCTGCTCTCACAAAGGCACAGTGGGAAGAGGAGACAAAGCAGAACATCATCTGCCTTCTCCTCTGGGGGCAGGCAGGGAGCTGAGCTCCCAGAGGAGCTGGTGCCTACCTGCTGCCTATGCATTGGTGGGATGCTGCTGCTCCATGGGGATGCTCATGCAGCAGGTCTTGCCAGAGGGAAAGAGGAGGAAGGTCCCTGAGAAGAGGCAACAGTCCAAGCATTGTGAAGGTTCCCAGTTTGGGTACTTCACTGGTCCTCTGTGTAGCTGTCTGTGGGAAATCTGCTAGGGAGGACCTCCTGGGATGGCCAGGCAGCCTGGAGCGTGGAGACAGCACGGGAAAGAGGACCTGGGGGATGAGAGCAAGCAATGTGTTAGTGCTCCTAGGAGCTGGTATGTCTTTAAAGCTGATATGTTGCCATGGTGTGCCTGGCAGTAAAGCTCCCTCGTTGCTTCTCTAATTCCATTCAGGCAAAGAAGAATGGTGAGGGGATTAAAAACAATGCAGAGCGAAGGCACTCTATCGCCTGCTGTAGTGTGCTCTCCTTGGCTCCTGCTCCCTTCACCACCCAGGCCTCTGCAGCTCAGTCCCCCAGAGGGGTTGGGTGAAACAGCTTCCCTGGTACTGCTGCCCCAGGCTAATGTGTTGCTTTCCCATGTTGTGGGAGCCTGGGAGAACACCTGCCACAGCTTCTGCATGAACAACAAAGCCGAGAGAGAGAAGAGAACTTTCTGGGAAGCCAGGAGTGTGTGTGCGTAGGACTGAAGGCAGCAGAAACAATGGCAGTACTTCCGCGAAGGTAAACAAGAACAGAACTGCCTTTGTGGTGGTCTGGTGTTAATTAGCTTCCTCTTCAGCTGTTTGAGTGTGTTAATAGTCCTGTAGCAGAAATGTCAAAAGATCCTTGATTACAAGATATTGCAGGTAATGTGACCTAAAAAGATTTGTAGCAAGGAAAAGATATAGGATGCCACTTTAACCCTGTTCATCTTGCTTAGCTCTGTCTCTTCCATAAAATTTTCTCACCATTGTCCACCTCACGTTGCCTTGTGATCCAGCTGTCTCCAGACCTCCTACCTTCTGGTGCCTTTGCTGTCCCTGCCTTGGCCCCTCAGCTGGGTAAGCCACGCTGTTCCATTGCAGGGTGCTGGGGATCAGCCCTATCAAATCTCACTGTATTCACCCCTTGCCCCTCCACAACTTGCTCACTCCAGTCCTCTGGTTGTGGCCCAATGTCTTGCCCCACTCCTTGTAATGATCTTTTTGTCTCTAAGACTTGCTGTGATACAGGAGCCACTGTGCAGCCAGAATGGCCCTCACTTGCCTGTGCCCACAATCATCCTCCATCTCAAAATCACTTTCTCCTTTCACTCCCCTTGTTTGATGGGGAGACAATAGTTGAGTTACTATTCCTTCAGCATCTAATGTGGGGGGAAAAAATGTCTAAAGAAGGAGAAGTGGTGGTAGAGGGAGAAGACACTGCTGTTCTTCTACATGAGGTTGACCAATCTGTAGTTCTTGAGCAGTTCAGGTGATGTGGGATGGAACTGCTGCAGGGCTCCAGAGTCAGCCAAACCCCAGCTCAGGGAGGGCGCTCCAAAATGGTGAAGAAACAATCCTGTTTCTCAGAATGCAGCATGCTGAATCTCTTCTTTCTTTAATAAGCAGCTGCTTCTCCATGGAGAGTTCCCTATTCCATGCCAACTCCCCTTTCACGACAGCCAAAAATACTCCTGTGTTAGCCAGAGGCACTTTCAGTGACAAGAAGCCCTTTGCTGTCAGGGTTCAGTGAAAACACCCTTTGTTTGGGAAAACTGGACTTGAGTCTTGTCACAGGTGAGGTAGCCCAGGGGAGCCCTGTTTGGAGAACCCTGCTGCTCTCTGGCCCCAGTCTGCTCTCCCCTTGGTTCTCTGTCCCTTTTTCAGCTCTGTGGCTCCCCAGGCCCCTGTGCAGCTTTGCCAGTGGGTCTTTCTGCTTCACAGTGAACTGCCAGGCTCCTCATACCCACACTTGATTACTGATGGATTGACAGTGTCTGAAGTTTGGGTTATTAATCCTGACCCAAGGCAATATCTCATTAATGAAAATAAAACTGAAAATTAATAGAAGAGGAAAGGAAGAGGCTGAAAGCTGGTGAAAAGGGAATTGTGAGGGAGAAGTCTGAAAAAAGGCAGGAAGAAATTCAGTTTGGGACTTGATTTCTCTGGAGGCAGGGTGGAGACAAGGAAGAATCCAAGTCTTAATAGGGCAAGAGAGGACAGAGAGGTGGATTGAGAGGAAGGAGGGTCAAAGGAGCCCTTGCCTAGGCAGTCTGCCATGGGCCTGCTGAGAAGTCAGCAGAGCCAGGCTGAAGCAGATGGGGAGTGAAGGATTGCAAGCCTGAAGGCTGCATGAAATATTTAAGATGCTCCGTCAAACTATCTTATCAATCGTGGTGAGATTCTGGGTAGGAGGGACAAGAAAAATTTGGCTGATAAAAAGAAATTAAAACAAACCTGACAACATGTAGGTCTCTTCATCTCTCCTCTTATCTCTGGGGCCCTGGGTAGCCTGATCTAGTGGGGCATTTGTGGGGGTTAGGGAAGGAGGGCAATTGGGACCAGATGATCTTTAAGGTCCCTTTCATCTCAACACATTCTAGGATCTTACTTTCTCCAGAAGTGAGATGTGTAGTTATGCTGGACACAAGGACAGGTTCCTACAACCTCTGAGGCTTTAGTTTGCTTTTGCTTCACATTTCCGCACATTTTTCCTATTTTCCCTGTTCCCAAACTCATAGTACCTGTCCTGGTCCTTCTGACATTTGCTATTGGGAGTAGGATGGCTTGATCTCCATCAGTTCAGTGAAACCTGGAGCTCAACTGAGCTACTGCAGGAACAGATTCTGATTGTAAAAGTATACACAAACATTTCTCTGACTTTATCCCATTTGACTGACAAAGACCGAACTCTTGAAGTGTAGTGAATGTCATGGGGTGTCTGAGGATCCAGTCGATGGCAGAGCCCAAGAGAAATCAGCTCAACTGTCTCAGCTCATGAGATTTTGGGCCACTGTATCCTGTGTTCTGCCTGTATACAAATACCTTTATGCAGTGCCATCACTCTTTGCTTTTCCTGCTTTCCTTCCCTCCATGAGAGCGGAGAGAGCTGTTGCCTTTAGACTGGATATGTGTAATCACCATGACCTAGTTTGGGAACTGAATCTAGAAGGGAGAGAAAATCATGCCCATTAAATTAAAAATACAATAAGTAACTACTATGTTCCCTTCTCATGCCCTGCAAATTCAGTGTTAAATTCTCTTAGTAATTTAGATCGGGCTTTGGTTATGTTAAAAAAAAATAATCTCAGGACCTGTAGTGGATGCTATTTTTAAATGTAGAAAGGAGACTTAATTCTGAATGTTTCAGCTCTGGAGACCTCGTTTAGGGGTGGCAGGGACTGCATCTTTCTTTTGTGATCTTCCTGTGTATGGTGTGTCCTGGCCACTGTTTGCTGCCTCCCTCCATGTGAACTGTGCCTGATTTTTTTTTTTTTTCTAAGATGGTGGACTTGTCTGTCCCTATTGCTGATCCAGCTGAGGTCTGCAGGTGACAGGTAAGCAAGTCCATGTTACTTGTTGGGTCTGGGGTTTTTTTGAGTGGGGCAATAAAGGAAGGAAGGATATGAAGTACATTTGACACGGTTCATAAAGTAAGTGAGTCTGGGACTGGTTTCCAGGTTTTCTTGATTGCTCTCTGTCTGGCATCAGAAAATATCACAGGACACAGACAATTGCTACTGTATTTAAAGGCAGGATGTGCTACAGGTCGATACCAGCATGAGTTAATAAATGTGAAGGAGTGAACAAAAAGTAAATGTTATCTCAGATGACAAAATAACAGGCTTTCATAACGAACTAGCATCCCTTCCTAGGATTGATGGCTTCCAATAAACCTGAGCTGTTTTTTTTTCTACCCTTTGGTATTCACAGAGAGAAAATGTTCAGAAAATCTTTTGGATTTTTCTCCCATCATTTTTGTCAACGTTCCTAGGTACTGAAATATGTAGTTAAGGCTATTGATAAAACAGCCACAGTACAAGAGAGCAGCATTTCATCTGATTTCTTCCAAAGATATGAAACCTGTATCTGAATTTGCAAGAGCAGTATGGCAGTTCATATCTGAGTAAATTATGCATGGGAAGCCTGCATGTTGATGCTGTCTCTCTATAATCCTGCATCAAGAATATTGAGCATTACCTTAGCTCTCCTCAAATGTTATTCTCTTTGGCCGTTCCCATTCCTCCTTCATTAGGAGGAATCCATGAAGGAGGAGTGAAAAATATAGAAACCTGATTTGGCTCAGGAAGTCCTTGAGCTGAGAGTGGTTGGCAGCTGGAAGAGTGCCTAAGGGAAGCATTGTGTCTGCTCATCCCCTTTTTACACACTTCTCTGGGCAGCTGTGTTGCTCCCCACTCGGGACAGATGTTTAGTCCAACTTGAGATGCTCATTTTTAGTTGTTTTTGTTATATTATTCTGACTGCTCCCTGACTTGTGTAGACTGGAAGTCTGTAAACTCTTAGGTCAATTGTAGTTTTTATTTTGTTTTTGAACATCCTTTCTGCTTAATTCTTATTACTATCTGCCATCCCCCCCTTTCCCTTTCTTTTAAGACACTTGTCTTTTTGATAGGTGTTCCCATTTAGGGGGGACGTGGAACCTGCAGCTCTGGAGGAAACAGGGCCTGCTCTGCTCAACACCTCTGGGTGGGGATTTCTTGCTCGTGTTCAGTAAGTGTGTGGGGTTGGAGACCACAATCTCAGCACCTGGTGGTGCCCACCCCGTGTTTTTACCTGCTGCCTAAGAGGACTGAGGGAGAAGGCTGGACAAGTGTCCCTGTCCGGGCTCTGTGGTGTCCTATCCTCCATCCCTCCTACTGAAAGCAGATTTGGGAGTAAAAGCTCTCCCACAAGAGGGAGGTAAATATAGGCAAACTCTTGTCTGTAGGAAAAAGAGATGCAATGTAGAGATGAACTGCTTGCTTTGAGAGGATGGAAAGCCCTCCAAGTGGGGGACCCTTGGTTGGACACATTAATCTGGCTCTGATTAACCTGTACACTGAATTCGACTTCAAGGCTTGCTTGGTTTGTCATCTCCCTCTCTTTTTTGAGTCTATGTGAGCCTTTGGTCTAAACATTTAATTATGGTGACCTTTTCCTTCTCGGCTGGGATAGTTACAGTCCATTATTATAAAGAAAGATCTAGACCAACTTATTTACTTGTTGGAGGCTCAGCCAAGTCTTGAAGCTCATTTGAGGACAAATCTGTGCTCATTTGAGCACAGCAATCAAGTACACAGGCGATCCAGCAGCCTGAGGCTGCTGAAGGAAAGCAGTGGCTGGGCAGAAGTTTTTGTTCCACTGCACAAAGGCACGGACCTGTTGCATAACTATTGCATTTCCCATCTGAAGCTTTGCACCAGATCTGCAGTATTTTCTGTACTCTCACAGCAGCTCGAGCTCCCATAGGTTGGAATTATGATTTAGTCGTAACACCAGTATATGCCAGCAAGAGATGCAGGTGACTTAAATGGAACTTATTTTCTTTTGCTGTTGGATGAGTGTTTGTGTGAGAGAATCACTTATTTCTGACTTTTCTTTAATATCATAATCAGAGTAACTTGTGTTATTTTACATGAAGTTGTCCTATCTACCCAACCCAATGTTTCTTTTATAACGTATTTAGTTGCAAGTGTTGTTCCCATGCCTCTTTCTTTAGACTCAACGTAATCTGAGGTTTTAAGACCTATTAAGCTGTTTTCTAAAGTCATGCTTACTGTTCAGGACTACACTTAATAAAATAATGCAAGCATGAAGCAATCTAGAAGGAAGGCAATGGGATGAATGAACACAAGCTTTGATGGGCATACAAGAAACAACCTTGTGAAGGACTCGGGGTCAGGCAGCAGTGTTATTTAACTTCTTAATGAGAATGACAAATGCTCTCTGCCTTGGTAAAGCCTGCTTTCAAACCCCAGGAGCTGATTCTTGCTCACAGGTATTATACTGACAGTAACACAGACCAGTGCTAATGGAGACAGAGGTGATCCAGGCTTAGGAGGGGTGGATCATCAGTGAGCCCACTCCTCCTTCTTAGTAGAAGCATCCTGTACACCTAAATAAGTCAAAATGGAAAATGAAAAAAGTGTTTGGATACAGCTGATGTTAGCAGTTTTGAAGGGAATTTAGGTTGAGGGCAGGACAGATGTTGAAGGGAGGGATTAATTCAAATTGGATAAAGTGCCAAATTCTCTTAAGAGGTTGCTTAAAGAAAATGACAATTTGTAATAATTCTGCCTAGCACTGGACTAGAGTTTAGAAGGTGAGAACGATTGTTCAGCAGCCGTTGACAACACGGGGGGAGTTTGAGGTGTTGACTTGCCAGCGGGTGGCGCAGCCTGATGGGCAGTGGGGCAGGGACACTGATTCATTTATTTTTCACCTGGCTGAGCTCTCCCTTGTGGATTATCCCTGTCTGGGCAGAAGGCAAGATGAGACTCTGTGAGAGAGCCCTGATTAAAAGAGGAGGAAGGATGAATATTGTGCTCTTCAGAGGGGGTTTGTAGGCAAAGCACTCAGGTGTATGTGCAACATTACCTTGAAGTCTCCTGTAGTAGAATATAAATGTGTTTGCCTTCTTCCTAAACCACTCTCTCCATCTGTTTTATGTTTGAGACACCTTGGTCCCTATCTAATGTTTTATCACCTTGATAGCTCTTGCCTTATTAAGTATGTCTGCTTCTATCTCTCTAATCTCTTCACATCACCTCTCCAGGGTGCTTTCTCCTTTGTCTCTTACAGTTCTCCTTTACCTGATGCTATTTTTTCCCACCCCTCACTGATGCATTGCAACCTTAGTTGACATTTCTGCTTTCCCTTGGAGCAGTGGTGTGCTTGGTGGATACTGGAAAGGGATTCAAAGTATACGGAGTGCAGCTGTAGTACCCTGGGGGAGATGGACATCTGGTGTTCCCTGGCTTGGCAACTGGCCCCTCCAGGCTCCCTATGTAACTTAAGTCAGCTCTGACCTTTGGTGGCATAGAAAAACCAGTCTTGAAAACCTCAGCTCTATATTCATACAGGGCTCAGAAACTCAGATGGGCTTCAGAAACTTTCCTCAATGTGGCAGGTGATGCTCAGAGATGTTCCAGTAGTGAGCTTTTTGCTCCTGTACTGGCTCTTCCCACACATATCATCCTCCAGATCCTGGTGCACTAGGGCAATTTGGGTGGCAATTTGAGGGACAGGAAATTATTGTATGTCAAATGGAGAGAGGGCTTGATGATGCAAGCAGAAGATAAAGCAACCTGGAATAAGCATGGATTAAAGCTGTTTTGGGCGTGGGGGCAAACCTGTATTTCCTAAGTGGTACGACAGGTAACTGGCCAGAAGGATGTGAAACTGGCAGGGGGGCTGACGATGCTGCTGCTCTGCAAGATGGTTTTCTATCCACCTTCAGCAGAGTTTACCCATATGATTAGCCAGCTCACCTGAGAGGCAGAGAGCCCTAGATGTCTCTAGCCTGTTCTGTGTGGGAGAACTGCTAACAAGTGCTGCTTGGATAGCAAAGGGGCTGTGGTCAGCTGCAACCTCATGGTGGAGCATCTGCAGGCTTTAGTTTGTATCTGAAGCACCTTGGCATTGCAGTGGCTCTTGAACTCAGGTGAGCACTGTTCTGGTAGACCCAAGTCACTTCAGAGAGCCTGATCCCCTAGGGGTGAGTTTATTTGTCTGAGAGCTGATTTCTCAGTTGAAGACAGGCTTTTCTCTGGGTGTGAGATGTGGAGGTGAATGCTCATGGAGATACCAGTACCTCACCAATGACGAGAATGGGAGCCTGACTTACCAGCTTAACCTGCATCCCTACCTTCCCATGGGCTCCCTGTCTCCTGGCTGAAGGGACATGAGGGGAATCAGAATTGGGTGTGTGAGAGAGCTATCTGCCATTATCCCATTATGTGTAATGAACATCTATCATTTGCTTGTTGTCCTGCTCTCCTGGACTGCTATCAGCCAGAGTGCACCATCTCTGTGCTCATCAGTAATGGCATCCTGTCCTCATGGGGTGCTCTCGTCAGGGATGAGACTGGCATGTTGAGTGCTGGCAGTCGGGCTTTGTTCCCTGCTCCTGGTTTCTAGGAGGTGATGAGGCTGTCATTGGAGCTCTGTGTGTGTGAATGTGCAGCTGCTCCTCAGGTGTAGGGACATGAGGAACTTTAACTCCTGAGCTCTTTCTGCTGTTGCCTTTTCTCTGCCTTCACTCCCCAGATCCTCTCTATTCTTTGCTTTGGCAGAAAGAGGTGTCCCAGTGTGCACAAGGCTTAAAAAAATGCAAGAAAAATTGGAAGTGTTTCAACTTTTTTGTACATGTTTCAATTTTTCCTTGCAGTTTACAGTGCTAGACACACTGGATCTTATTATATAAAGATGTTGTTTCTTGTCATTAATCCAATGTGTGGTGGCTGTTGGCACTCTCGTAATTTGCTGTTCTCCTTGGTGAATAGCTATCTCATGGCATGTACAAACTTGCTCTAATTTAACCCTATTGAGAGTGCTTGCTCTTTAACCCTAGGACAAGAGGAAGTATCCTTTCCTTTGTTGCTTTGTTTTATCCTCTGAATTTTATTCATGATATAAAAAATAACTCTGGCTGAAGCAATAGAATTCCAGCAAAACCTGGACTAGTCTTTCAGGGAGCAAGACTTTTCATGTTTGTCCATTCAGCTTAGGTAAGAGTCACAGAATTAAATTTTGGGTCCTCTGGAATTGAGCACTGGATTTATGGCCCCAGTTTTGTCTGGAAATACCACTTTAAACTGCTGTAAGGATTGTTTTCCACAGAAAGAAAACAACTATGGATGCTCAGCTGTTCATTCTCTTAAAACAGTTACTAGAATGTCAGTATTAATGTTTGAACACTTTCCCCTTTTCACCTGAATAGGGATGCCAAAAGTATTGTCATTAAAGCTTTTGTGTCCTCAAGCCTGCTCTTTCAGTCAAGGATCTGACTAGAGCATGAGTTGCTGCTGTGGTTTAATCCCACCTGGCAACTGAGTACCATGCAGCTGCTCAGCCATTCTCCCCCAACGCCAGTGGGAAGAGATAGAACTTCTGGGCTGAGATAAGAACAGTTTAATAATTGAAGTAAGTAAAATAACAACACTAGTACTGCTAATTATTATTATAATTGTAATGAGGAGGAGAGAGAGGAATAATACCTGACAGAAAAAAGGAATGCACAGTACAGTTGCTCATCACTTGCTGACCAATGCCTCACCTGTTCCTAACCAGCGACTGGTGGCTTCTAAACAACTCCCTGCAGTTTATATATTGGACAGGGTGTTCTATGGCATGGAATATTGCTTTGTCCAGCCAGATCAGCTGTCCTGGCCATGCTCCCTCTCAGCTTCTTGTGAAGCTCCTCACTGGCAGAGCACAGGAAACAGAAAAGTCCTCGACTTAGGGTAAGACAATAGCTAGTAACCACTGAAACATTGGTGTGTTATCACGAGGATTCTTGTGCTAAATCCAAAGCAGCACTGTACCAGCTACTAGGAAGAAAATTAACTCTATTCCAGCCAAAACCAGGATAGCTGTTCTGCCATGAGTATTTAAGGCTGAAATCAACCAAACTCTCCCTTCTCCTCTGAGGCTGACCTGCAGTGTATTTCTGGACTTGTCTATATTTCTTGCTTGCCTGAAAATAAAAATAATTGTGCTTTATCCCTTGGTGTCTAATTAAGCCCTCCTTGAAGGGTAGAAGGAGAGGTGGATGGAAACACAAGGAACTGTTGCAGAGCCAAGTCCTCTGCTGTTCAAAGGGGCAGAATTAAATAAGTTGGCCAGTGCCTTTTCTTATGTTTTCACAGACCATGTTTCTTATTGTTCTCCTACTTCTGTCAGGTGCTTGAAGGATGGTGTTCACTTAATGAGCAGCCAGATTACACTTTGTTTTCCTGTGTTTGTTCAATGCGTGGCTCTGGGCCTTATTGACAGCACACTGTGTAAGTCCTGCTCTGCAGATAGGATTATTGATTTCCTCATAGTCCTTTTTATTTTTTTATCACGGTAGTATCTGAGTGCTCATCACTATAGAACCCAAGTGCTTCACAAACATTAATTTATCTTTACAATGCTCCTGGGAGGAAAGGGCTTTTCTTGGCTCTCAGCATGTACAGAGGAGATGGAAGTGGGCACAGATTGAAATCAGAAGCATTCAGTAATTTAGAAATCCTAATTAGAAATACATGGGATTAGTAATTTTCAGAGTCTGTGGAGTGTAGCACTTGCTATATTCAAAGTGCCTTAGATGCAGAAGTGAGCTGTCAGTCATCCCCCAAGCTGCAATTGGCATTTCTGGTCTTCAGTGCATAATGAAAACAGCAGAATTAGTGACCGCATGCTTGAAATTACTAATCTTAGAATCACAGAATCATTAAATTCGAAAAAGACTTCCAAGTTCATCAAGTCCAACCTTTGACCAAACTACCATTGTGTCAATCAAACAACAGCACTTGGTGCCAATTCCAGTGACTTCTTGGGCACTTCTAGGGATGGTTATTCTACCACTTTCCCGGGCAGCCTGTTCCAATGTTTAACCACCCTTGATGCTTCACACCACCCTGGGATCATGTGGTGCCAAGACAGCTGCTGCCTTGGATTACAGTGGTGACACCCTTGGCTGTGTAGCTCTTGCTGAATTTCAGCAGAGCTGGGAGCTGCAGCCTCCTCAGGGACAGCTGATCACTGGGATTTTGCCTTGGCACTTGGTGGGAGCATCCATCGATTATTGTTTTGGAGCCAAACGCTGGTGTTAAACTCTCGTCAGTTTTATAAGCAAGGTTCTGCTTTTCTCTACAGGGAATATTTGGAAGTTTCCCATGTGGGAAATATAGTTCAACTGAAGGAATCCCATTTTGGTCTATGTACCTGTTTGAACTTCTGTCTGCTCTATCTCGGGTATTTCAGGTAAATATTAGTTATTTGCTCTTTTGTGCCTTTGTATTTTGATCTCTTTCAGAGAGCTTCTCATCGCAGCTGTCTTTCAACAGAAAGTAGTCTTCTCAATTTCATGGAAGCTTTGTCATGAAAAGAGTCTAATTTTCACAGAAAAGGATTGTGGGGCAAAAAGCACAACACCATAGGGCCTGCAATGATTGCTGTAAGCCCTCAGGAGTATCCAGGCTCTGCAGTAAGTTCTGGCTCATAACAGAGCAGGTCATCTGCAGGGTATGACAGCAGCCAGACACCTGTTCTAGATGATGTCTGGCTGCCAGGATTTGCTACTCCTGGCTGCCAAAATAGCTGCCCTGCTTTACAAAACCGGTACTAACAAGGACCGAATACAGGGAGAAGTCGGAATGCTGAACAAGTGGATAGGAGCCTCATGGAGCCTGATTTCAGAATTCAAATGGTAATTTTTTTTTCTGTAATCAGTATTTTGATTTAATGCCAAAAGTAAAGATTTTTCTGACCTGCTGCCCTCTGCAGTGCATAATTGCATAGCTAGCAGGGCTAGCAGCTTTGCTTTTTGACTTCCAGCTGTAACTGTTTGATCTCAGCCATACTGGTTGATTGTCTAAATGATGGTTTTGTATGTCATAGTAAAATTTTGGTTTATTTTGCCTCTCGCCCAGCTGTGTTTGCAAGTCTGGGGTTTGCTTGGATTTGGATAACTGATGTCTTGTGGGGGATAAAAGTACTTGTTTGTCTACTTGTTGGCATCTGTGATAAAAAATCTGATATTTCCATTAGTGTGTTTCTAGGATCCAGCAGAGATAGATACAGCTCTTTATTGTAGATTTTAGCTTCTTTTAGTCGTATGTATTTGCTGTCCAGTGGGATGTCTGGTTCTCTGCGTGCATCTTGATGAGAAGCTAAAAAGGTGGAATGAGTGTGGTTTAGTGTAATTAGAAAACTTTACAGCTAAGAATTGGTCTCCTGTGTTTCTATTTGCAGTAAATGATTAGTATGCTGTTTGAACTTTTCTTTCCATTGCAAAATTGAGTCACTTTGTTACCTACACTTTGTTTCTGAGGCAGGAGTGACCGCTATGCATTTGAGCAAGTGTCTCTTTCTCAGTGTTGCTCAGCTAACACCTCTTGCTTCATGTGAGAACATTCCTCTCACTGATCTCTTCTGTTGGTGGCCAATGCCATCCCAGTTTGCCTCTGCTGCAAGCCGTCTTTGGGAATCTGCTAATTGCTGCTTATGCAAAACAAGGCATCTCTTTGTCATTTGGCTTGAAAGGCTGCACATCTGGATGTGGAGAGACAGCTGCTTTCCTAAGGCTGCCATCCTTTAGATGTAGGCACAAACTCTGATCACCTGCACTCCGAACTGGCACTACCTGTGGCACTGAAATAAAGCAATAGATTGTGCTGAGTGTTTCCCTGTGCTCAGTGCCATGCTGGTGTGGCCACAGCTTCCCACTGCTCCTGAGCACAGGTGTGGGTGTGCATTGCTTGCCATGCATGGGGTGTGTGTAGCTTCTGTATGAAATGTCCTAGAACCGAACAATAAAAAGGCCAAGGCAGTTTTTGGTCCTCCCCAAAGCTGTGAAAACCTTATTCTGGGAGTGCTGTCATCTCTGAGTAATGTTATGTACACACACAAGCAATAAACACTAAAAAACACCTTTAGCTTTGGAGAACAAATTTGCAATTCTTGTTCTTTTGTTATAATGGTGCCAGTTTTCAAGACTCTTTGCTGAAATTGCTCAGGGGAGAAACTTCCTTTGAGGCAGATTTTCTAATGAAAGCTGAGACAGCCAGTTGTAACACCTGCGTGAGAAATGCAAGTCCAAGTGTTGGTGGGAAAGTGCTCTTGCTCTGCCTGTGGGAGCAGCTGGTCTGCTATTACCTCAATTCTGACAATCTCTCTGAAGCAATTGCTGATGTGGGCGTGCTCAGCTTTTTCATAAAAGCACAGAATGGCTTGGCTTGGAAGGGACTTTAAAGAACGTTTAGTTCCAACCCTCCTGTCATGTGCATGGACACCTTCCACTAGACCTGGTTGCTCAGAGTCCCATCTAGCCTGGCTTTGAACACTTCCAGGGATCAGGTATCCACCAGCTCTTTGGGCAACCTGTGCCTTTTAACAACCCTCATAGTACAGACTATCTTCTATTAACTGATCTAAATCTACCTTCTTTCAGTTTGCAGCCATTCACCCTTGTTCAGTCGCTACATGCCCTTGTGAAAAGTCTGACTCCAGCTCTCTTCTAAGCCTCCTCTGAGGCACTGAAAGGCTGCAATGAGATCTCCCCAGAGCCTTCTCCTCTCCACGCTGAACAACCCCAGTTCTCCCAGCCTTTCCTCACGGGAGAGGTGCTCCAGCCCTCTGATCATCTTTGTGCCTCTCCTCTGGACTCGCTCCAACAGGTCCCTGTTCCAGTGTTGGGGGGCCCAGAGCTGGACACAGAACTCCAAGGGTTTCTCATGAGAGCAGGGCAGAGCAGGACAATCCCTTGACATGGAGCTTTCTCTGTTTGTATTCTACCTGGAAATAAAGGGCAATTTTTTGCTATCCCCCATGCATCATTATATAGTCATTTTTAGAAAAGCAAAGTGGATCTGTTAGGTGAAACAAGCTCCATCATCTTTTCAGCCTTGGCATTGTATATTGCAGTCTAGGTACTGCTCCAAAGCATGCTCTTAAGAGGAGCTCACAGCCATCTGTTTGATATTTATGAGATTGTAATTTTAGATCAGGGAGTTTATTATTCTGTATTAAAAGGTAAGCATAAAATAAACTAAGCTAAAGGGCATACAACCTTTCAAAAGGTTTTCAGCCAGTTAAATCTCTCTCTGCTATATAATACTATGTTTGAAAGCAAGGTTACAAAACACCTGGATGTGTTTTCTGTTAGCTCTTTGTCGAGATTGCAATCCAAATGCAACTGGCTGCTGCTCTTGAGGGAACAAAATGCCTTCTGAACCTTTGGGGTTTTTTGGGGGAGCGGGAAGGGAAGGGAATAGATGGTGCTGGCATTACAGCTGACCTATTTAAATTGCAGTTTATGGCTACCATGTTGACCAGTGTGTTTAACTGTTCTATATCCCTCAAACCAGTTGCTGCAGGCAAGCCATGTTCCAACACTTTTCTGGAGTGGTTTTATTGTTTAATAGTAGACTTGCATTTTTAATTCACTTTTTATCGCATCCACAAATCTTTGCGGAGTAGGTTCTGGTATGGCTGTTTCTCCCCTAGCCTTTATTTTGTTTTAAGCTATCTTTGTTCTCAGCAAGTCAAATTTTCTATAAAAGGGGGATGATCCAGAGCTTGGCTGTTGCTTGGCTCCTAGCTGGGCATAGGTAAAGAATTCTCCTATGTGGTATCTGCCTGTATTTCATCAAGAGCTTGTGTGTGTGTGTGTATTTGTCCTTAGCTGGGCTTTTGAAATGAAGATGAATTGTGATTTATGTGTAGAGATGAACTGTTTGTCCTGCAGAGAACAGCACAAAGGAATGTCCATATTGTTTTCTGAACCAAAGTGCTGCTGGATGCTCCAGCAGATGTGAAATGTATGCTTAAAGCTTTGCATATAAATGTATGTCCATTCATATTAGTTTTTCTGTGCATGCATAGCCATGAAATAAGGTTGCCTTCATGTATACATGCAAACCCTGCACACAAGTTTATCATGTGGAAGATCCATCTCTTTACTTTGTTTCTTGCATGGATGAGTGCAGCTGTGATCAGCCTATTGCTTATGGATTTTGTGTGTGGGTTGAGTTGAACACCCTGCAAGACTTAAAAGCCATTGTGTGACTATTGCAGCACCAGAGAGTGCCTATGCCAGCATGCTGAGGTTCTCAGCAATTAATGAGACATATGAGTGGCCATCCACGTTTCCTCATGATCCTCTCCCCCTCAACAAGTAAAGGTTTAAATCTCAATTCACCTCTTTGGACTAGAAAATTGTTGCCACCTTGTAGTTTGAAGATACACAGGTAAGTGAAGCATGATAAGTGAGAGTCACTGAGATTTGTTACTATGGCAGAATACTTTAACATCTGTGACCTTTATCTCAAAAGATGGGACTTTGGAGAACAGCAGGAATCTTGTCTTGGGAAACCTGTGATGTGGTTTGGAGTTGAGCTGTTGTGTGGATTGTTGAAAGCTGTGTCATCTCATGAATCTCAGCTGTGGAGAGCAAATGCTTTTTTTTCTATTATAAGAGTGCTTTTAATGCATTTACTAGTTAATGCATGTGTATTTGTAGCAAAGCTTGTCTGTAGGGTGCACTTCACCACTTATGTCATGTTCATGGCAGAATCCAAGAGAAGTGGAATAAAACAGGGAGAATTAGGCCCTGTTCTCTAATTGTTCCTTTAATGGATTACCCTAATTAGAAATGCATTATTTAATAATTAAAATGCACTAATTTGTAATTCTGTAATGATCTAAGTAGTTAGTCTTTGCAAGACCTGAAGAGGAGATTTAAAGCCAGTTAAAGAGCTCTTGTATGACATCTGAACAACGTGCACAATCATTCATTTAAGCTTAATCCTCGTTTTTTGCCAAAATGCTTGTATGTACCTGCATATGTAATCTCCTGTGTCTTTTGGGAACTTTGCTTTTCTCTTCAGCAGTGAGTTTTCTGAGGCAGTGTTCACACTTTCAGTAACAGCCATAAACTGGCTTTACAGGAAGCTTTTCTTTTTCTACCTATCTTCAGACTTTCTATATTATTAAGGTTTTTGTATACTGGGAGAAATAAAATTTTAGCTGTCTCCTTAAGGAAAGTGCCTGGGTATCTGTACCATCCATCTCTTGAATCCCTTGGTCCTACCTGAGTCTCTCTTGGCAGAGAAGCAGAGGTATCAAAGCAAAGCTAATGCAAGGAGGTCACATGGATTTAAGAGACCACACAAAGGTCTTTGCAGCAGAAATCTTGCCGTGTGCACTCAGTTTTTCAGAGGCAGGGACTCCACGTGGCTGTTCAGCCTTGGATCACATGCATGCAAGGGAGCCCCTGCTCCCTGCAGAGCTCCGGTGCCTTGGGAGTCTGCTACTCATCTGCTTTAATGTCAGCAGAGGGGAAACCCTCACCCCTCAGCTATCCAGGAAGCTTGGAAGATGAATATTTGGCCACAACAGAGGTGAGATTTTCTTCAAATTTATTTTTAAAAGCTACTTTTTCTGGAGGCTCTGCCTCTGAAATGCATCTGACAGCTGACCTCCAGCCTGAAGGCTGCTTCCACCTCCTCTTCCTCCTGCTTGGAGTTTGTTTTCCAATCCCATCTGAGTGACTCAGTGATGATTACCCTCCATCATAATGCAGTTCATGAAGGGAGGAGCGCTGTGTGTCTGTGCAGGGCCTTGCAGAGGAGACCTGCAGCCCATATCCCCACGTCTGGCACTGCAGTGACGCACGCGTCCAGATACAGCACATCACTCTGTGTGCGGTGTGGAGAGTTGCCACCAAGTGCTACTGCTATCTTTTTTCCTCTGTGCCCAGGGTGGAAATAGTTATTTGCACTTGTACTTGGAGTCCTGAATAAGCAGCACGCCTTGCCTTACGATTTCTGTGCGTTTTCCTTAGATATGCTATTTACTTTCAATGATTAATGCTGCTCAGAGCACCAGTGTCTGGCATAACAAGATAGAGTTCTGGCTCTATTCAGCTGTAGCTGCAATCACAGAATCATAGAATACCCTGAGCTGGAAGGGACCCACAAAGATTGTGGAAGTCCAACTCCTGAAGCAGTTTTTGCTGTAGTCACCACAGTTACCAAAACACGTGGTTCGCTGTCCCAGTGCTGCCCGAGCATGCAGGAAGTTTTGTCTACAGCTGTAGGGTAACTTTGAGAAAGCATTTCTTGTGTGTAAGCACTGATGATGTGATTGACTAAATGCTGAGCATTTTCTGGTTTTATTTTCCTGTTTGTGCAAAACTTGTTCCAGCTGCAGCAGAGGATTATTTTTGGCTGTGATGAGGTGTGGAGTTGGCCCTTTGTACTTCTAGTTTGATGATCTGTGATTGCTTTAGTTTTCTGTATCTTTTGGCTCTGGGGATTTCTTTGTCTCTTTTCTGAGCATTGTCACCTGGAATAGCTGCTTCTGCTGTCTCTAGCCTAAATTTGCATTTAATTGTAAAATGAATTTGCATTTCACAGGTTTTTTTTCAAAATCTCTGTGGCTTGGGTTAAGGTTAAATCAGCTTTCCACATGAGTCTGTGACTTGCTCAGTCCTTTTGTATTCTGTGTATGAGCCTAATCTTTTCACTAAAGAGCCATATTTCCTCGAACTGACATATTTGAGCTTTAAGTCTGTCATATGCACCTACCGATTCATCTTTCCATTGATGAAGAATAAAGGAATAAGGTCCCACACCAGTACCTCTCTGCACGAAAGAGGCTCCTTGCCTTGACATCTGTCTGTGCCCTGTGCCTTCTCTTGTCATCCTGCCCTTCATGTGAAAGCTGTGCATGCCTGCTTTGCTGGGAGCCTGCTGCAAGGAGGGATTGCATTGCCTGCTCTTAAAGGTCACAGAGGAACACTCACCCCCTCCACGCCAATTTCATATTGCTGCTGAGATTTGCTTGGTGGCTCGTGATGGAGGGAAGGCATCATCTCTCTTTTTTTTTTCCTTTGTGTAGCACATGGGCACTGACTAGATCGGGGGATGTAAGCACTGCAGTTGTGCAAACAATTAGTAGTGCTAATTGCAAGGTCTCGGGCAGCAGAGGAACGCTTTGGGGCTGCGTGGCTGGGCAAAGAAAGGCTTTATTTTGTGACAAGGAGGATGTAGAAACTGTGAGTCTATCCTGGGTACCACCAGCACAGATTTTTGTGGTGGTGCCAGCTTCTCCTTAATCTTGTGTGGGCTCTTGGCACTTCTGACCTGTGACTTGGGAGGAGCTAATTTATTTTAGCCTGCTCATAGTCTTTGCTGTGTGCTATCCCCAAAACTGGTGCTCTCCTCTCCTTGTCAGGTTGTCTCCAAATGAGGTTTTCACCTCTTGCACGGGGAAGCCCAGGGCTGTAGGGGGGATGCTGGTCTCTTGATGTGAGGTGGTCTCTGTATGGGATGGGCTCTTCTAGCCCCATGTTCTCTGTCCTGTCACTGCCTGCACGTCTCTCCTTGCTGCCACCTGCCACCTCAGTGGCCAAGGATATGCACCAGACCTGGCACACCTTGCTGCTGCACCAAGAGTGACCACCTGGTCTTGTCAGGTAGACTCCAGTGGTATTGGGGGGACGTGCCCAAAGCAGCAGAAAAGGTTTCCACTATCTGGGTGAGATCCTTTGTTTTGCTGCAGAAAAATTCAATACATCCTCTCTGCCTTCTTGTCTTCTTAGTTCCTCCTTTTTTTTTTTTTTTTTTACTTTACAATTGTTTACATTTTTCCCCTTTCAATCTATGTGCTCTTTTTAAAGGAGCTAAAAGAAATTACCTCATAAAACCTTTGCTCATGATTGACAGAGCTGCCTTGACACTGAGGCACAGAGGCCTGATTGAGGGGGGGAAAAAAACAAATGGTATTCTGGTTAATCTGAGAAACAAAATTATTTTATTTTCCTTCTTTTAGAAAGCCTGTGTGAAATGAAAAGGGGGAAAGGTAAAATAGAGTTTAAATTCTGCACCAGGGAAGATCTTGGTGTGTTCTGTCCCTGTGCACAGTGTGTAATTATACCCGAAATAGAGCAGTGAACTGAGGGAGGAAGGTGGGCTAGAGGACCAAGCAGGGAGGGGGCAGGGTTACTCAGTTCAGAAGCACTATCCAGAAATAAATCCTTATTTCTCTCCTGCTTTGTTTGATAAATGGGCTTGGTCTCATTAATGCAATTTCTGGTTTGCTCTGTTTCCATCTTCATGTGCCCCCATTCTCTCTGCTATGTCACCATGGGATGTGCTGGATCTGCTGTGCCAGAGATGCACCTGCAGTGGAGGAGACTGGCAGCTGTCCGGGAAGCACTGGGGAGTGATGGGCTCCAGGAACTCAATCTGTGTTGATTGTAGCTCAAAGATTTCTCTAATGTGTCTTCTAATTAACTCTGTGGGTTTGGCTTTGTGTTGTTCCCCCTGCCTCCCAGACTGGAGCCTTTGCCTCTTGGTCCAAATATATTTCTGTAACTCTTCTTTGATCCACTGTGCCCCCATGACTTTTACCAGATTTAAATACTTTGCTTCTATGCCTTCTTTAGCTTTGATTTCTCTTCACTTTCTTTTATTTACACATTTTCTTTCTTCTAATTTTCCTTCCATTTATGCTCTCTGTTTTATTTTTCTCTCATTGCATTGCATTTTTCTAGGGCATCACACTTAGAATATAGCCACGAGGTAAAGGCCAACGGGCTTGTGAAGGAAACTGCTTTGCAAGAAAGTGAGAAATTCAGGTTAATTGGATGCAATCAGGTCAAAATTTAGTTAATCTTTGAGTGGGTGGGTGTGTTAGCACAAGGCTGTGTATGCATGCCCAGTCTAGGGGCTGATTCAGGCATATTTGTTTCCAACTTTGTATGAATATGCACATTCCCTCAGAGACTGGGAGAGTGATGTGCATCTGGGGAAAACGACAGGAATACAAAAGTGACATCTCTTCATGTCATAGCAGAGAAACTTCTTCCTTCTCTGGCAAGAGAACAAGGCTGTCAAATCATAGAGTAAGGGTAACTGTAGAGCTGTAACACATAAACAAGAGAGAAAGATCAAACAGTGCATCTGTCCTCAGGAAAGGATGCTCTCTGTAGAGGGCAGAGGGACATTGCCTTTGTGTAGATTCCCTCAGATATACCCATCGATTTTTGTGTGTGTGTGTGGGTTTAAGGAATAGGTTTAATTTTTCAGAGCTGTCCCTTTTAATTTAGCTATTGAGATGTCCACTGTATTTGAATTTTGCAGTGGATTACAAGTTAAGGAAATTGGTGCTGTAGTTTTGAGGCCAAAAAAAATAATCATTGAGTCCTTCAGACTGGAAGGGTCCTCAGTGCATCCCTCAGGAGTCAAATCTTCCTGCTCAAAGCAAGGTCAGCATTGAACTTAGGCTGGGCTGCTCAGGGCTTTGTCCAATTGAGTTTTGAAAACCTCAGAGTGTGGAGTCTGCACCACCCCTCTGGGCAGTGGCTGCAGTAGCTGCACTATCTAAGTAGGGAAGACTCTTTTTCTTCCATTTAGTTTCAAAACTATTGCTTCCTTTTATCTTTCTACGTACTGCAGTAAAAAGCCTGGCTCCATCTCTTCTTTGTACTGGGACAGAGAGCTGTTAATTCTCTCAAATCTCTCCAGGCTGAACAAGCGCCAGCCTCTTAACCTCTCCTTGTAGGGCAAGTCCTTCAGCCTCCCGAGACCCTTGGTGGCCCTAGACTGAACCTGATCCAGTTTGTCAACATCTTTGTTGTGCTGACAGATCCAGAGCTGATCAATGTATGGTCCAGCAAGTGTTCAATATGAAGGCAAATAAACCTTTACCTTAACCCGCTGGTGAAAGTCCTGTGAATGCAGTCTTATGCTCTTTGTTAGCTGCCTCTGCTGCTGGGCAGAACATGTACTCCTGAACCTTTCCTTGCTTTAAAGCAAGCTGTCTGATGTGGCCAGTGTGGTATCTGAGTGGGGAGCACCCTGCTTGACAGCTGACTGTCCCCCATCTTGGTCCTGAAGGAAAAGGATACGGCTCATCATTTTTGCAATGAATTTGGCATGTGGGAGAGACAATCTGCTGGGAGTGGTAAGGGCTCTGAAGGTAAGGTGGAGCTGCTGACCTTGTAATCAGAAATAAAGAGATGATTTGATACTGGGTGGAAGCTATTACAAAGGAAATGGCTGCTTGTATAAGAAAAAATTTGCCTACTTAAGGGAGAAACAAAACTCTCCACTTGTTTTATTCATTGGCAAATAGTGACATTCTGGCTTCTATAATGTAGTTAAATGAAATCAGGCCAATTAGAACCAAAGCACTTTGAATTTCTATGGCCAGGTACTCCTATGGCTGAACATGTGCTGGCAGGTACTGCTAAAACACTGGAATCTTGTTCAGGTCATATTATCCATTTGTCACATAGGAGGGCAGTTTAAATAATTTCAGTCCTCCTGCAGTCTTAGGCCTTGCTGAGTGTGGTTAAGGGCAGAGAGCATGCCTGCAAAAGTGGTGCTCCACTGATCTAGGCTCTGATGTGTACTTTAAATTCTGAGTCTCATTGTGGTGTGACAGATCTTTGTACTTCACACACTGAATGCTTCATGCAAGCAGATGTCCTCACCTGCATGGCTTGGTGTGACCACTGAGCTGTAGGTTCATGAAAATATAGCCAGTTCAAAAGCTCTTTTACTTCCAGTGCTGGGTTTGACTGTGTGATTACAGGCTAGAATCATTCACTTGTACGTCTTTGCATCTCAGTAGCTGAAATATGATATTAATGAATTAAAGGGCATTTCTGAAGCAATTTGAATATTCAGAAATACGGTAGAAAATCAGCAAAAGGAATAACAGATAATTCCTAGGGAGAAGCCATTCAGAACTGTAAGCTGAGTCCCCTTTGTTTAGAATTTTGTTATAAATCATTCATGACTAGGGTCTGTAGGAGGATGCTAGAAAATGGAGATATAGGAAACTTCTAGGAAGCTGGAAAAAGTGCACTGTCCTGATGTAACCTCAAATTTTAATAAAAACCTTGCTTCAAATATGTGCTCTGTCCACACCTGGGGGACTCTTCAGTAGAGCCAAGGACTTAATGTTGTAAGAGAAGAGGTTGCAGGTATGAATCAGCTGGTTCAGCCAGTGGCCCAAAAACAACGAGCATACATGTGCTTCAAGTGATTTTCCATTTTGGGTCTATGTCAGAGCAGGGTTTGGAGGATGAGAGAGCTGCTGCACAAGTTGTGGCTTCAGGCTGGGGCAGGAGGTGGATTGGGGTGAATTAGATGCCTTCCCTCAGCCACGTGAGGTTCCTGGTGGCTCTTGGCTGTCTGATGTGGTTGGTTGCCATAGGAGCTTGGAGGTTGTCCATCTCCATGTAGCAAAGAAATACCCACTCCATGTCCTGTTGATGCACAGTCTGAGATTCCCTTACCCAGGACTGAAGTACTTTTGTGTCAAGGTGGTAGCTGAGATTTAGTCCTTGAGGAATGAAGCCCTGGTACTTTCTGTGCCCCCAGTAGGACCCTTCAGCCCCCAAGGAAGGTGGTAAAGCACTCAGGCAGAAAGGTGGATGTGATGTTGCATCAATGAGGGACTCTGTACCTTTTATCCTGTAGCTGTGCAAAGGCAGCCCAGAGGCCCCTGGCTGAAACACTTTCAAACATCTTTATCTGTAGCTAAATGCTCGTGATTAGTTTTAATTCCAGCTATTTTCAGCTATTAAAGTGCTGCTTTTCTTGCATGGCCTCGTGCTTTTAATTAGCCAGAGCAAACCCATGTGCTACAAAATCCTCTCCTTCATCCAAAAGGAGGAGAGTTTTATAATTTCTGCCACAGCTCCCCTTTCAGACACACAAAACATGATCCAGTAGCTGGGCAGCCCTCTGAGCTGCCAGGAGCCTGCACTGCTGCCGACTGTTTCCCTGGCACAGGAGAGAGGGATGGAAGGCTCCCTTTGCTCCGTGTGTCTGTTCCTTGGCACTCATCGCCGGGTTGCTGGGGACCGAGGATCTGTGACACACACGTGCCGTGTCCCCTGGCTGCTGAGTGGCACATGCAGGGCCATGAGGCAGTGCCCACCTCATTGCTCTAGTCCTCACAGACCTGCTAGTCCTGCAGGCATCCTCTCTCCTCCTTTCTCCTCTGCTTTAAGCACGGATTTTCAGATAAGTGATACAATATCATCTTATTTTTTGGGCTATCTACTGTGCTAGCTGTATTCTCTGAACACAATAGCACAAATTACTTTACATAACAGAAGTAGGGAATTCAATAATAGCAACAGTAGAGGGAAGGGAGAAGTGAACTACTGAAAAAAACAAGAGATGCTTACAGCTATGAGCTTTAATATACACAGGAGTTAAATTCAATGCAAGATTGATTTTTGTGTGCCTGTCACGAAACAACTGAAACACCTTGATTGGGAGGGACACGGGGGAAATCAGGTGTCTGTTTTTCCTGAAATGCAGTGGAGAAGGTAGGGGCACAGGTAATGGCCTTAGGATACACGGGTACTCAATCTGCAAGAGCTGTCAGTGTATCTCCTCCTAAACTGCACAGTGGGATCATGGTCATAGCCTTATTTTACTCACCCTCCCCATTTCATTTTTTCCCCATTTTCCCCCCTCTTTGAGATGGTGATCAGAACTGCATATAATAATCTGAGTGTGATTCCAGCCCTGAATTATAGAGGGCTCAGCACAGTCTTTGTATTGCTTCATCCTGTTCCCCCTGTGTTCTGACATTGTGGTTGTTTTTCTTTTTTTTTGCCACAGCTGCAAGTAAGCTGAGCTCAGCATTCAGCTGTTCCTATTACCATCTAGATTCCTTTCTTTGGTAAGAGAGTTATTTCATAAATTTGAAAGATGTGTGAATAATATGCAGTTTTCTCCTCTTTAGAGGTATTATCTGCATTTAGCAACATTGAATATAACTTATTATCACAGTCTATTTGCTTAGGTCTCACTCAGGTTCTTCCCTATTCCTTTTGGTCTTGGCTACCTCAAATAACTTGGCGTTGTCTGCAATTTTGTCACTTGCTGTGTGTTCTCATTTCCAGCTAAGTGTATATAAGTAAAATGTGACACAGCCTAGAAATGAGTCTTTATCTCTCACAAAATTCACTGCCCTAGTAAGGATTTTAATGCTGACGCCATATAAACGTTGACTGATTTTATTAATTTACTAGCTTGTCACGTTTGAAATATTCAGAGTGGTAAGAAACTATTTTCTTCAGTTTATTAAAAAAATCATTTGTCACAGCATATTCTTCCGGATGTTTAGATACTATACGTTTAAAGATTATTTTATACCAGCTGTGAGGCCTAACTTGAAATTGTATAGAGGTTTCTGAGATGCTTTCCAAATGTAAAGTGTGGCCTGCTAATTCCCCAATTTGACTTATGTTACCGAATTTTTAAGTGGTAAATTGCCTCATACTGCAAGTTATTTAGAGATCATTGATGTAATATTTGGGAGTAGAAGATTTCGGGTTTTACCATGTTGGTTTGTTCCTGAGCTGCTGCTCCTCCTGGTCCCTCAGCCTTCAGCAGTTCGTTTCACTTTTAGTGCAGAAAAGGATGGAAAAGAGGCCAGAAACAAAATTTTAAAAAGGGAAACTTAAACTAGTTTCTTTTAAACGAATTGGAGATTAATTCAAGATTATTCAAGAGCAAGAAAGATGATAGCTTTTCCTTGTACAACAAGGAAACAATAAGAATGATACTGGGGGCATGGTCGAGTGAAGTGGGACTTGAGGCAAAATAGGGAAATGGGTCAGGATAAGAGGAAATGAAGGTTGCAGTGAAGAGAGACTCAGGAAAACTGTAATGATGATTAATTAGGCTTCTCCCTAAATAACTGTTCCCATCTGTACATCTGAAAGCCATTCAAATGTACAGCACACACTTGGAGAATCCTAGAGGTAATAAAGATAAGTAA
The DNA here is from genome assembly GCF_052056855.1 of Sturnus vulgaris. NCBI lineage: Eukaryota > Metazoa > Chordata > Aves > Passeriformes > Sturnidae > Sturnus > Sturnus vulgaris. The sequence continues at coordinate 29,835,776 of NC_142247.1, read as the reverse complement.
ATTAGATACGAAGTTACAAATCAAAGTATCAGAAAAAAAGTTCATTGCTATTTTGAACTGCACTGTTAATGCTATTACTACTGTTATTTTTAGCTCTGTTTCCTAAGGAAATGGAGGTGATCAAAGCCCCAAAGAATCTTTTAGCTGATTTCAGTCTCAGGTGGGTGGATGGAGGAGAGCAGTCCTACTACTGTCCTCACCCAAGGAAGGATGGGCAGAGCAGAGATGTCTGCTGTGCCAGGTGGCCAAACAGTGCCCATGCAGAGCAGGAGCAGCCGTGGTGGCTGCCAACACTGGCCGTGCTGGGAGGGCATTTTGTGCTGAGTAGGGTGCACTGGTGGGAACAAGGAATGGACCTAGTTAGGGTAGCAATTGAGGAGATATTGGGAACATAGGGAGGAAGTAAAACATTGTGGTGTGATGCAGAGTGCATGGAGTTGTAGGAGAATTTGACCTGAGATGTGCTGGTAGGTGGGCAAACCCAGAGAGGATGAAGAGATTAGTTTTGCAAGCAGGAGAACTAATGATGCCTCATGTTTGTGTGTCAGCTGATAGGAAGGGTCATCCTGGAGAGCATGGGCACAGAAACCTGTTCCTGAAAAGACGACATCTTCAAAAATTACGGAAGCTTAAATTCTGCAGTTCAGAGCACCTTGCTCTTACTGTTATGTGGGAGGATCAGGAACTGGCTGTGGTGGACCTTGTGTAAACATAGGAAGAGAAAATGGTCCCTGCTTTAAAGAGTTTATGTGCAGAGCAAGAAATCAGAAATCACATTGTAGAGCTGGCATGTAGTCCTCCTTTTTCCTGCGTGATTGCAGTTGTTACATGTCTAGGTTCTGGGAGGGATTTTGGGAAGAGCAAATTAGAAAAACAGTTCAAGAGAAAACAAGTCAAGTGCTAAAGAATCTGGACAGATTAGCACGGAAGAATTAAAAGTTACAATTATTGTTCAGTTTAGGAACAAGTCAAGGGGAAGCCCTAGAAGGAGTTTACAACAACAGGAAAAATTTCTGTCCCAGGGATGAAGAGGGGGATTTACTTTAAGGCTGTAGAAATGCTGGAGGCTTTTGGAGGAGGAAAGGGACAAAATATTTTGAGTGTTCAAGAGAGCTTCGTGCACATGAAGGTGTCAGGCTGACAAATGTCTCATGGTGGCTCGTGGCACTCACAAGCCAACTCAAAGGCACTGGAAACTGCATTGCTAGGACCCTTCAAGGGAAAGGGCCTGGCTGCTGCATATCTCTGACACTGCTGACTTGCATCTTAGTGCTGAGATGAGCTCAGCTGCCTTAGAGCACGGTGCTAATAACAACAAGGTCATGGGTTTGGTCCCGGTATGGCCACTCACTTAAGGGTTGGACTTGATGATCCTTCCCTCTCGGAACATTCTGTGATTTCCAGGAAGAGAAGCACCAGCTCGAGCACAAAATTAAGAGGGAATATGCCAATTGCTAGTCAGTCAGACTGGAAGCCTTATCACTGTTTCCTTGGATCTAGCCCAACTCCACAATCAGGTGTGTCACAAATGAGGGGAAGCTGGGCAGGAACAAGAGATGCCAGTGGTGAATTCCAGGAGGATGGAGGAGCTCAGCATATAAGACTGTCCTAAGGTCAAAGAAAATGAACAAAGAGAAAAGCTCATGGTTTGCTTTGCAGAAGAGGAGATCATTAGCTATCCCAGGCAGTTCCAGTGCTCTGACTCTGTCAGAGCCTGATCTAAAAACAGGCTGGGTTTATGCTGTGTATAAAAATGAGAGGCGGTGTTTCCCTCCCCTCTCTGCTTTCCTGAGAAGAGGGAGGGCTGCAAAGTGAGAATGTTAGGGCAAAGGTGGAAATATGCAGGAATAAAAGTACTGACATCTAGCAAGGTGGCAGGAGAGTAATGGAAGAGAAGGAATTTGGAATTTTTACAGTGGGGCAGGGAAGTAGGAGGGGGGTGGAAGAAGTGGGAAGTGATGCAAGAGGAAAAAGAGATGAGGAATACCCTGAGGGATGTGAGAAGGAATAAATAATATCCTGGGAGCAGTGAAAAGCAGCAGCAGGCAGGGAGGGACGTTATTGAGATTTAGACTAATCTTCTATTGAAAGGAAGCAACATGCTCTAGCTGCTCATAATACATGTGTGTAAGCTTCAGTCCTGCATGCATCCACCTTTTCAATGATAAGGAAATAACTGTCAAATTAATTAGGAATTGGGAGCATTGTTCTCTTTGTCTGGCAATCCATAAAGAAAAGATGGTCAAGTGCCATGACTGAAAAGGAGCTGGAAGCTCAGAGAAGGCTTGGGCATTTGGCAGTCAGGCTAACTGAGCTAGATAAAGCAATGCAAAAAAACTTGGCTGGCAAAGCAATCTACTTATCCTGAAACTGGCTAGTGTCATTTTAGCAGTTCTCAGTGCAATGCTGTCTTGTAGTCGCATTTTCCTTGGATACAGAGCTAAGCAAACATTCCTCTCCCTGTTTTTCTTACAGAAGAAGCTGATGTGGAGAGGGATAAGGATGCTGGGCATGTGTGGTGCTGGACTGAACCTGATATGCTGGTCTGGCCTCTCTCTGACAGTGACTGGTGGGGAAGGTGGCAAGTGCCTGACTGGTGCCTGAAAGGTGTTTCTACCTTCTGGGCTGTTAACTAGCATGGGAATTGTAGCAGTTGTACTAATACAAACAACTGTCTCTATAAATCGAAAATGGGGTTTTAAGCAGGGTTTGCTTGGCCTGATATGTGAAGGTCTGACTCAAAATGATGAGAGGAAACTGATCCTGGAAGTAGAAAAATATTCTAATGAGCATCATAGAAATTAATGCTGATGCCCGCTTTATCTGCTGCGACTTGTAGCTGCCCTTTACTTGCTTCATTCTCTGGCTCAGATGTTGCTTTTCTGCATATGACTCCAATATGCTTAGGCACTTCAAAAAATCAAGCAGTAAATGTGATTGCCTTGATTATAAATGTCATCCAGCTTGGATGAAAGAGGAATGGCTGAGCTGGTGTAGTACATAACTGCTGATGATTAACCACAGCAGGAAGCACCTCACAAAAAGGTGTCCAGACCTTGCTGCAGGCAAGTGTGGATTTATCCCCTGTGTATGAGTTAGAGATGGGTGTGATGGGCCTTTGAGTCTCTAGTAATGATAACTCTGCATATGGATTTATTTTCCTATTAATTGATTGGTTCTGTATTGAGTGATGTGCAATCCTGGTCTTGCTGCCTTCTGTGGCAGAGTTCTGCTGTTTAATCCTATATTGAGACTGGGAGGAGGGGAGTGAGAGCAGAGCAGCATTTCATTTCTCCCAGCTTGGATTTGCCATCTTCTAATGACTGTGTATCCTCTTGGCCCTGTGCTGGGAGCGCAGAAGTTTGCCAGTTATTGATTTTATTATTTCATGCACGTCTATATTTTTTTTTTCTGTTCAGATGAGCTTGGGACCAAAAGGGATGGCTGGAATTGCCTTATCAGGTACCCTGCAATCATGAGTCCCTGTGCTAAGTCCAGAATGAGCTGCCAAAAACATACTCTCACACATCAGAGGCTGTGAAACATTTTTATGTGCTTTATAGCAGATGTAGGACCAATGCAATAGCAGATCAAAAATCTCTGACAATAATATACTGTGGTGACAGCCGTGCCTGGCAGGAATCAAGGGTATTGCTAATGCAGTTGGTGCTTGCAGTAGGGAAGAGGATTTCCTTGGTAAAAGGGACAAGAAACCAACCCAAAGTTTCCCCTCCTTGGAGACAACAGTGTTCCCAGGCTGTCCGTCACTTCTGCAACCTTTCTCTGAACCCTCTCAGGTTCTGCAAAAACTTCCAACCTGAGGTAGCCAGTCCAGCTTATTATCTGTGTCCCTCCTCCTTCTGGTCCTTTTGCAGCTGGGCATCTTTTCTGATGACACTGTGCTTGCCTGGGCAGTGCTGAGTTGGGTGCAGGGACCCCAGCTCCTGTGAACTTGCCTCTCAAAATCCTGTGAGAGGACTTGGAGTAGCTTTAATGTGGGTTTTCCAGGATAATCAGTTGGTTTTAATTGACAGTGTCACTTATTGTGTTGGCCTGGCCATCTGCCATGCTTTAGTTAATTCTCAATCCAACACCCAAGAATTCTCTCTGGTCTTCAGAGGCTGTTTTGAACTCCTCAAAATAACCTGTATCCTCTACAGACTCTGTGACCCCACCACGAGCTCTCTTCCCACATAATTTATATATTATTTAAACCCATCTGTACGGTACTTGCTTCCTTTACACTCAATTAATGTCCTTCTGAATGACTCCCGTTGTGCTCTAAACAGTCTTCTAAAATCTAGTGTCATTTGTGTATCTCGATTCACTACCTCCTCCCAGGACACTGAACTTAATTACATTGTGAACCCTATTACTTAAGGGCTCAGATATTGTCACTTCTTGATTTAGCTCCTGCATGTGGATGAAAATTAAGTCAGGAGTTGCTGCTTTTGCTTGTGGGCGCTTGAATTAGCTGTTCCAAGAAGCAATTGTTTAAAGAGCTGAGGAGCTGTTGTGCTCTTTGTGCCAGCTTACAGGTGAATTCCCCCATCTTCATTTTCTATAAATTGTGTGTTCTTTCAAAACTGCATACCCAGCTGTCTTTAGCTACAGCCCTTATGATAGATGTGCAGTATGGGATTATAAATGTATTGCAGCTCCTGAGGTTGTGAATTCACACAGAGCTGATGGTATGATCTTCTGCACATATTTTTCCCCCTTAAGAGTTTTAAGGTTTTCTGAATTAACTCCATGGAGGTATTAAGAAGACTGCATTATTCCTTCAACCTTTGGCTTGAACCTACTTTTCTGTACAACTTGCTTCAAGGTATTATAACATCTCATTTGCTTTTTAGTGTTCCACCAAGTTTCTGTCATTCATAGTGTATTAGTCATCATCCATTGCCAGGATATCTAGTTCACCTTAAAATCAGCCTGTTTTGAGATGTTTAAAGCTGGGCTTGAAGGGGAGAGAGGGGAGGGGGAAAAAAAAGTAGTTGAAGAAATGCTAATGTCAAACCTTCCTTCCTTATTTACGTCTGGGTAAGGTGTTATTTGATAGGTCTTTCTTGATTCTGTCTCCTCTGACAATGCAAGAGTTGCTGAGGGAACATGATTGATTTCTGGGCTTGAATATGCTGACTAAATGGTTTGTTTCTTTATTTGCTGTAATGAAAACAAGCAAATTTGAGTCAGCAGGTGAGAAAGGGCTGTTAGTGATTCCCCTTACTTCAACCTGCTGTGTAAACCTGATAGGTTTAAGGGGCTGGGGGCTATGGGGCTTTGCTCTGTGTCCCTACTACCCTATAACGTACTGTGCTGGGAGCAGGGCTGCCAGCTCCAGGGTATGGAAAATGAATGCCATCTCCTGCCCCACCCCACCACTGTCCTTCAGACACTGCAAAGCAGCTAAACTCAGTTTGGGAAATGGTATTGAGCATCCTGGGAGATCAGGTAGAATCTTTGGGGGAGAGCATACGCCATAGGCTCTGAGAGCCATTTTATGACTATGCCAGTCATAGATTATGCCAATCCTTTGCTGTAGGGCTCTGCAGGGAGGAGGCTGAGGGGACCTCCCACAGATTAATCAGGTTAAACTGTTCTTCAGAGGACAGATAATCTGTGTCAGCATTTGTGAGTTCAGACCCACTGATGAAAGCTACTCTGCAGCCAGTTGGGAGCTGGATAAGTAGGGCAGATACTGTTGAACATAATGGCTTTCAGCACTCTGTACAAACATTTGAAAGTCAAAAAAAAGGATCCCAGTGGATAAAAAGGGGCCAAAATTTGGTGTTTGAACCTGTTCAGATGCATGTAGTGTCTCAAATGAACACTAAAGACACCATGATTCCCAATAGTGCTTCTGGAGAATTTTGCCCTGGAACTGGGTTCAGTTGGAAATTGCTGATTCAGTGGACTCAGCACAAATTTATTGTCACCCTTCTGCCCCCTGGAAATGGTGTGCGTGTTTTAATCAACTCAACACATTTCCTTTGGCTTTATATGTTAATGTAAAAGTCAACGTGGTAATGGCAGTAGTCAAAACCCCCAGGTCAAAACAAATGTACTTCAAACAAGTCAAAGCAAAATGCATTCTTGAATACATTGTTTCAGGCCATTGCAAATTAAGATGACACAGGCTTATGGCCCGTGATGTTTGACTTCCAACAACCTATGAGGAATCTGGGGCCTTAATGTCCAAACAAATGCTCAATAAGATTCAGTTTGCTTCTCTTATTTTTAACTGAGTTCAGTTTTGATAAAGGCTGTGGGGCTGACAGCTCTGAACAACCAGCCTTAATGTATTTCTGCAACTCACATCTTTAAAGCTTGATGTGTCCTGGCAACTCCTCCCCCGTTTCTGAAGCTATCTTTTATCTTTCTTTTTTTTTTCCTTGCAAAGCTTCTAATGTTTCCTAGGTAGACATGAACTACATCTATCAAAGCCCCAGTTTAGCTGCGAGATGGATGGTGGGGTCTGCAATGCAGCCCATGTGGTTTCCCACACATTGCTGGCTCCAAGCCCAAGCCTTGTGCAGGCTGGGAGGGTTTGTGGCGTGCTCAGGCTGCCTGTGACAGCCCATCCAGACTGCACAAATGAGAAGAGGCAGCACAGGGCTGAGAGAGCAGTGCCCGGGCTGGCACAGGAACTTACTGCAGCCACCAGGGCTTGCAGGAGGGGTAAAGATGAAGCCTAGGGGGGAATAGTGGCTTTTGGATCCCTGTCCAAGATATGTGAGATGTTTTCAGGTGGTTTTGGATAGGAGTCTGCTTCCGAGCTCACCTTAGAACATGCACAGCCCTGCAGGAAACGAGGAAGGGACGAGTCCCCCAGGCTTCCTGCTTGTCCTCCTGCCATCCCTGCAAGAGTGGAGAAGAGGGGTGAGCCTTCCTCGTCCTCCTTGCTCTTGCACACAGAATGGGTGTGCAAGCAAGGGCCTGTGTTGGGAGCCAGGTCTGTCGCCTTCCCCCTTCATCACAGCGTGGAGGAAGGGCTGAGACAGGACCAGACGTGCCAGGGGTCCCTGCTGGGCACAAGCCAAGGTGTGTCTCACCAGAGATCATGGCAGCATGAGCCTTGTTCCCACAGAGCAGGGCCTGTAGTACCCCTATTCCTGCATCCTCCCTGATGGCAGAGCAATGTGGGGCAGCTGGGGGGAACCAGAATACAAGCTCCCTTCCAGAGCTGGAGTGCTGCGAGGAGAGAAACAAGTAATGGAAATTGAAATGCAAATTCTTTTTCTTAGTGTAGAAAAGGCCCCCATAAATCAGGAGTGACAAGAACACAAAGACACCATCAGGATGCATTTGCACAATCAAGGGATGTTTCATATATCTGAGAGAACCAAGGCACAACCTCTGCTCCTGAAATAAACCAAATCCATTTTTTTCTCATCAGTGAAGCAGTCTCTGAAATTCCCTGTTTGAAGAGCAACAGAAAAACAGAAAGGAGATTTGAGCTAAATTTTACTCAGATGAGGCATGTTTTCTAATTCAGACAGGAAAATATTTGTTTTAAAGGGTCAGTGAAGAATAAACAGTTCCTCTCTCCCTACACATCCAGCAACATAATAGAGATCTGCATTTTTTTCTCTAGATTTGTCATCGTCAAATAAACAGTACAGCTGTTGAGAACCTTATGATATAATTAGGTAGTCTAGAAACAGAGTAACCTCATGGCAAAGAAAGAGAGCAGGAATGCTTAAACAGAGACCCTGTCTGCAGAACACCAGAAAAAGGAGCCTGGCAGCGTGGAGAGCTTTTTCCAAGGCTTGAACTTAAAACTGTAGATAAACGTTTCACTAACCTGTATATAATGTGAGGCAAGCTGGAGGTGCTGCTATAGGAAGAGGTGGAAGTTTTAATCTGAAATCAGAAGTGACAGAGCTGAGTGATTGAATTTGGTCAAGCAAGCCCTGCCTTGGATTTTAGCTTCAGTCTTCATCATTCTGTCACAAGCCCCAAATCCATCCGTCTTTTGCTGTAGTAACTGATAAAACCCCTGTCTCTCACTATCTTCCATGTTAGACTTGAGACCAGTCTTTCGGGCTTATTAACTGGCTTTCCTAATAGACAGTGTGTGCTGGGCATCTCTCTACTTCCACTCACAGATTCCTGAGGACCCTAACTCCCATGGGTGAGATATCTTTATCCCAGCCTTGCTGTGAGGAAGCTTTTTGTGCAGTTTTCAGTGAGTGTCTTAAAACCAGGTTGAATCTGCCCAGTGCTATCTCTGCATCGCAGAAAACGTGATTAGATATGTGCAAGTGGTCTCATAAATCCACCATAACAGATCTGTGCTCTGCTCTCGGCTGCAATTGTGTGGTCCTGTCTCACAGGCAGTGTTGGGTCACCCTGGCAAGACTGAGGCAGTTGCCATTTTCTGTTCCCTTGGTTTCAGGCCAGATTGGATGTGGTGCTGAGCAACCTGACCTAGTGGGTGGTATCCCTGCCACAGTGGTTGGAATAAGAGGATTTTAAGGTCCCTTCCAAATTAACTAATTAACTAAGATATAACTCTGTGTTGATATGTTAAATGTGTGTTGAGCTCCACAGACTGATGGAGTTACAGGCTATTCCTACCCAATGTACAAATATAGGACCCTTCTGAAAAGCCATTGTGTGGTAAGCACAGGAGTTGTCCCAGTTCGTATTTCCTTCAGCTGAGCCATCATCTCCTGCTATTCCAGCTGTAGAATGGGGATTAGGCAGACAGGCTTTACTGACGTGATTTGTACTGGGTTAAAACTTACAATTGAGTTATGCAGGTTCTGTGTTAATAAAACCTTTCCATTACGCCACCACACGCTCTAAAGCACATTAAAAAGCGGCTGCATTGTGAAGGGCTTGGGGAATTCAGATCTGCTTTTCTGCAGCTGTTTTTCTGTCCTTGCCAGGGTTAGGTGCATAATGTGCCATTAGTTTCCATCTGCTAGGGCTGGAAAGAACCATCTCTGTTTCTAAAAGGTAGCCCATGATAAACTCCCCCAATGCTAAACTGCTTTTTCAAAAAAATTTTTGAGCCATTTCATGAGTAGAAGGGAAGCAGGAGAACTGCTAGAATGTGGGAGGCTCCTTCCTATGTAAGGGTGATTCTCCCTGGATCAGGTACAAAACTGGTTGTGTTTCCATAGGAATGCTATGTGTTTCATGGGTTCCTGCTCTCCTCTGCCTTGGCTGCTTTATCCCAGTTTTGTGCTGTGTCTCACCAGCCTGCTGGTGGAAGGGTCAGTGAACTCTGGGGTGTGAAATGAGAAGAAAAACCTCACACAGAGAGTGGTCATAATGCCTGGATGAAATGGGAATGTTATGCTACTCTTGCCCCAAACAAGCAGACAAACCTGCACGTGCATATCCACGCTGCTCCCTCTTGATACAATACGTAAGAAAATAAGCATGGATTCCCAAATAAGTGCTACTGAGATTAGAGGTGAGGTAGCCAATATTTGATGGTGTCTGGGAAGGGGAGATGGTTGTCTAACCCTAACTCAAATTGTCAGAGTCTTGCCTGTGCTTGGATAAGTTCTCTGTGCTGTGGGCTGCTCTACTCAGGACCCTGTCTGTGAGGATGGAGGGATTTCCTGGCTTCTGTGGCTTTGTTTTGGACATTGAGGATGGTAGTTATGAGAGAAGGTGCTAAAGGATTACAGTAGTCTCTTATGCAGAGCAGAGGGTTTCAGTGCAATGAGGAGGAACAAAAAATAAGGATTCCTTATTTCTCAGTTTCTTTTAAATTAGGGCTACTTGAAAAAAATTGGGTAGTTCTCAAAAATGAAAAGAAAAGGCCTTCTCGAGAGAGATTAAGTTTTCAAATAGGTATGAATGGTTTAAAATAGAGGATTTTGATAGTTTAAAAATAAGTGCATCAAATGTGTCATCAAAAAGCCTAGGCATTCTATGTGAAGAAACAAATCACTTGACGGACTATCAAATCACCTGAATGGCACATGCCTTCCCAGTGAGACCTGTACCAGCTGTTGATTGTCCTATGTGTGTGGCCTGTATCCTGATATGTGTTACATATGCATGGGCATACTTGCTTGGAAAAGCAGCCAGTAATGGGGCCAACACTAGTCTATCATTCCTTTTTTATCCACCTTCAAACAAAATCCTGTCAGGCAGCATCGGGAAGCTGAAAGGAAGAGTGTGAGGGGAAAAATGTGACTACTAACAGGAGAGGAAAGGATCAGGAGTGTATGTGGAGTATTTGAGGAAATTGTCTTAAAGCACGGAGGTAGACAGGACCACTAAAAGCTTTGTATGTAACAGTGCAGCCTGATCTGACAACTGTCATTTGGGAACTTATGGTTCTGTGAGGCTGATAAGTTTTTTTTGAAGCATTGCTAAAACTAATTATCCTGGAGAAATGAAGCTAAACTTAAACAAAGAAAGAATTATACTATGGGTCACTGTGCATGAAGTATTTGCACAAATTTGATTTTCCTTTGTACCCTCCTCCCCAGTTTTAGTGGCATGTGGGTGGGAAGAGTGCAGACTGAGGTAGAGTGGCGTGGGGGAAATTGCTTTATCAGTGTGGTGCAGCATGCAGGGGTTTGAGTGGGTGTCTGGCCCCAGACCTGGCACACTGTGCCTGCCCTGGCCCCCAGCACTGCCTGGCAAGGGTGCCCGTGGGGCTGCAGGACCTCAGCCATCGTGCTGTTAGCTGGGGAATTGTCACATTTGTCATCCTCTCTAATGGCAGAGGGGTGAGGAGTGGAGCTGGCTTTAGGGACAGACTGTTCTTTCTGTGAAAGATGGGAGCTCTTTTGCAGTTGCTTTTTGAGATTTACTGTGGGTCCAGAGTGGCTGTCTCCTATGGTGTGCCAAGTCTGTCTTTACTATCCTGACCTATGCTCTGGTTTTTCCTTTCCTTCCACTCACTGTCATAAATAATGTGCAAGCTCTTTAAAGGCAGTGAAGTGGGCGCTCACAGAGTGCCAGGGAGGAGGCTGTGCTGTACACGCTGTGCAGGTGCTGACGCCTCCCGCCTCAGCCTCCTGCCACACAAACAGGTATGGCAGCTCCTCTTCCACAAAAAAAACTGTGCTGCAGAGGGGGTTTCTCCTTTTTCAAAGAGGTGCTATGGCAGGATTGTCCCTTCTTTTCCTTGCTGATCAGTGGTGACTATTTAAATGAGCTGCTTGAGGGGGAAATATTCTTGACCCTTACCTGATTCAGACAAAACCAAACATCCTTCCTGCACAGCATTCCATGGGGATAGGCAGTTGAAGCAGTGTGCATCCTGGCAGCAAAATGGAAGACTTTTTGGGACATAGGTCATTGTGAGGCATATAAGAATCTGTAGGAAGTAAGGCTTTGAAATATAAGGGTAGATTATGAATAAGGAGCCTAAATCTTCTGTCGTACTTTTTTTCCTACGATACCTCTATGTCTGATTGCATCTGGGCAGGAAAAGCAATTTTCAGATGAACAAAAAGATTGTGTAGGGAAGATGAGTGTTAAGTTGCTGCTAGGTGTGTTTGAAAAAGGATACTGCATGTAGGGTTTTAAAAATAAATTTGCAGAAGTTGATGGGTCTTCCAGCTGTAGGATGTGAGTCTAGTAGGAGATGCTATGTTATCTCAGAGAGCAGCACATGAAGCTACCGCTCCTGATGGGTCCTTTGACAGGGCTGTACAGGGCTGGAAGCAGCCATCCTAATCCACCAAAAACTAATTTATCACATTACCTGGTCACTGGTGCTCCTCATTGACAATGTCTCATCTTGCTGAGCTGGGCAGGTTACATAATTTGGTGACTCTCTGCCTTGGTGATCTGCTGATCCAGGGGCTGAAATGTCTGCATCGTGATGCATCCTTCCCTGCAGTGGCTCTTTGCAGGCTGCTCAGACTCTACTGGAGCCCTGCCCTCTGGTTAGGGGAGGATGGCTGGGTTTTGTACTCTGCTCACCAACATTTTGTACTAGCTATGTTCCAGCTAAGCAATCATCTTTATTCTATCCTGATGGTAAAGTCTCTTAATTGTGAAAAGCAGAAGGGAAGTTTTGGAAGTGTTCTGTGGAAGTGATGTAGTTAAGTATCATTGAATGGTTTGAGTTGGAAGAGACCTTACAGATCATCTTGTTCCAACTTCTCTGCCAAGACCAGATTGCTGAGAGCCCATTCAAACTGGCTTTGAACACTCCCAGAGAATGGGACTGCTGCTTTGGGCAACCATTTTCAGTGCCTCACTACCCCCAATAGAATCATACAATAGTTTGGGTTGAAAGGTTGGTTGGTTGACACTTTTGCAGTGGCAGTATTGAATCAGTGTGCACTATAGAGAGGAGGCAGGAATGTGAGGGTAGCTGACCTAGTGAAGGTAAGGGAACCTGCATGGGACAGAGAAAATGCACATGATCCCTCTGTGCTCAAAAATTAGCGTGACAGAAGATGGATGTCTGTGAGGTATGGAAGAGTAATCCAATAAAGAAGCAGCTCCTAGAGAGTCAGACAGAATGGGGAATGGTTGTTAAAAGTTACAAATAAAAGGCTCTTAAGAAACTCTGAAAAGAGAAAAGGAAATACTTGGCATGGCTAGAAAGGAAGGATGGGGTAATGGGCTAGGCTCTCATCTGTGTGTCCAAAGTGAAGTAAGATTTATGCACAACCAAAATTTCTGACTGGAAACAGTATGGGGGAAAATAAGTTAGACTGCAAATAAGAAGAAGAAACATATATTTCCAGAGGCTGTCAAAAACTCTAGAATAAATAGAGTGTGAAGTTGAATCTATATGAAAACAAATAGGTCACAGGAATACAAATGTGGTACCAGTCCTAAATCTGAATAGAGGCGATGAATACAACAGGCAGAAAGACATCAAAGAAGCAGTAGAGCTGTGGTGTTCAGATTTGATGAAGGCTTTAGCTAGCCTGCCCTATTAGCAACATGCTGTGTAGGAGCTGCCTTTTTCAGAGATGGTCGTTCTGTAGTCAATTGTGTTGGTAACTTGTGCTTACATAGCGTGCTTCTATTAAAGGAAACTGGCGTGTCCTGGAAGGTAGCAAATTCTTTGGCAGATTGGAAAAGAGAGAGATGTGTGGGTGTTAGACTGGTTTTAGTGTTACACTATCACAACTATGGGCTGAATCTTTTCTTGAGGTCCCAGTGAAGGTATTAGTGGAAGATGGAGGTGGAGAGCTTGTGTCTTCTTGACTGTTTATCTTGCACACCTGAACAGCCAGAAACCTCTCTGAATGCAGGCAGGTTTTATGCATTTATGATGATCTATATGCAGTACATTACTTGCCTCTGCATGTGGAGCTTGGACACTTCTCCCATTGTTCTTAGGAAAGATTTTTGGGGAAATCATTTTCCCTGTGAGCACTGTCCTCATCAAATGCAGTAGGAGTTGAGATAGGGAATGTTCTTAGGTCAAAGATGCTGGAGAACAATTTGGGAGACTCTTGCCCAGTTCCCAGCTGTGTCCCATGTCTCCTGTCTGCCCTTGGGTAAATGCATTCATTTCTCTGTGCTCTTGCTTCTTGTGTGCAAAGCAGAAATCATAATGCATCGTTAGCCTGTCCTGTTCAGTTAGATTAAAAACCCTTCGGAGCAGGCAGCATGTTCTACCGCATGTTTATGTAACATTTTGCATAATTTGATCTTGGCTAGCATCATCTAGGACACGTGGAGATACCTCATAAATAATACTAATAATATTTTAATATTGTTAATGCTTAGCACATTCATAGCATTTAATCTCCCCCTAAAACAGCACTCAGCACTGTCGACATCGCAGTGATTGAGCATGAGTCATGTTGGCTCCTTTCCCTGGCATGGTGCAATCTGTCAACTAGCCAGAAAGCTGAGGCCTTCAGTCAACATGTACTGGGTGTCAGGAACACCTGGATCTTCATGCAGCCCTGGCAGTAACTTACTGTGTCGTTGCTGGATAATGCTGTTTGTTTTGGGGTTTTTTTTAAAGTGAACTCTGGTCTTTGGCCATCTGACTTGAGATAGTGGGAGCCAGAGGCTGACAGAGCTTTTCTGTGTTAGAAATTAAAAGTATTACACACTCTGTGTGAGAAAACCAGTCTCTAAGAAGCTCATGCATTGGAAAACCCAAACCAGGAGACACTTTAAAAAACCCCTGCTCCTCTTCTGCTTGCTTTCTAATGAGTAACAAAGGGGAAGGATTTATGTACCTTAAGAGGTAGATGTGGAAGTTCAGATGGTGTCTTGAAGGAAAGTACTAGATGATTTATATAATTTAATTTTCACTGACTGCTCTTTGTTGCAGGATATAAGAGGAGAGATGGAAAAGAGACCAGATGTACTAGGAGAGTGCTGACACATCTGCTCACCCACCACAGGGTCTCTTTTCCTCCTCAGATGAGAAGCTTAAATATTGAGAATCTGTCCTGTCCTTTGTCACACAGACACTTCAGGCCTTTCCTTTCAGGAGAGCATGCACAGCCCACTTGTGTCCTCGAGGAGGTTCCAGCAGCTGCTGTGAGCCTGTTTGCTGGCTGAACCTCCTAGCTTCCAGTTATCTGCTGAGACAGATTGGCCCTTTGCAGTCTTTTCTCTAGGCATGTGTCCTGCAGGACATCGGTGCCAAATCTTCCAGAATACCCTCTGAGAACCAGGGCAGAGTAGCCAGCTACAAACCTTCAAAAGAATTTAAAACTGTGAGAAGAAAAAGGTGCATTCCAAATACGGGGTGGTGACAACTTAAACTCTGAAAATTTTGTTTTAATTACAGCCAATAATGAAACAAACAACAAGAGCTCATATCCAGCTCTCTCCTACTGCCTTGCATTTTGCCTAGACTGTATGCAATTTCTTCTGAGTGACCTTAGCCAAGCACTCCCTACACTTCTGAATTAATCTTTATTTACTTTGCTGCAAAGCTTTGTCACCACATGTCTTTTTTTTCTGTACTGAAGCACTCGTCAGAAAACCCTGCTAAGCTAACCACCAAGCAGAGGATTTAGTGATGCTCCAGCCACTGAAAACGTCACACTGCTGGTAGAAGAGAGAAAGGATAAAGCCACTCTGTTTTTTCCTTCTGCCCCTCTAATCTAGGACTTCTACTAGAGGCAGAGTCCCCTCTAAAATAATTTAGCCTTAGAAACTGGCTCTCTGGAGGAGCAAGGTGCTCACTTTGACATCTTCACCAGGTAATGTGCTGGGGTACATGATACTGCCCTGAAACCTGCAGAGAGAAGAACCCCTGTGCAGAAGGGCATACACACCTTTTAAAACTGTAGAGAAGGTCCTTAATCTGCCTTTTACATTCTTGTTGTCATCTTTACATTCCTGCAAGGCAGGATGACCTTTTATTAAAGGTGCCCTGCACTCCCTTCAGACATATTTGAGTTGTACATGCCTCTAAGCTCAGCTTGAACTTGTGTGGCCTTTGACAACGATAGGTGGGAAGCTCCAAAGAATGGAAAAAGTAGTCTTTAACATCTGAAAACTACTATGGACTAGAAAGAACAAAGAAACCCGTGCAAGGAAAAGGAACACAGTTATTGTTTGGTGGGCTTTTTAGCCCTTTGGTTCTGGTGAAGTTTCTTCTACCTTATTTCTTCTCCAGGGAAATGGCTTCTTATTCAATGACATTCCATCCTTCCTTTTTATTTGCTGTGAAGTTCAGCACCCAGGACCCAAATCTCTCTGTCCTTCATGTGTCTATGCCTCCAGTCTGGGGGCAGTGACCACGGAACCTAAAACCCATAACAAGAGGACAAACCCTACACCCATCCATAAACAAACCTGGCAACATTAGGAGCAGTAAGGGAGCGGAAAAGTAAGGCTTTCCTTTCCTAAATTTCTCTTTCCTGAAATCTGTCATCGTTTGTTCTTTCCTCTTCCTTCCTTGAAACTGAGTCACACAACACTGCTGTTGTGGTTTATGTATGCTGTGTTTATTCAGTGGTTATGTCTAGTGGGCCCACCCAAGATGAGGACCCTGTTCAAACCTATATGAAGGTACAAGAAGGGACTGCAGCACTACCAAACATGGCAGGACTGCTGCATCAGTTTGGCAGGTGCTGAGGAACACTTACACAACTTTGGATGAAGCTGCTGGGTGACAGGGCAATGAAGCACAGAAGCAGAGGGAGAATTAGGAGATTTTTTTTTTTTTCCTTTCCTCTTGCAAAACATCATTTTGATACCTTAGAAGGAAATTTCCACCAAGTAAGCTTGACCACAGCCATATTAAATCTGATAAAAGGTGGTCCAGGCTCTGGTCAGAGAATGGTGACTCTACCAATCTCTCTGATCATTTCACTTCCTGGGCTTGTGGATGATGGGGCATAGTATCAGAACATTCAGCTAGAGTGGTAAAATTCAGACTTTGTCATTCTGGAGCACATTACTAATTAAAATCACTTCTGGGCTACAAATACCTTTGTGTTTTGGCCAGCCAAGTTTAGCTGTTCTCTGGAGCAGAGGTCCAACTGAGTCCAAAATCAAAGACTGACTCTTCCAAGGTCCCTACTTTGTCACTGGGGTCAATAAGGAATTACTTGTGCTATGTGAAATATCTGTAAACAATTAGAACTTTAAAATTTGGACCCCAGTTTTTGTGGTTTGGAGGGTTTTCTCAGCTGGTCCTTCTCTGGTGTCTGTGACTCCTATGACTCCATTTGCAGCAGGAAGCAGCTGCTGAACCTGCCCCTCTGACCAAGAGGTTTTGGAGCAAAATTTTCACCTGTCATACAGCATAATAATGTTCCAAGCTGCAGTCCTATAGCCTCACGCTGTGACCTTGCTGAAGCTCCTAATGTGAAGCCAGGTCAGATTTTGGATAGCAATCTCCAAGGCAGAGCCAGAATGCTGCAGGAGGCACCATTTGGAAGTCAGCAGGAGGTGTGATTCCTCAAGTCAGTCTTGAACTGGTTCCACAGCATGGTGGAGTATTGCTTTCCTGGCAAGAAAGACAGGCAGCCACAACCCCAGCCATCCGAGGATATTAAAAAGCTCTTTCTCCAGGAATAGTCATTATCTCTAATACCCTGCTTAAGTTTAAACTTGGGTAATTACTTTCATCTGACCTGAAAAAAAGATTCTCAGGTGGGTTTTTCCTAGGTACAGTATTTTTTCATGCTTTCTGTAGTAAACAGCTTTGTAGGAATGCTGCACACCGTTAAACAGATGCTCTGTTGCACCCTGAAAGATAGATGCAATTTGGAGGTGGGTCATTATGAGTCGAGAAGCTCTGGGGCTCAGCTGCTACAGGCGGGAGGTAATCATTAATAGCAGGGCTATGCAGCAGCATTGATGGAGATGCATGGTATTTGTGAGATATTTGAATAATTAGCAGTGGGATCTGCACACCTCTCCCGGAGAAAACACCAGGCTGCTTTACAAGGCCAATGTGTATCCATGTAAATGGTGTGACAGCCAGAATTCTTGGTATAACTCATGCTAGCTTTAGTAGCAGTGAGTGCTGGTGGTGAAGGGTATCTTATAGAAGCCTTGCTTTTCCCTGCAGCCTCCTGGTTGATTAATGGCCCTACACCCAGTCAGAAATCTCCTGTTTTCTCACAATTTCTGGAGTATCTGAAGACTTGTCTCATTGTTAATACCTCTTTTTTTCCTTCAGGTTCCTTTTTAGCCTCTTAATCTTCACGGTATGTTTTTCCTGACAGAAATTTGGTTTTAGTGGACTTGAGAGTATAATGGATGCATTTAGAAGATCTAAATAAATCATTATGGAAAGAGTTTTAAGAAAGGAAAGATTTCCTTCATTTTGTTTCTGTAATGAAAAAAGCAAACCTAACAAAATTTTTCAAAAGCAGTCTTCAATCCTTACCAAACTCTGAGGGGGAATATGATGTGGTGCCTGAGAAACAACTGACTTAAATTCAAATTTAACTTAGAACCTAATGAAAACTGAGCTATTCAGCCAAAAGCCTGTGTGGTGTCATATAGGACCCACTTTCTGAGCCCTTGGAAGTAAGATCAGAGTCTGACCTATGGTGCTTTTTTCTTTTTGGTGTTCATCTGATTTAACATGGGAACAACTGAGTCTTTGTCTTTTGCAATGAATCTGTTCTTGATAGAACGTCCCTTCCAAAGAGCAGAAATATAGAAGCATTGCCAAGCATCTAAAATTTCTCTACTGCATCCCTTTTCTGCAGTTTCTTGTCCTGGCTCCCAGTAACACCAATGCAAGTTAAGTCTTCCCCAATGCCTCTCAAATCAATGTAACAGGTTCACTGTATTTGGCTGTGCCCCAGTCCTTTCCTTGGCATCAATGTTCTTGAAGGCTTGAAGACCTTAGCAATCAATGCTTATGTCAGGTGCCTGAAGTTCAGGTGCTCCTCCTTCACAAGAAAAGTGTATAAAGGATGGCATGATGAAAGCAAACATGTACAAGATTGCAGAACATGGGAACACCCAGAGCACGTTGACCTTGAGTGCTTGCAAAAAAGCAAAATTGCCCTTGTGGCTTGGCCACCATGAAATCCCAATACTGCAATGTTGGTTGTTGGCATTTGATTTCCAAGAGAATTCAGACCTCAAAACCAGGGTGTTCTATGTTGGGTGAAAAAAAACCCAACCTTTTCTTTCTGTTACATTGAAAATTTTCTTTGCACTAAAAAAGCCATAGAAGAAATGCCTCAGTCTCTTCAGCAAAGTAGGATTTTTTACGTTTCTTGTTTTCAAAAATGTTTTGGTTGTTTTGATCTATTTGAACCCAAACACATTTTAAGAGGTATTTTCCTTCACATGAACACAGTGTTACATTCACTTGCTTCTAGTGAGTTAGCTCAGCAGACTGAGACTGAAGAGAAAGAACCCTGTTGATTCTTCTAGCTTGTTTTGTAGGAAAAGACCAAACTCCCATGTATCAACACAGAAGGAAAAAAAACCACAAAAGCTGAGTGGTGATAACAAAAAGTGGAGGGGGCAAAGAGTGAAACTTGCCTGTGAGAACATTTTCAAAAGACAACAGCAATGAGGTAGAGAAAATGAGCGTTTTTTTTTCCTGGGGATTGTTGCTTTCTCTGACCTTTACAATAAATCCCTCCTTCCAATATAAATGGAATATTAACTGTCCTGCTTCAAGTACAGCATCCTACTGGCTTCTTGCAGGACAGTCACAAGGGAGGAAAGTAAGGAAGGGAACACAGCTCTGTCCTTAGCTTGTTTCAAAAGGAGAGAAAGAAAATGTAATCACTGCAGACTGGAATGACAGGGTGCAGCTATGTAGCTGGTGGGAAGGATGGTGGGATGAGTGGGAAGTGGGGGGGAGCCCAAAGGGGAAGCAGAGAGGAGTGATCATGCAGATGTGATGCAGTGTCCTCAGCCGAGCCTGCCTGGCAGCAGTTCAGAGATGGGAAGCCACAAGGAGTTGTACGAGGGGTGGCTGGTGTTTGGGATGCATTGCATGTTTCCACTGAGCTGCTCTTCTCTCCATTTGGGAGCAGGAACAGGTTCTGCCATGACCAGCCATACCACACAGCTGGCAGGCTTTTGCACCTTGCTGTCAATGCTTTGTAGTCACACATTTCTCTGCACGTTACACAGGTCTGAGATATTCAGGACTTTAATTGGCACAAGGCATACCCTAGGAGTAGTGTGGAAACAGCAGCAGGAAACACTGAGGGGTTGTCACACTCATAAAGCTGATATATTTTCTCTGCTGTTAAGAGCGCCAGCCTCTGGGGAGCTACTTGTGCCTCTGTAGCTGATGATAGAGGAAGGGGAGAGGGGACCCAAAAGTACTGTTTTATTTTGCTCTGTTGTGGTTTTGTCAGTGATGGAAAATGGAGGCTAAGGTCAATCCCAAGAACCTTAAGTGGTTCTCAGCTTTTTAGGTGCAAGGTATTTACAGCTCCAGCACAGCTCACATTTCTTCTGCTCTTTGTCATTCAGAAATTGAGCCCAAAAGCTTTGCCTGTCTCCCATTACCTGTTCCTAACATCATCTTCCATTATGCCCAGTCGTGTTGTCAAGCACTACCACAAAACATGTCCCAGAAACATCTGTGTATCTCTTTTCACCTGTCCTGTAGCTTGTGGCTTTCAGTGCACCCCAGATGGTTTGGGGTGAATGACAGGTCTGTCCTGGTGTGTGCTGGTGATGCATGTCCCTGTTGAAAATATCCTCATCCTAGAGTTGCCCTGTCCATAGGAAGGCAGGTTGGAGGGTCAGTAGATTCACGGTGGCTATCTCTGGCCAGCAGCTGGCCAGGCCCTGCTCGGGGTGCAGAAGGACAGGGTTGGCACCCAGCAGCAAAGAAAGGTCTTGCTGCCACAGCTATAGAACCAGTGCAAGTTTTTTAGGCAAAATATAGTTAATCTAGATATGGATCTTGATGTCCACAGAGAGTGCTGAAATGAACACAAACTTTTTTAAGGAGAAGAGATTTATGTGGATAATAATACCAGCCCATGGTTACTCAGTGATCCTTGCAGATCCTCCCAACCAAGAATATTCTGTGATTAACTCAGGAGATACTTCTCTTTTGCTGTATTTCTTTTTTTCAAATGAGGGCCATGGTCTTTTTATCTGAAAGGGTTTGAATCAACTGTGAACTGTCACAGTTAGGGGGGAAAAGACCCCTCCCTTTCAGGGCAAATTATTACATAGTGGATTGCTGTGAATTTTCTGGTACCTTCCTCTGAAATACCTTGTGGTGGCCAAGGAGAGAAGGTGGCCATGGGCAGAAATTGTGAGAGTCTCCTTTTAGTTTTCCAAACCATTTGCAGGCCCCTAAAAGTCACTGGGAAAGATACTGGGAATGAGGCTGTGGGAAGGGAGAGGAGCAGTGAAGAAGGGCTGGAGTGGAGCGGAGCGAACATGTGCATGGGTTTGCTTGTAATTAGGAGATTTAAACTTTGAAAGAAGTTAATTAATAATGAAACTTCTGACTGAATGATGCAGATTATGAAGACTGGCTTTGTCAGCAGCTGCAATTAATTACAGGCTCAGGCACAGGGAAAAGGAGGGGGGTGAGGGATGTGGGAGAGGGGAGGCATTGCCGAAAGAAACATGATAAACCTGGCTGCAGGCTGTTGCTGTGGTGACAGAAGGCAGTAGCTGTGGTTGACAATGGTGACACATTGAAGGCAGCAGATAGTCCTAATTACCCCCTCCACCGACCCAAGCAGGCAGCAACCCCTCCTGCTTCGGGGTAGGAGATGCTCTGGTTTTCTCCTTGCACTTTCTTCCTTTCTGCTGCAGGTTTGTTGTGCTTTTTCAGTGTTTTCAACTGCTCTGAAAGGAAAACCAAGGGGCAGTGGCTTTTTCTAATGTCACTGTGATATCCTGGGAATGGCCAGAGGCTCTGTAATATTCTCACTTTGAGACGTGACATCTAAAAAACAGGGAGACGAAATCATCTGCAACTGGCCATTGCATTTTGAGCAGGAAGGTGAGATGAGATTGCACATCTGGCCTAAGTTTCAAGCTTTTCGGGACTGCTTGCCATGGCTTGTCAGGTCTTGTGCTTCAAGGTCTCACCAGATTCTGACAGCATCCTGCCATGGGCTACATGGCCTTGTGGGGAGCACTGCAGTGAGAGAAACATGGAAGTGTGCTGCCCTGGCATTGCTGCTGCCAAAGCACCTGCATAGAAGCATAGATCTGTGTTAGATAAAAACTGCTGGCTCTCCTGAGTTTGGCTGTAGTCAGAGTAGTATTCTCTGCCTCCAGGTCTCTTGTGTCATGCTTTCTGGAGAGAAAAAAAAAGCCAACTGGCTTTTAAAATGATTTTTGCTTTTCATTTGTTATGCGTTAATTTAATCCAGAAATGTTTGAGGCCCTGGTTTTTGTCCACATATCTTCTGACCCCCTTATGCTCAGGGAGAAGGACTTTTGCGAGCATTGGCTCAGCCTGCTCTGAAACTGTTTTGGCCCCCTGAAGAATGTCATTCAGCACTGATCCCTCTATCAGGGCTTCACTGGTGCTGCCTTTTGAGAAACTCTCAAAGCATCTGTTGCAAACTGGAAAGGCTGAGAGAGCTGGGGCTGCTCATCCTGGAGGAGAGAAGGTTTAGGGACCTCTTATCCAAGTGTATTAATACCTGATAGGAAGAGTAAAGGACACAGACTGCTCAGTGATGCAGGGCAAGTGGTACTGGTCACAGCCTGAAAAGTGGGATGTGTCCTATTTAAACTTAAGAAAACACTTTTCTTCTGTGTAAATAGTCAAATGCTGGGACAGGTTGCCCAGAGAGGCTCTGGTGCCTGTATATCTGAAGATATTCGAACAGCAAGTGGATGCAACCCTGATCAACCTGCTGTAGTTGATACTGCTTTGAACAGGTGTTGGGTTGGTGTTTTCTTTAAAAGAGCCAAGCAGTTATTAGTTGCTATAAAGTTGTTTGCTGTCAAGGCACATCAGTCTTGAAAGGCAAAGGGTCCCAAGCGTTTCAGACTCCAACACACAAGGAAGGTGGAGAAGATGACCTCCAGAGGCCCTACCAACATGGTGACACCAAACAGATTTGGAGGAGTCCAGAAAAGAACTGCAGTCTTATCTGAAAACCCTGTGTGAGCTAATGGAAACCTCTCAAATTGCTTTCCTGGGCTTCAGATCTGATCGTTAAAGAAATGTACAAGAGAAAGGAAGGTGGGAAGTTGAAGTTGTGTTGCATAGACCCTGAGTGAAAATACTTTGTGCCCTTTTGGTACATTTCTCTGAGAAGAAGGCTCTCGTTTTGAAGCCTACATTGAGGGTGGGCTTCATGTGCATTACTTTGGGAATAACTTCGTGAGGGATAGTGATAAGGCATTCTTGAAATCACCTTAGAGAAAATTGGAACAGTAGAACTAGTGCCCTGCTCTTGTCTGATTTTGCAACTGAAGGTAGCTCACCACAAACCAGGTGGGGGAGAAGAGAGAGAATTAATAATCTTCTAGATCAGATTATGTAGTTTAGTCATAAATCACTGTCAGAGAATGAGTATGGAAGAGTTGCTCAGAACAAACCACAGAAGCTGAATGTCTTTCAGAAGTGATCAGAGATACAGGCCACTCTTTTAGATTCAGTACTGAAAGGACTGAAAATGCATGCACCCAGTGGGTTGTATTTTAAGTAGATAATTTTGTGCCTCTTCTATTTAAAAAAGATAAAATTGTCTGACAGTGGAAACTGGGCAGACATGTTGTTGTGAGGTGTGTAAAATGCCCAAGAATGCTTCTGCCAGAGGCTGGAGGTCTGTTCATTCTACATCACTGCTTTGCAATGGGAACACTGGAAAGTACTGCACAAATGCACCCACTTTTAGAGCCAAAATACTCTAATGTAAATGAGTTCTTGAATAAGCGTGTATCAGGCTTTAGAATTCCTTCAGGAGGAGAGGGATGGTGAGAGGGGGCAGCTGGAGTGTGTAGAGTACAAAGGTCACACAAATACACAATTTTTATCCACTTCTCTAATACATAAATGAAGTGGCACTTGATGAAATTATAAGACAACAAATTAATAATAAATAGGAGGGAATAGTTTTTAATGTAAAGTATAATTAGCCAGTGTAGCTCAGGGCTGCCAACTATTATCGAAGCAGATATTTTAGCAAGATTATCAACAAAGGATTCAAATGAATAAGCAAAGCATCTGCAGGGACAGCAGTGTAGCTGAGAAAACAATTATAAGGCCTATCAATCCTCATGCTTTAAGGCATAAACAGATCACCAGCTGGGGTCAGAAACACAGTTTTTCCTCATAGTTACCGAGTAACCTGGGCATGTTGTGGAGTTTATCCAGCGTGGGTCACTGCTGGAAGTGTAGTAACAGATTAGACAGACCAGTGGCACTTCTTTACCCACTGGTTTCTCTGAGAGGGGACAAGGGAGGGTTCTAGCCTCATCTGGTACCCCCCTCCCCAGAAGGGCAATAATCATGCCAAGATTGATCTGCCCATTTTGATTTAGATCCCTGGATTCTGGAGATCTCTGATACATTTAGGTATAGGCCTCCTCAGAAGGTATCTTCCATATGTTTGGAAGATTCAGTAAACCAATGAGGAAAGGGACTTAGCAAACCAACAGGAAAGGAGTAAGCATATGTTTGACTATGGCAATGATTTGACTTGTTGTAAGTACTTTAGGCCTTTTGTGCTACCTCTGCTTTCCCTTTTACAAGAGAGTTTTGGCTTAATCAAGGAATGGAGTAGTGATGAACTGAGTGCAGAGAATGTGGGAATGTAATAAATGAGCCTACCAGCCCTTCTTTCCCTTAATCTTCCTATTTTGTTACTTCAAGCCTAGAGCAAGCTTATCTCAGCCATGATGCTTTTGCAGAAGTTTTCCTTGACTCTTTTCCACCTGGTTCGAGTGTGTCAGCATGATGGTGATTTTGCTCAACTGTGTTACCCTGGGAATGTACCAGCCATGCGAGGATATGGACTGCCTTTCAGACAGGTGTAAAATCTTGCAGGTAAGCAGATTTCCTTCTTGTTGTGATGGTGCTTCAGTCCAAGTCACAGATTTTCATGCATGCTTTCCTTCAGTGTGTGGGCAATACCCTCCCAGAGAGGCTGGCAAGGCTGCCCTGGCAGTGAGATATCCTCTTGTGAAATGGCAAGGGCTGCCTTTGAGGAGGGGAATGGAACAAGAGAGAGAATGAATGAACTTGACTTGTGACTATGCAACACTGAACACTTGCTAATATTCCTGAACCTGCACATAAGCAGGGATTTCCTGGCACAGACACCTACAAGACTCATAGGTCAGGGTTAAGCCAGGGAGAAATAACTAAGGTTACACAATCCAGGCAGGAGGGAATAGCAGCCTCCAATGCATTTGGTAGTCTGATGATGTGCAAGACTATTACTGATTCAACAGATACTCTGGCATTCAGGATGCCCAAAGGGAGAAGAAATAAAAGGAATGCTTAGAAAGGCCATGAGTACATCCAGACTGTAAACACAGCAGCTGTGCTTGATGTTTCCCCAAAGGGAAGGTGATAGCAAAGGGTGTCACCCACCCTTGTGTTGTTGTGGCTAAGGCCTTGAGGTATCAGGAGCTGTTCTCTGTGATGGGTGCCTGCTGTCCAAGCTGTGTGGGAAGCTGCACTGTGTCCTCAGCTGAGCCATTTGCAGCAATGTGGTGAGGAGTCCCTCCTGGGGGGGATCTTGGAAAAGCAGAGTTTTCCTGGCTAGGTTTAGATATGCTGGCCCTGAACCAGCACCATTTTTCAAGTCTAAGGAGTCTCTGAGTCTGCATCAGTTACTTCACCTGTGGGTGAAAAAACTATAAAAGCCCTCACTGAACTTGAGAAGCAAGAAACTGTGATGCCAGGGCTACACGAGAGAAACTTTTCCAGCCCTGCCTCTATCTCATTTTCAGGTGTATTGAAATTAGTATTTTTCTCTTATTCTGTGTTTTCAAGTTCGAGGCTGAGAATGATTGTCAAATATGCTCTTGGGTTTCTGTTTGGCAGGTGTTTGATGATTTCATCTTCATCTTCTTTGCCATGGAAATGGTCTTGAAGATGGTGGCCCTGGGGATCTTTGGCAAGAAATGTTACCTTGGAGATACCTGGAACCGCCTGGATTTCTTCATTGTCATGGCTGGGTAGGTTGATAATTTCTGATTTTGTTTATTCTGGATTTACTAGAGTCTTGTATGGAACAGGGATGATGTAACTGAGGAGAAGGTTTCCACTGTGGTGCTACTCTGGTGCAGCTGCCAAGCTGGAATTGGGCATGCTGGGATTAGCAGCCAATGGAAGAAAGAGCAGACAAGGTAGCTTAACTCCTCGGTGGATGTGCAGCCATCTGTCTAGCACAACTTCAGCAGAGGGTACTAATTGTACCAGCTGAAGAGCTTGCCCAGAAACATTTCTGGGTTTTTTGTGTTTTTAAAATGTCTGGGTAGAAGAGGTGTAACCTTTACCAGAACCAAACTAAAGCTAGCATTTCTGTTTCCAGCAGCAGTGTGTTCAAGGGTAGGAATGTAGTTTTTTTATTCAGGGCTTTTTGTTTTTGTATTGCACCAGCTTTACCTGCAGCACTACTGGGACAAGTTGACATTTGAGGGTTTTTTACAACAAAGTTGCTATGGTGAAGCTTTGATTTTTCCCTCTGCATGTATCAAGTGGAAAGTCTACCAGAATTTTCCTGTTAAATCACAGCAAAATGTCCATTTCTGATACCAGTGGGATGTGCTTTTTTTCCCCCAGAATTCTAATTTTCAATTAGAATGTCTTGTGAGATAATAAAAACAAATCAGAAATAAACATATTATATTGCTCTTCTCACAGAAAAAAAGTGAACGTCTTTCAGATAGAAGCTCTCAATTTTATTTTTCTTTAGCCAGGAATTACCAGCTCCACTGCTGCCTGGAAGTGCATGTATTACTGACTGAGCTAGCAGTGAGTTTGAACTCACTTTGCAGAGTTTTCCCCCGTGGTGTGGAGCAGCACCGTCTTTATATTTGCTTTTGACAGAGTTCTTCTACGGCAGGACTTGAAAGTCATTCCCTCTGGAGGAGCAGATAATTGTTTGCTTCTGGGAGGAGCAGAGATTTTCAAACTCAGTGCAGCTGTAAAAATTTGAAGGCTGCTTCTCAGCCAGGTTATGTATGAAAGGAGGACAGGCAGATGAAAGCTGTAGACTTTTCTAAATTAACACAATATGTGTGAGATGGAAAGACCTTTCTTGTAGTTGAGCCTGCTGAGATTAACATCTGATTTTAAATGGCCTGACATGAGGAGTGCCAGTTAAAGCCCTTGAGACGTGGTGCTGAGGAAAGCCAGATCACTGTATGTTCTAGCCTGAGCTCCCGGTGGCAAAACTGCTGGAGACTGGATGCAGGGAAAGCAAGACCCTAACACAGCAGCCTTTGAGGAAGGAAAAGCTGGGTAGGTTTCAAAAGGGGACCTTGGGGCCCATGGTGCTCCCCTGTGCAGTGATACGTTGCAGTATGCTGGGAGAAAAACTGTTCCATGTGGGCACAGGAAAGCCAGCATATGGGGTAAAAAGGCTTGGGAATTGGGGGTCTTGCTCTGCCTGGGGTCCCTGCAACCATGGAATGTGAGTGGAGCTATCTGAAGAGATGATGAAATCATCAATACTAAATGAAAGAGGGAGAGCTCAAATACTTCATGCAGAAAACAAGTGAAATCCACACTACCTAGACAAGAAGGGAACAAACTCCCTTACATATTTCCTTCTGTCACTATTGCTGGCAGGAATTTGAGGAGAGACAGAGTCTTTTGTGCATCTGATAGCAGTACCAGGGAAAAAAAAAATCTCATATCTGAACTTCTTTTAATGCCAAGGAGACTTCGAATCAACCCCTTAGATATGAAATAATCTGTGTGGAGGATTTTTTATTTCAGGTCCCAAACAGAAAGAAATTTTTTCCTGATTTCTATTCAATTGGTCCTCATGAGGTGTCAGAATGAAATGATAGTAATCTCATTAGAATATCTGATCTCAAAGGACTTCTGCTAAAGAAAGATTTTTTCCATTTAGTTGTACAGAACTAATGACTATATAATGTATTTCGAGTTATAAAAGCTTGTGGTTATTAATTCATTATTCTTTGAAATTCATTAAATTTTTCTGCACTGTTTAAATCAAATCCAAGGCTTTAATTTATCCTTACATGCAGTAGGCTTTTGCTTAACCTCAAATGTAAGCCCCAGCCTATAGTCTTATTGATTCCACACCTGGATTCTGGCTTCAGCTTACTGAAGCCATATTGTCCAGATGCTGCCTTAGCATTCTGAGTTAGGGAGGACAGCTACCATTAGGTCTTGCACATTTTCTCCATGCCAGGGAGTTAGATCCTGATCAAAGGCTAATCAGTTTTCTCTAAGAGCCTTTTCCTTTTCATCATCCTGGATTCTTGTTTTCTGTAAGGGAGGTCATAAACTTGGCTCCTAAGGAAACATCCCTGATGTTGGGGAGCAATGCCCAGCCTAGAGTCCATGCAGCTTCTGTCCCTTTTAAGAATATGGACTGTACTTCTCAGCCCTTTCTCCTCCCTTCTCCCTTTCCAAATAAACACCAGCAAGGCAGCAAAAGTTACAAAGGGTAGACTGTAGCATGGAAAAGTGAGGTGCAGTGGGGGCCCATTCCGTGGGGCATTCCTGGGCAGCTGAGCTGTCTCCATCTGGCTCGTGGCACGACAGCACGTTTCATCAAAGAGCAAAATGACTGTTTGCTGCCATGGCCCCAGACAGTGTTTTGGTTACATAAACCATGTATTCAGGCAATAATTTGTAGTTATTTCCTCACTTCCTTGGAAAGCCAGAAGCTATAGTTTTAGTTAGCTGAATTCCCTCATGTGCCCTTGCCCTGCTTGCCCCTGCAACCCAGCAGCTCAAGGAGGAAGGCTCCATTGTCACTAAAAATGTTCCGTTTCCATGGCAATAGGAGCTGACATCACCAGAACTTTCTCCCCTCTCGAACACTCCCTCCCCTAACCACCTTCGTGGCTTTTTTCTGAAAGGGTTAGGAAAAAACCCAAACCAACAGTTATAAGTTAATGCTCTCCCTCATTGTTCTCCTCAGAGCTCCAAAAATCATATGAAGCCATTTGGTTTGAAGAAACAACCAGGGCTGCAGATTCAGCTTGTCGATGCTCCCGTTCCCAACTGCTTGCTGGTGACAGGAGGTTGCAAGTTCCCAGACGTTTCAAGCAGACTGTGCTCGTCACCACCAGCTGTCCTGGTGGGAGTCCCTCTTCCCTTCCGTTTGTGATTAGGTCTCGTCTGTCGTCATTTGTTTCCCACAGTGATGGGTGTTTGGAGAGCTTGAACTGAGGTGACTTCAGAGGGCAGCTTCCTCAACTTGAGAGCCTATGATGGTTTGAAAGTTGAGATAATGAGAAAGCTAATCAGATTGGAAATGTCAGCCAGAGTCTATATGTGTATGAATTTAGGGGAAGAGTCACTTGTTTCTGGGCTCACACTCATCAACTTTTAAAGCTAGGCTGTTCTCTAGAAATACAAGAGTGAACAATTTCCCCTGCTCACTCTATTCTGTGAAACAGTAGCATTCACATGTGGTTGGAGAGGATGCCACTGTCCCTCTAGAAAAGGAGATATCATCCCTTTATATATCTGACCTGAGGCTGTCCCTGACCTTGGAGGCATGATTCCATGTAGAGAGTTGTTGTTCTGCCTCTCATGATCCAAGTGCTGTGATTAACCGTTTGTGGTGGGAGTTCTGTCTGTCTTTGCCCGATTCTGTGGCATCCCTGGGACATGTTAGGTAAATTAAGGGGCAGAGGACTTCACTATGTGGCAGGAGGGAATGAGGGGATGAGTATGATTACATGAGTGTCCCCAAAAATATGCCCAAAATCTTTCTCTGACTACTGGTTGCTTGAATTCCATTGACTGAGGAGAGGGTCTGTCTTTTACAGAATGCTGTCTTTATCTCTTTCCATTACCACAGTGGAGTTTGCTATGTAGATCTCAAACTGTCGTCAAATTCCATCCTGTCCTTACCTTTGGTGTGAGGAATGGCGTTTAGGATATTTTGGCATTTTGAGATATTCTTGTGCTGTTCTTAAACAGCTTTTAAAAATGGTACATTTCAGGACAAAATATAGCATTCTGTCAGCACTTCAGTCTGCTTCAGTGCCGTTGGTTGTAATATTGTCTTGCTGTTCCTGCCTGAAACTTCCTGTTTCCTATACCAAGTACTGCAGTAGCCTGTCCATTCAATCACAGCAGCTCGCTATCAATTAATTCAGCTGCTTTCTTCATTGCCTCCAAGCTTGATTGGTTGGGGTTTTTTTTTCCTGTCTCCTCTTCTGAAGAGAGAAAACCCCTTCCTATTAGTAGGAGCAGTAAACTTTGTTCACAGATGTATGTTGGTATTTTTTCACACTGGAATACTGGAATGCATATTATTTGCATTTTCAGTGTTCATGCTGTTCTATCCCTGACTCGTCATCTTCGTTGCTTTTCTGTTCTCCCAAAAATACGCCTCAACTGCAAAATCCATCAGTGACTTTTTTTAGTTTTCTGTCAGGTTGCGATAAATAAATAAAGAACTGAGTGGCAAGAATTGTGCATTACAGAAGTACATCTGCTCACAAATGAATCCCCATTTAGTGTTGCATGTGAAGTTTATTACTTAGACAATTTTTCTCCAGCTAATGTATGTCATGATGATTACATATCATTCCAGCCATATCAACCTAATTACTTGTATGACCCAGACTTGTAATCTCAGAAGAGATTATAGCACAT
The DNA here is from genome assembly GCF_052056855.1 of Sturnus vulgaris. NCBI lineage: Eukaryota > Metazoa > Chordata > Aves > Passeriformes > Sturnidae > Sturnus > Sturnus vulgaris. Next base: position 29,805,649 of record NC_142247.1, on the reverse strand, counting down.
TAGTTTGATGATGTCTATTTTTCCTTAAACCTCTATTGGGTATGGTTAATTTCGTTATCCACTTTTAATCCATAATCTATCCATGATGCATATTGTCAATTTTATTACTGTACTGTCACTAGCGTCAGTCCTGCCATTGAGATCACTGTGTACTGGCACAACATCAGAATTCCTTTGACCCTTGGATTCTTTCCCAGTTTTCTGAGTCTAATCAAAAATTATCAGCACTGGTCCAGATCTTTTCTGACCGTCTCTTTTAAAACTCTTGCATAAAAATTGTCCAGGCTTGCTTATCTTAGAAAATCCCTATTTAGGCACAGCCTGAAATACTTGATCACAGCTGGAGCTGAAATTAGCTCATTATGATCAATGGTGCACATACATCATCTGACCTTCCCCAGAGGACTTTTTTTAACTGATGTTTTCTGCATTTTTTACATTGTTAGTGACAATTCTGTTTTCTTGTTCTAAAACTTACACCATTTTATGTGCTCTTTCAGTTCTCTTACAAATTTTCTACAAGTCTGTCTCCTAATTTATATTCATGGGTATCACCTTCCCCTCTCCTGCTATTACGTGTCTGCTTCTGCTTTTACTCATGTTGTACTATCTTTTTAGCCTGTACACCTTTCTTGTCTCTCCTGAAGCTTCTTGGATACATGATAAATATTCCTAAACACCACTTGACTGTACTCCACAGCTTGTGAGTTGAAGTCTGACTAGTCTGACACTTGGAGCTATTTAAAAGACACGTAGATGTGGCTGGTGCTTAAGGACGGGGTTTAGTGGTGGACTTGGCTGGGTTGAGTTAGACTCAATGATGTTAAAGGTGTTTTCCAGTCTAAATGATTTTATGGCTGTTTCTGTATGGTTTCAAATTCATGAATATGGCTTCTCAAATCCACAGATATATCTGGCACTGTTGATGACCTTACATGAATTGGACGTAACACATGAAATCAAGTTCTATATTTTTTTAAAAAAGGACTTGATAGACAATCTCTCTGTCTTCCATTCTTGAATACAATTTTCTGTGATTTGTAAGGCTGGGAACTTCCAAGCAGGTTTAGGTACTCCAATGCATTGCTCAAATTAAATTCTAAGGGGTGAATTGAGAGAATGCTTCTATAAAGAGAGCTAGTCAGCCTGTATTCTGGTGTGATCTGAACATACCTAATCACATTCATAGGGTCGTAGATAATCTGGATTGGAAAAGACCTTGTGGGGTCTCCATTCCAATCTTGCTGTTCAAAGGAGGGTCAACAGCAAACTCAAGTTAGAGTGTTCCAGTCAAGTCTTGACAACCACCCCAGATGGAGATGGCACCATCTCTCATCATCCCAGCCCCACTGCTGAGGTATTTCTGTAACTGGTCTGAACCTCCCTTTCCTCCCTGGTTTTGTGTTTGTTGTGTCTCGTTCTCCTGCCATGTGGCACTGTGAAGATTCTGGCGTAATATCGCTGATGCCTTGTAAGTACCAAGGAGTTGCTGTTAGGTCCCACCCAAATCATCTCCTTTCCAAATTGAACAAGCCCACATCCTTCAGCCTCTCCCCACAGGACAGATGCTCCATCCCTGAGCACCTTGGTGACCCTCCACTAAACTTGCTTCAACTTATCAACACCTTTGTTCATTGGAGGGCCAAAAGTGAATGTGCTGTTTTAGATGTGGTCTACCGAGTGCCCAGGAAGGGATGCAATCCCTCGCTCATCTACCAGCTGCAATGGACTGGTGCAGCTCGGCATGTCACTGTCCTTTCCTGGGTGGACCTGTCCCCCAGCACTGGCAGCTCCTTTTCAGCAGCACCACTGTCCATCAGTCCAGCCCAAATGCAGGACCTTGCACTCATCTGTGGAATTCATGAGGCTCCTGTCAGCCCATTTCTCTAGCCAGGAGGAATTCTCTATATGGCAGAAAATTAATCTGTAAGTATTTTGTCACTGATTCTGTACTAGAAAATGCCATTTTTGACAGAGTGTGTTACTCCCCCTCTCTTTCTGTCCACTTGAGCCTCCCTACTAGGTTAAACTTGATTTTAATATTCCTTTCATGCAGATTTTCCCACCAGGCCTTCCTAATGCCATTTAGGCATTATGCTCATAAAATGAACAATTCTTATTCTCTTTATTACTCAGGCCCCTGGCACAGGTGTAGAGGCGACACTATTTTTCTCCTCTTTACATCTTTTAGTGCCTTGATTAGTTTTGTTCTTGACATGGAGGTTCTGTAAGAATATTCCTAGTTTTATCACTTTTCCCTTTGGTCTTTTATTTAATTTTCTGACTGGTCTTTCAGTTCTCTAAAACCTAATTTTTCTTCTAATGAAATCCTGGTTAATATTTCTGCACAAGATTACCCCAGTTCTCTGCCAGTCTCTTGCTGTATGTGGCTGGCCAAGGCAGAACTTTGTTACCAGATTCCTCCATCACCTTTTTGCCTGTTGGCCAGAATGTGCCACTAAGGAGTTCAGCTGAATATTTCTTGTCCAACTTCTTCAGAAAGGGAAACAAATAAAAGTCTATAATATGTGGTATATCTATCATCATAAGAAAAACAATTAGTTTCAAAACACATCATCATGGGTAAATAGTGTCCTTGAAATCTGAAAGCCTTCCAAAATTTGCTTTTTATTTTCACCTGTAGTATGGCAGCACTGCTCTCCTGGTATCTCCATTTCTTTTCCAAAGCATCCTTTCCTTTCTGAGTAGTTATGCAGCCTTTGGAGAGGGTTTTCTAGAGCTGAAGATCTCTTCTCAGGCAAGTCTGGCAGCCCCTTAAGCTGAGCAGAACATTTCTGCTCACTCCCTGTGCCTTTTGGCTAGTTGCTTCTTCAGGAGTGCTTTATGCAGCTTCCACACTAGGAATCTGGAAAGTATTTCTATTACCTGAGATATTACTTTTACCTTTCCTTTCTGGTAGTTCTCTGCTGTCCTTGAGTTCTGTTCCCCGTAATTCCCTAGATATGGCATCCTTTCGAAAAACTTGGAGCGATGATGCTTCCCAAATTCATCCATCCAAGCTCTTCTCAAACGTGTGCAGCATCACTGTGAACACCAAAGTTCTCCTCACATGGGAAGCACTTATGGCCCTAAGCTTATCCCTCTACATTTCAGCCTGGGAAAGGGAACTGGCAGCTCTCCTGAAGGATGTGAGGTACCAACCCTCCATCCTCAAATGCCCACGTGTTTCCAGGAAACAAAACCATCACTGTGTGGTGCCCTTCCACACTGGGAAGACGCCTCTTAGCCTGAAGCACACCAACTGGCCTTAATCTCACAAGATGGGGAAGTGTTGCCAATCTTGCGCTTTTTCTTTGCTTTTAATTAACTGCGGTCCTTCAGGGACCTGGCCAGAATTTGCATAGTTATGACTTTAAAATCTCAGATCATTAAATACTTATTAGCAGCAGGGTAAACAGCAGAATGCTCAGAAAATCCTTGTTAGCTAATGTTCGATGCCAAGTAGAAGTCTCTATAAAATCATGGCAAGTTAAAGAAAATTGTAATAAATATAGCAATTAGGTGTTTCAAGTAGTGATCAGAAAAAGATGGAAACCAGCAAGTAGCAGGCTAAATAGCATCTTATCCAAAGGTAGAAATAGCAGCAGCACAGCCCTCCCCTCAAACATGCACTCGTTTTTTCCTCCTTAATGATACTAATTATTTCATTTGCTTTCTCCCAGTAAAACTATCCCTAGATGTGCAACATATTGAAATGAAAGCAGTCATCAAAACGAAATGAATCACACCAGAGAAGAATCAAAACAAGGAGGCAGCTCTACCCTGCCTGCGTAACATGTAGTTCTCAATTATTGCCTCTGATTTTTTGCCTTCCTGAAAGCTAATTCCCTACCATATGAATGTTAAGTTTCTTTAAAAAAATCTAAACACAAACTCCCCAAAAAGGTAAAACCAGCAGGCTTCTAGGACCAAAATGCAGACATTCTTTTTTATTTTCCTTTTCTATTTTCCCCTAAACAGTGAAATACAGATCTCAGAGCCTGTGTTCTGCCTTGGTTTTTAAAAGTGTGGCCCCATCACTTGCATTCAGTCATCTGAGCTCAGCGAGTCCTTCTGGCTTTCTTATCACAGTGTGAAAACCTGCTTATGTCTTTTCGTATCATGTCTCTGAAACTATTAAGAAACTCTGACATTTTCTCTTAGTACACAGTTTGGAGAGAAATCTGAGTGTTCCAGGGTGTGAAATAATCACATACCAGGCAGCAAGGGACAAGTCTCACAGGCTCTGGAAGCTTTCAGTGGCTTTTGCTTGCACAGCAATATAAAAAAAAAGGTAAAAAAAATTTTGTACTGGAAGGGGGAAAGTTGCAGGTTATTTTTTTAAGAATACAAAGCATCACAGCTCAGGAGCTGACTGTGTAATTAGTAATTGATCTATTGCTCCCTGGGGAAATGTCTTTTTACTAACAGAATTATAGACACTTTATTATTATTATATTTTATAAATGGGGATAAAGGAGTGTAATTTTTGCATTTCTTGTTTTACTAGCAAGGCTTTTTTTTTTTTTGCTTCTATCTTTCAGTTTTTCTGTCAGCAGAGAGTTGTCTTTTTGCAGCATAATGAGCTCTAAATTTAAAAGAGATAAGCAGGACTACTTAGCTTAGTACACTGTGGTTTGCAGAGCAATTTGGAAGCCTACTGTGTTATTCCACTTTTTCTGTGGTAGATGTTGAAAGGATTTTGGATCATCCATTTAGGGTGAATGTTGAAGCCTGGCCCCAGAGGCACCAAACTGAGCAAAATGGGTACAAATGCACAGTTTGTTCTTCAGGTATCTATATCTGTATAGATACATCTATCTATCCCAAGTGAGCTGATAGGAGGGTCAGGGCTGGGATCTGCCTGGCAGCCCTATGGCTCCTGCACCACGATGTCCATAGGGCAAAAGATTGGGTCCAAATAATGAAAGAGTCTTTAACTTTCGCCATAGCATTCTGGACTTCTGGGGGAAATAAGGATGTGGCTCCATCTGTAAAGCAAAATGGTGGGCATGGGGCAGAAATCTTAAAAAAATAGGTCCTGGCTAGGAGCTGGGCTGGCACGTAGCTTGTCTGCATCAGCTGGTTTGTGTGCACCCTGTGGCTGCAGACTCTGAGTGGAAGCAGTAGCCCTCTGCTCTTGCCCAGTGTCTGGTCAGGCCTCATCAAAATCTTCTCTCTGCTTCTAATATGTCTAGATGGATTTACAAAAGATTGGATTCATCTTGCAGCTCTCTTTGTGTACAAGCTCAGGCAGGTCCAGCCTTAGCAAGGCATGACAGGAGGTATTTTGATGGCCACATGTGCCCCATGCTCTAGACCTTTATTTGTGTGCTCTTTTTTCCTGCCTATTTATACACTCTTCCTCCTGCCTCACTACTGTTACTCCAGTGCTGAGGGTCTCCACTATCCAGGCAGTTGTGGACCCCTGAGTAAGTGGATTTTATTGCCTGCCTTCCCTTTCCACAGCACAGATTCAGCTGATGGAGTCTCTGGGGTAGCCTGTTCTCCATGTTCCCTGCCCATTGCTGCACCTCTGGCCACAGGAGACCAGGGCTGTGTGCATCTAGCTATGCTCATGCCTTTTTTTATAGAGCCCCAGGACAGATATATAATGTAAGAGGGGAGATATGGGACCACTGGAGTACATTGTCCAGTGCAAATACCAGCTTTTCTCCTTCTTTTTGTTGTAGCCACAGTCTTTGAAGCCAGAGCAGAGGCAGTGAGACCTCCTTCTCATCCGTGTGTATGACTGAAGTAGAAAAATTTAGGGGTAAATCGGTCTCCCATCACCCCACAAACATCAAGTGGAAGATTTGAGCTGTGGGATGACTCATATATCAAGCACTAGACATTTTGGTAAATGGAGAGATGTCAGCTCCAAATTTTGGATATCTGAAAATTTCAGTCAGGAAAAACTGACTGTCTTGTGTTTTTCCTATGGGCTCCTATGTTCTAGATCTTCAAAGTGGTAGAAATTTCAGTTTGTAAAATTTGATTGCCAAATCAAGGAGCCAAGGACAGAAAGGCATATTCCTGTACACAGAAGACATTGATTAAATCCCATCTAGCTTTGGTATAGGTAGACACCAGTCTTTGAGCCCTGATGTAACTGAGAAGATGAAGGAATTCAGAGCAGAGACCAATCAAAGTCTTCTGACCTGGTCATATCAGGTGCTCATAGATGTAGGGATCAAATGGAAGTCCACAGGCAGAAAAAGCTTCACTTCCCACAGAGGCCCATAGAAAGTCTAAAATTACAGCTACAAAGTCACAGCCATGAAGTTTTTGGCTTCAGTGCCAAAATTAAATTTATTTGACAAAAAATATGAATTGATTAGATTGTAGTTAATTAGATTTCAATTGAAAACTTCTATCAGAGAAGGGGAATTAGGCAGCTTTTTAATTTGACAAAAACATATTGGCTTTGTGTCATAAGAAAAATACTGCCTCGGTATTTTTCATGAATGATTTCAGAATAGGTTTTAAATACCATTTCTTGGCTGCTAATTTTCAGCAAATAGAAGTTCAGAAGCCAAGATTAGGAGAGTTAATAACTATTTAATAAAGGTATAAGGAGATGTAAATATGAAGAGGTAAATGGTAATGTTTGAACTGTTTTAATAATGGATTTCATTGAATGTAACTGCAAGGAAGCAGCTAGCCAGGCATTGCATAAGTATATTGAGTCACACGTGCAGCAGATAAAGTCTGAATTTTCTGGACTCCTTACATGGCTTTTGTATTGTCACTATGTCTATTTAGATAGCCTTAGCTTTGCTCCTCCATGCTGCTGGTCAGTCTGTTCTGTGCCTGGCACAGAGCCACGCTGGCCGTGCATTTCTGCTGTTGGACTGTGAGTGCTGCTCCTCCCGAGTGCCAAGGCACATCCAAGCCCACTCTCGAGCTCACAGGTGCAGAGGACTAAATAAGTGCCAGGCTGTAGCTGACGAAGCTATTCTGGTGCTGTCCAGCCTCAGGAGCATTGAATGTTTCCATGCCCCCTTGTCCCTGAGTACTCGCTGTCTGCTCCAGTGGCGTGACACGGGACAGAGGTGCATGAGACCAGGCACATTCTGCACAGGGTCAGCGTGCTAACAAATTGCTCACTTGTTCCCTGCAGTAGCTTGGTCTCATCTCTGTTTAACTCCAGGTCCTTTGTGTGTTCAGCTGAGCAGATTTACCTAAATGGAAAAACACGGAGGAAAAGTCAAGGGGCAAATGGAAAAAGTGGGAATTAAGAAGAAAGATTAAAATGAGAGGTGGGAATGTTGCAGGCAGGCGTGTGTCAGAGAGATGTAAAGAGGCAGGGAGCAAGTGAGATGCCTTGAGAGTGGGGAGGGAGGCAGAGCTCAAGTGGAGAGGTGTTCCCTGCCAGGCATCCCCCTGCTTCTGCAGGATGAACCCTATGCATGCAGCCAGTGCCCCTGTCCCATTTCCCACTCTGACAGTGTTCCCAACGTGCATCAGTCTTCAGCTGTGTGGTGTGAGAACACTGCCCGTGCCAATCCCCTCTCCTTCCAGAAGAGTTTCACGTAGAAGGTTTCAAAAAAGAAAACCTCTAGCAAGGGAAAAAGAATTTCTCTAAATATTCAATTTTCTTGATACCTCGGTGCTCAAATTCCATCACAGATGAGAAGTTTGTCTGATTTAGCATAGTTTAAGCTTCTGAACCTGTCCCTCCACTCACCCACTCACACAAGGGGCCACAAAATACTTTAGTGATGCCAGAAATGAGCTGCTGTTTCCCTCAGAAGAGATGCATTTCACTCTGTTCCCTCATGATAAATAGAAAGGACTCACAACCAACACAACCTTGTTTTCCCCCTTTCCTCCCCTTCCCACATCCTAGACTTTGTCTGACTGCCCCTAGACCTTAAAGAATTTACAGTATTTGCTAACAAGACATGCTTTAAGCAGCCAAGAAAGAGAGGAGAGCAAGATGAAGGGTAGCCAGGTCATGGGGGCTACCCTTGCTCATGGCACTGAGCTGCTACAAAGCAAGGACAAGGAGCCTGGGAGTCTCCTGGAGCTCAATAGGTGGAAAACATTTTGTCCTGCTGTAACATTACCTTGGTTTACAAACACCCAGCAAACACGGGGTCCTGCAGGTTGCTCGAGTGATAAGGATCCAAACCCACCGGCCTGAGAGTCCAAATAAGCACAGTACACCCGACCCACCATCACACGCTCGCTAGAAAATCACAGAAAATGTGAACCTGCTGGCATGGACCTGCTGCCAGCTTCTGACTGATCACTTTTTGTGGTGAGTCCTTTTGCCTGTCCTCCTTTTGACACCACCTAATGCTGTATGTCAGCTCCGTGTATGGCAACAGGAGATGGGGTACAGCCCAAACCTAGAGCAGGTTAAGTGTCCACAGTTTCCAGGCTGTGGGGAGCAGGGCTGGCTGGAGAATGATAATAAAACCAAAAAGAGCTGGGCTAGCAACCCCTGAAATGCTACAGATGCCTGCAGACTCCAGCAGAGTCACTTAGAGCTCCTATTTCATTAGAGAATGGAGGCAACATCTGGATTTGTCAGTTTTATCTACACAGAAGATGGGTGGGTTTTTGGTAATCAATGGAGTTTCACTGCACCTCGGTCATCTGCATTGTGTGGGCATGCTACCATTGCACAAAGAGAAGGGTGAACATGAGCTGATGCTGAAGTGATCACTGGAAATGAAAAGGTGAGAATGAGAGGCCCTAATGCAAAAATGACTCTGGGATTGTATTGAAGTTGTTCGGAGACAATCTATGTGACTACGATAGTCACATCTCATCTGCAGGGATTTAAGCATCCCGGATTTCTCCGTTATTACAGCCAAGACCAGGAGGCCCGAGGAAGAACTGTAGGCAAAAGGGGTCTGTTAATCAAGCTGAAGCCCTGGGGCTTAGTTCTTTTTTGTTACAAGTTGGTGTCTAAAAGATTTAGCAGTTGCCCTTTTCTAACCCATGCTTGGCAACAGCCTGCTGTTTTCCCTGGCAGTGTGATTGTCTGTTCAGCTCTTTTGTCTGGCTACACTGGAACGTGATGGCAGTAAATCTGTGACTCTGTGGCCACTGAGGGCTGCAGGAGGCTGGCTTACTGCAGTCTGAACCACAGAGTTGAGTTAAGGCAGCATTTGTCTTGTGCTGAAAGGACCCACGGTCACTACTTGGATGATTGATAATTTTCTAGTGGCACAGGGACTGTACTACATAGGTGGCAAACTCATTCCCTCTAGGAGAAGGCAGGGATGTGCCCCTGGTTAAGGTTACTCACATGCTGCAGCCACACGAGGACAAAACCCAAATGGTTAGAAAAGATTTTAAATTAATTTTGCATGTAAGGCTAAGAAAAGATGTCACCCCTAGTCCTGTGTGTTTCTCCTGTGCTCAGTTTCTCTGAGGGCCATAGTATTATTTAGGACTTCTCATTTGGCTCCTCGCAGTTCAGAAAAAAGTGCTTTTTGAAATTAGATATAATTTGGGCCAACAGCTTACTTGGAATTTGACTCCGTTTTGGGTTGTTCTTGCTACTGCTCAAAATAATTTATTTTTTTTTTTTACATCAGAGGCAAGCCAGTTCTCTTAAGAGATGAGTGTTTTTAGGAGAGGAAAGGAAGTTCAGGGAGACTTCACCAAGCTTGAGGCCTTTATGTTTCTGTGCATATCCATACCCCCACAACAGACTGCAGCGTGGGGGCTCCTTCAGCCAGGAAGCTGCTTGTGTGTGTGTCAGCTCCTCTGCAGAGCTGTTAGCTCGTGTCCTGGGAGCAACACAACTCTGTCTCTAATGTGCTTTGCCTGTAACTGGAATTCCAAAGTTTCTGCAGGTCTGTCTAATTCTGGAGCAACAACGTGCTGATGAGACAATCTTGCTTTATGTGGGGCAAGGTTGGTCAGTGCTTACTCAAGGCCCTTTCACTGTGTGCCTTTGCACCACACAGGGATGTCCTGTAGTCATGTCCATGCATTTATATCTCTGTGTTCCTCCTGCTTTCATGCCTGCTTCCCAGTTTCATCTGACTGGATCCTACGCCTCTGTCTATCACTAATTCTTTCTGTAGGCTGGTTGAACATTTGTGCTTGGTCTGGGGTTGGGGATTTTTTGGGGGCTGGGAATATTTTGATTATCTGCACGAAATCCCTTGTCTCTTCTTCTGTACCTGGTATATCTGGAACTGACAGCTCCAGGGAGGTAAATGAATGCCACTGCATTTCAGAGAAAGAATTATTTCGTGCAATTACCCTAAAAGTGCATGAGAGAACAGACTGAAAGGAATGAGGGAGAGAAAGAAAGAGAGCATGAGAGAGGATAATCACAACACTTCGACAGGTTTACCCCATCATGTTTGAAAATCTATCACTCTGGTAAGTCCCCTTTGTGGAAGGTGTAGAAGATAACCAGACATTACCTCTTCAAGGTCCTCTTGAATGGAGGGTAATCAATAGAAGGATCAGTCCTCTGCTCCATTTCACTTAATGCCTCTCCCTGATTATCTTTTACAGACTGTCTGTACCCCATTTCCCTCTTAATGTCTCACTTTAGCTCCCTCATTTAATTCTCAGTGATTCCTGGTCAGGGAGATTTGGGTAAGCTTTAGGTTGACTTGTGGGTCTTTCTGTATAAATTATAATATTTTTGTTCCAAGAAAGGGTGCAGTAACAAAAAGCTGTCCCCCCCAATATCTTCCTGTCTCTTGAGTCTTGTTAAAAGGCCAAGGAAAAGGGAACTTTTTGTACGTTCATCATTCATGTCCGAGAAGAGATTCAGTAGAAGCAGTTCCTGTCCTGACTGTGCTGCTATTTCACCTGCCAATTTTGTCACCCTCTTGATCCCATGTGAAGATCAGAGTTACCCAAGGGGAGCTGGTGACAACAGCCCATGTCACCCTGGAGACCTCGTGCACCTCTGTTCGTGAAAACATGAAAGATACTTTGAGGTCCTCAGGTGGAAATTGCTGGCCAGGATAAATTATGATTATAATAGTTTCCCACCAAGCTTTCAAAGAGACAGGACATTTGCCATACTGGGTGAGGAGAGAATGCTGGGCTAAAGATTACTGGGCCAGGTCACTTTTTGTCACCTGCACCTGCTGCTCTTGCAGCAAAGCCAATGCATGAGTCACACCTATTTGCACTTTGAGGTTATTTACAGCACATGTTATTGGGTTAGGAAAGCTAAGGTCTAGCATATGTCCTAAAATTAGGCTTTTCTCCTTTTGGTTGGTGTCAAAAAGGAGTGATTCATGGCCATGGGGGAAGCCTTTTCACCTAGTCAAAGAAGTTAGTACTTTAAGGAAGAGAGTTTATTTCTGTGTGAGATAAAGTAGGTTTAGCTGAAGCTGCCTGCCAAGAGGCAGCTGCCTCCCATACCCTGCAGTGGGAGGTGAGGGGAACACAGGGAGCATCCTACTGTGCTGCAGGTAACTCCTAACAAAACTGGCCACACAGCTCCTGCCCTGCTGGCCTTGTGTGCAGTGGCCACCCAACATGTGTGCCCTGGCCACCACTGCCAGGATGAAGCTCAGGCTTCATCCCCATAACTTCCAGAAACTCTTCAATGAAGAAATGATAAACCTGTGGCTCAAGTCAAAATTCTGGATTCTTTTAAACTTTCTTTTTCTCTCTTTTTTCTCTCTCTCCCTGCTCTTTCCCCTTCTGCAGGATGGTGGAGTACTCCCTGGACCTCCAAAACATTAACTTGTCTGCAATCCGTACTGTCCGTGTCCTGAGACCCCTGAAAGCCATCAACCGTGTGCCCAGTAAGTCACGCCTCCCTCTCTCAGCTCGGCTTGTGGGGAGGACAGGATCAATACGGCTGCCTGTGGTGGTGCTGTCCCAGCAGGGTTCAGGGACAAAAGGAATAGAGGCTTCTGTAGGCTGTGTGCAGGCTCTTCTCCATCACAGGGCCAAGAGGTGTTGTTGGATGGGCAGGAAAACAACAGTCTCCCGGAATATCTGCCCTGGTCATCCTTTGTGCATGGCCGTGTAGATGGAACTTCAGGAACCGAAGGTGAACAATATGCAGTAAATAAAAGTGTTTTTTCTTTCTCTTGCTGAAAGACATTACAGGTTTAATGATGTCTGTAGCCTCAAAAAGGCCTCTGTATGAGGTTTGGAGAAGAATGAGCTTTGGGAAGCAGTGAGAATTAGTTTGCTCAGGCTTTCACAAGACCTTCCAGATCCTGTCCTCTGAAAAATTTTCGTGCCGTTACAGGTTAGGGGCATGTAGCACTGACCCATTTTTCTTTCTTCCTCACCTCCTGCTTTGTATTCTCTCTTTTGTCCCAGCTATCCCCTCTGTGAGCTGCTGTGTGTGTATGAGCCAGGCTCGGGGCTGCCAGGGCTGTGCCCGAGCCTGGGTGTATCAGCCCTGAGAGACTTCAGGCATTTCCTCTGCAAGTTTTCAGTCGTACAGAATGGCAGCAATTCTTGTTGCTGTTTTCCATGACCTCCCTGATCAGGCTGTCTGCAGTGGCTAAGACCTTGCTAGAGCTCTCCTAATCCTTCTCTCAAATCTCAGATGCTCCTTTTTCTTTTCTAGACCTGAGAAAGTTTGCATAGTTGACCTCCTAGTCTGCATCATATGTTTTCCCTTGTGCCAAAGTAATTTTCATGATGTCACCAATTTCTTGAATGGGCTGTGGAGGTAGATTTCAGATATTCTGGCTTCGTGTAAAGCCCTTCTATAAAAGGATCACGTCCCACTTCCTGGATGTATTTGTATCTTTGAGCAATAGCCCTGCACAGAATGTGCTGAAAGGTATGAAAGAGAAACTGAGGCACAGTCCTGTGTGCCCAGCATGGCAGGAAGGAACCAGGCAAAAGAGCCACTGGTTGGGGCACTGAGAGAACAGCCAGGAATGTAACAGCTCCATCATGAGATGATAAAGATGAGGTTCAAGAGAAGTTTTTGGCTATTCACTGTCAGCAAAACAACTCCCCCAGTCTGTCTCCATCTCTCTGGTCCTTCTCCAGAGAGGAGAGGGCTGGGAGCCAGCCCTGATCCTGGGGTTGATGCCTTGAGAGGCTCCCTGGAACAGAGGCTAGATGATGTTCAAGGAATAAAGAAGGTATTTATTAAAAGGCCTTCAAAGGACACACCTTGGGCAGTACAAGAGCCTGGCGTCCAGTCACAAGTTTTCACACTTTTATAACTTTCGGTCCATTTACATTTTGGGGTTAATTGCCCAATTACAGCTCCAGGTTATGAAGTCCCATCCTCCCAGATTGCTCTTCTCAATTTGCTGTTGTTTACACTTTTTGGGCCTGAAGCTGCTATGGTGTCTTGGTTCTCAGGCTGGAAAAGGATTGTTTTGTCTAACTACCCTGTGAAGAGAACTTGCTAACACTTTATATGAAATTCAGAGTTATATACCAATGCAGTACAGAATCTGGAAAATACAAAAGCTAAAATTTAAAGCATCAGGGTAGGACCTTTCTGTGAGGGGGTGTCCTGGAGGCTGTGCACAGCAGGCTCACTCCTTCCAGGAAGTTATAGGCAGCTGTGTGAGAGCCAGCAGCATCCTCATGTTGTGCAGCCTCCTTTCCTCCCTGCTTCATCAGGCATGCCATGAATTTGTGCTCAAAGACTGCTTTGGGAGACTGATCCCTGTTATCAAGGTAGACTTAACCTTGGAGGCAAATGGAAACCTCTGGAATGGCATCCAATTAACTCTTAAAGGTGTCTGCCACTTTAGTTGCTGGACAAAGGTGGTCAGGAGGAGAGCTTGCCTGGCAGAGACTTAAGACTTTCTATTATTCCTATTTATCTCCTGGAACAGCCAGAGCTGCCCCAACGAGGAACAGTGTGAACCACATCAAAACTGACCCACCAGGGACCTGCTCCATCCATGCAGAGGCACCAGAGATGCTTTCCATCATCATTCCTGACCTTTGCAAAGCACATGCCATTGAATTTCTCCTGGCTATCCCTGCCCTGACACTGCCTGTTTGCTCTTTTCATCAGTATGGAACTATACCTGTATTAAATTGATGCTGTTTTAATTTCCACTCTGTGGTTAAACCTTTATGTATTTTTCTTGCTACATAAATCTTTGGTTATATGCAGAGGATGTTTTGGAAGAAAGACACCCTGCCATTAATTAAAACAAAACAACAAAAAAAAAAGAAACTGGATTCCCTGGGAGAATTTACTTGAGGGCTGAAAACTAGCAAAGAGGCTGTAAACAAAGGCTTGTGATAAATGGGAATGAGCTGCATTAGAAGGTGCCTAGTGGGCTACAACAAACATAATTAATGGGACCTTTGGCCACAAATCTTTTTTTAATGTCTTTTTAAAGTTCTTCATTACTAATCTGAAGCAAGAGGAAAGTGTATTAGTGAGATGTACTGATGATACCAAGCTGGAGGTGTTGTAGGTGCTGCCAAAGAAGGTGGGAAATAGGACAGCAGGAGGCAGAGGGAGTTTGAGGTGATGGCTGTGAGTGTGAGATGGCTGGGGAGAGGCAAGGAGTGAGGGGTGGTTAATCCCAAAGTTCAGAAGGCTGTGATGGGACAGGGGGGCCAGTGTTCACCTTGGACATTTCAAAGGCTTCCACATGGACACCCAGGTAGGGACTGATTTTCACAGGAGAGTCTGGCTGTGTGGACTGAATAATGGCAGTTTATTGTCAGGAGAATGGACAAAAAATTAGGAACCTGACTGATTAGAACATGAGTGGAAGAGTGCTCAAGTGGTCTGTCGGGTAGGTCATTTAGCACCCAAAGAACTCTATTAATCTGCCAGTGTTTGAAAAGTCCACACACTTAGGTGAAAAATTTCTGGAGAAGTTTGAGAGAAATTTTATACTATGTGAAGGGGGAAAAAAAAGTGATAACAGAAAATTAGAACAAAGGAAATTCAGAAGGAATTCTAAGGAAACAGTAGCAACATGGCAGAGGAAAAAGTTAAATAAACTTATTTTATATTCTTGTCAAGTGGGCACGACTTTAAATTTAAATGCCCAATTTCCCAAACTGGATGTGTCTAAATTCTGCTTATGTGTGCTTATTCATAATGTGCTACTGAAAGCCCTTCCTCACTCCTGAGACTTTGAAATTATATCCCACAAGGAGCTGGAAAATTCTATTTGCCAGTGCTGTACTCATTATCTATGGTATAAAGGTTGCATGTAAGGATGTAAAGTCTCTCTGACTCATGACAGAAGAAGAAAGGGACAGCCAGTGTAATCAAAAGGTGGTAAATGTCCACTAAGAATGACACTTTGTACCCAGTTTGTAGTTAGGCTGTAAAACTCACTGCTGCAGGAAGTGATACTGTGCAAGAAAAAGAAGTAAAATGGGATTTTCTAAGGGATGCCCCATCCCTGGAAGTGTTCAAGGTCAGTTTAAATGGGGCTTTGGGGAATTGGACCTGTGGAAGATGTTCTTGTACATTGCAGGGAGGGTGGAAGTTGATGATCTTCAACGTCTCTTCCAAACCAACCATTTCTGTGAGAACTGACATGGAGACACTTCCAGATTTCCATCCTCCTTGGGGGTTAGAGCTGATCTTTAGCTACCAGTTTTCAATAATTGATTGCATTGTTTGCAGTTCTCAGCAGGATGTGCTACTGCCCATTTCAGGTTTCCAGTTTGAAGCACTCTGGGGTTCTGCCCTGCCTGATCATTCCTCCATTCTCATGCCGTCTGTGGAGTGTGCTAAAGAAAATATGAAGCACCCATGTCTTGTAATATGTATCACCCCTTCATTAACATTCTCTCTTATCTCTTGCATTCCTGACTAAAACCCCAGGAACTCTCCTTTTGGGGTCATGTTCGAAAATGCAGGAAATAAAAAAATCGGAGATTGGTCTGGTCCTATTGCCATGTGATTCAACTCCATGGCAATGAGTTGGTGTGACAAGCCCTGCAAGTCACTGAAAAAGTGTAAAGAGTAAAAAATACCCTCCAGGTCTCTGTCAGAGGTAGTTGCTTTCTGCTCTGGGCCTGTGTGTGTCCTGGTCGTGGGGTGAAATTCCACATCCATTTGTTGTTATCCTTTTGTGATTATGTGGCAGGCTGCTGGGTGAAATATTGCTCTTTGTGCTGGCTCTTTTTTTGTTGCTTCTTCTCAAGGCAAGGCACGAGGTTTGGGGGGATGGAGGCTGGTTTTGTTTTATTTTTGCCAGCTTTTGAGCACTGAATCTGTTCTGATCGTTTCTGATAATTTGAATTTCATGTTCCTCTTTTATTAAGTTTTTTGACATTGAAGAAGGAAATGTTTCTTCATTTTACTCTTTGTTGTCACATTGCCCTTATGCAGAGAAGAGCCCTTGCACTGTTTGATGTCTTCCAGTTTCCACTTACGATTTAGTAGCTGATTCATCATTTGGAAGCAGATTTCTTCAGCTGAGCACACTGTATAGAAGTGAAGGAATCTGTTGCAAAGCAACTTTATAGAGTAGAAAGTGTGTTTATGTGCTAATACTCTGTCTGTAAGTACAGTAATATTTATGTGGAGTTATAGGTATTAAAAAAATAACATTATATCCTTATTACTTGGTGTGCAGGAAATAAAATTTCATATTTGTGGGAAGTTCTGCTTTTTCTAAATGTGTTTTTTTCAGTCAGAACAAAAATAATCTTTTCCCATCCATTTTAGTACGGTTTTATGCTGCCTAATTTTAGATGGTTTGTTTCATTTAATGTTTTTTCCTATACTGGGCGCTGACAAAAAAGTCTAAAAATCAGAAATCCTTGATCATGCTATTCTAGTGTAAGAATGCTTTCCTCTCTTCTTGTCCTCCTTTTTTATTGCTAAATGTTTTAATAATAATTGCATTGTTTTTATTTCAATCAAATAGCATTTTTTTCCCTAGTACAAATGCTGTGTATAAAAATCGTGGTCTAGTTCCATTTTTCTTTATTAATGACTGTAATTATAGTAGCTCCATGGGTCCCAATAGAGTGGAGTTTTCTTCTTTTCTTCTACAGATCTCAAAGATATAAACCATGGCTTGTTATTTTTAGTCTGTCTTATGCTTATGGGGTTAGTGGGACTCAGTGGGTGTCACCAGCAGACTAAGGAATACAACTGACATCTCCTAACTCTTAGCTCTGCACTCATCTCACCGGACCAAAGCACCAATATAAAAATAATCTGAACCACCTGAGTGCTGAAATGGGAAAAGCAGATGTTTAACCTGTATATGCCTGCTTTAAATCTGCCTTCCACACCAAGGTGCCTGTGCTTGGCACTGTAACAGTGCCTAAAACAGAGTAAGCTGGCTACGAATCTTGCGCTTGGCATGGGGGAAAAGTGATGACATTTACTTCTCTAAATGTGTTTTTGAAGAACTAATTTCACTGATGAGCGTGTGTGAAATGAGCTTCTGACTGAGATATATTAGGCTGTAAAACAGTCTCATTTACAGCTAGATCAGACAAAAAACCAAGCACATTTGACAGGCACAGTCCTGCCCTAGCAGTTGGAAATGCAAACGGATTATGAAATTCCTCTTCTAAGGGTCCCCCATGGGGTCTTTGCTTCAGATGCTTCAGTGTTTTTGCAAGAGGACTTGGTTCTTCTCTTCCAACACTGATTCCCTTTCAAAAACGTACTCTTCCAAATGACTCTTTTGGAAGTGTGTTTCTTCCCCATCTCAGCTTTATTTGTGAAGCAATAGCTGAAACTCAGATACTGTTGATTTTTTTCAAATATTTAAACTTACCCAACTCACAGTTCTCTGTACTAGGTGCTCTGTAAATACTTATTATCACACCTCAGTGACAAACAAACCACACTCTCAACCATGTGCAAATGTGTATGCACACAGGTTTATCCACATATAGCCTGAGTGGGTCTCAGAAAGGGCAAAGGAGTGATGTTCTCTTGCAGCACCCATACAGAAAAGTTAAGAGGTCACAAAGCCCTGTTCATTCCCTGATCAGGCTCTGTGACTGAAATGTATTTAAAGGTGAAGTTGCCTGTAGGCTCTGTTCCAGACAGGTGGGCAGGGAAAGGATGGAGCAAAGCCAAAATGGACTTGACCAACTGGGTCAAGTTCAGTCTATGTCCTCCCTTCCCAACCAAATGGAGCAAAGCACTGAATCGAGCAATGTGATTTATGCCTGGAGCATGCCATTAAAGGATGCTTTTCCTCCAAGAGGGAGACAGATCAGAGATGAAATTGTACTCAGAGCTGCACTGTCCTGTATGTGCAGCTCTATATCGAGTCAGTCAAGCCCTAAATTAGATGGGCAAGCTCAGAATAAAGGGAAACCGTGCGAAGGGGAACAGAGCAGAATGCAGAACAACAGAGATGAGCACAGAGAGGAAGGAGAGCTGGACAGAGAAATGCACAGGAGGTGAGTGGTAGGGTTTTTAGGACAGCGTACGAAGGTCTGATGCACTGCTGTGTGTAGGGTAATGCAGAGAAGTGGCAGGGAGGAAATCAAAACTGATATAAAGTCAAGGATAGTATAAAGAAGATCTATTGACTCACAAATATGCTGGATGGGTTTGCAAATCAATGCTTCTCTGAAGCTTTTTAACAAACCAACCAGTCTGTAACCAGACCCACATTATGCAGTGCTGGAGGAAGCCTTCATAGAAGCCTAGAATGGTTTGGGTTGGAAGGGACCTTAAAACTCTTCTCATTCCAACCCCCCAGCTCTGGGCAGGGCAGGGACACCTTCCACTAGAACAGGCTCCTCAGAGCCCCATTCAGCCTGGCCTTGAACACTTCCAAGGATGAGGCATCCACTATTTCTCTGGATGTTCCAGTGCCTCACAACTCACAGTAAACAATTTTTTCTTGTACTTAATTTAAGGCTTCAGTCACTGAAGATAGGCTCCAATTTTATTTACTTGTTGTCTGATATCAATGTTGTTTTTCATGTGAATTCCAAGTGTGCAGTGTATTACCAGGTGTTTAACTGGGTAATCAAAGTAAATTTTGGAGAAAAATCCCAAAACATAATGAAAATTATATTTGTTTGTTAATGTAGCATCAGGGCAAGAAGCTGGGAAACACTGAAATGCATGAAAAAAAGAGACCTGGAAATGCTTTGTTTTGTATGATGCATTGCTTAGTTTCTATTTTTTGTGCTCACAGATCATGTGAAAAAGTAGTATTTCCTTCTCTGAACCAGTCCATTTAATTTCACTATAATTACCAAGTATCAAAAGTCACAAACTATGCAGCTGTAGTTTTTTCAGATGTCTTTAAAGCCACGAGATTTGAAAAAGGAAAAGGAAAAACAATCACAGATTATATTTATTTATTTTTCCTGTGGCTTTCAGACCTTTAGACCTGTCAGTTATATCTTTTTTTCCACCCATAGTAGTGGGGAATAAAAAACTTCTCTCCTTTTTTTCTTTGCTGTAATCTGAGATTTTCAAGTCATAGCAAGATTTCACACCTGAAGGTTTCTGCCTTGCATTCCAAAACTGATGTTAAAAATCACAAGAGTCTGTAATAGCACTTCAGAATTTGTGTTGCTGAAAGTAAAGCAAGCCTGGAAAAAAATAAACCAAAACATTACAGAAACCAGTCGTAGAAAGACCTTTGATGGAATATTTATTTCTCCCTTCTCCTGTAGGGGAACCTGCAGAGCCAGAATTTAAAAAATGCTTAGTACCTCACATCTCCCATTGTGACAATTCTGCTGCCTGTTCAAACAAGCTCAGCTTCCAGTGTACACAGCACTCACAAAAGCCCAGCCACGTTTTTTGCTGCCTAAATGGGAGCTGAGCTGTTTTGCAAAATCTGTCCCATGGGACCTATCAAGCGATGGATACCATGGAAATGTGAGCAATAATGACAGTGTATTATGGGGTGAATGATACTGTCATATTACACTAATGCAAATTAAACTTTGTGTGTGTGGGCAAGGCAATTTACAATCATAGCCTTAAATTTCTCTATCTTTGTGTATTTTGGGACCGATTCTCCTGTTCACACTCATTTCACGTAATGTCATGTCACTGCCTGCAGTAGAAAGAAACATGATTCATGCTAGTGACAGCAAGAGGAAATTAGCCCTGTAAATCTTACCCAGAAGTTGCATTAATGTTGTTTTACATAATATTCTGCATTATTCTGTCCCACTTAGCACTAGAGATGTGTAAATAACTTAAGGATACTTATAGAATAGAGGCAAGTGGCTCACAGCCACGGCACTGGAGCTGACTTTTGTCCCTGGCGTTGGGTGGCTTCTGCAATTCTGAAAGACAAGCTGGCACTGCATGTTTTTAATAGACTCTTCACTGAAAGTGAATGCAGTCATCACTGCAGTGATAAATGGGGAAAAAAAGAGATGATCAGTGAATGAACTACTGTAGCAGGTGGTAGTAGGTGTTGCTTATTAGATGTTCAGTATTACAAAAAAGAACAGAATGACAGAAATCCCCCAGAGAGACACCTCTCTAAGAAATAATCTGACACCTGTCATCACTCTCCAAGACAAGGTTGCTTAACAGTAGTCCAAAGCTTGCAAGGGGATAATGGCAAGACAGTGAAGAAGGGGACTACTGACTGGGACCCTTGCCTGCATCCATTTCTGCTCATGCCACAGATTATGTGGCTACCAACCATGCTATGGTGGCATATATTGAATGCGACTGCTTGTGGAGGAGGAGTTTTCTGTCGTTATCTGTAAGCCCTAGCTGGGCTTACAGCATCCATCATAAGGTGCAGCCTGCTGCAGAGCTTGGGTGCCTCCTTCTTTTAGGACGACAGAAAAGCTTGGACTGTGGCCACTCTTTTTCCAAAAATGTCAGCATGTAAGTGTCAAGGTAAATGCTATGGAATTTGCTCTCTTTCTTGAGGCCACTGCAACTGTGGAGTCAGGTCTGCAATTAGGAGGCTTCACTTCTGAGCTTGCTTCTTTACATCACCTGGCAGCACCACCTGAGCCCCCTTTGGCAGCCTGCTGAGCACTGTGGCTCTGCAGTGCCTGTGTGTTTATTTGCTTCTCTTAGCCTCCAAGGAAAACAGCTCATCTCTGGTTTCATTTGCACTCTCTTTTCGGTGGTTGTTTTAGCTGAACGTCTGATGGGAAGTGTTTTAAGTGGTGCATTTTTCCTCCCTTCTTACTTTTTCATGCTCGTGATCTGACCTGGTCTGTGTCTTGCTCTCTGACTCAAAAGAGGTGAGGCCTGTGATAGTATCTGAATCCCAAGTTAATTATTTCTAGACCCCTGGAGCAAGCTTAAAGAGAGTTTTTCTTCTCTTATATGCATGTACTCTAAACCTGCTCTGGAAAGCTCTGTTGTTACAGCAAGGTGAAGCTCTGGCCAGCAAGTTTCTTTCTGGAGTTTTAGTCTCTCTTTTGGCTACCTCAGGCTTAAGCTGAGAAGTATCTTGAAGGTAAGGACTAGGGGCACTTAATGTTTAAACTTGAGTATTCTAAGGGAAGTTGTATGAAGATGAGGTTTGGTATGCCCATGATACTGAGAAAATGAACAACAGCACTCTGTATTGGTTGAAGCTTTGTACGTGCTGAAAATGTCATGTTTTGATATCTTCTGTGGTTACATTGGGAGTGACAAAGATAATTTGAAGTTATGTCATCAACAGGCTGTGTAGGATGAGGTGTCTGAACGAGTCAGGGATGCTAAAAGGCTTTGCTTGTTAGTAAGGCAAGAGTGGGGATTTGGTGAGGAGCTGACCAGTGCTCCTGAGCTATGGATCATGCTGACCATCTGCAAGTGCTAAACCCCCAGCTCTAAATGTATTCTGCAAATGCACCCAGAACCTGACAAAGAGATTGACTGGAAGACTTTGCTTTTCTTTGAATGAGGCCAGTGTGTTTAGGGCAGTTTTTCTTTAGCAAAAGGTCCCTCAGTACCTCATACCATCTACAGGACCTGTCTTTCCATAGAGTTAATTTAATTTGGGTCTGGCCATCCATCCAGACATGCTCTCTCTTGCCTTGGTGCAAAGTGGGCAGTGATGGTTTGCAATGTAAGTGAGGCTGGCTTTGCAGCTTGAGGACAAAGCATCTGGAGCTGCACATGGGCTCTTCCAGCTCAACTCCTTTAGCTTGCACATGTTGTCTGCAGAAGGGGCCTCAGTTAAGAGGAATGCATCAAAGAGAAAAGATCTGCATGGCCAGGGAAGCTGTGGGTTATAGTATCAGTCAGCTTGGCAGTGTGGCTGCTGTTGGACCTACGGCTGATTGGTATCTCTTGGTAGTAGTTTGGCCCAAGTTTGAGCTGATGTTTGTGAATGCAATGTGTGAAACGACAGCTAAGCCTTGGGTGAGCAGATCTGTGAGGACAGTCACAAGCTGGAGCACCAGCTTGCACTGTGCACACAAACTGAGATTATTTTAAATACAGAGGTTGGCTGCAAATTTAAAAAAAAAAAAAAAAAAGTGCATGTCTCTCTGTGTCCTTTCTGCACAATCTATCTGCTGGAATGGTTCCTTTTTTCTGAAAATTTCCGTAAAGGAGCATGCACAGGAAAATCGTGCCAACTTCATGCTAGTTGGATGGATTGCCATGTGTCCTGGGGCAGGGGAGGAAGGAAAGAAGGCACGCTTGGACAAGCAGCCTGGCTGAGGGACATAATGACACTTCAGGTTCTGCATTCTGCAAAATGTCCTGCCAGCTAGTCACAAGTGCTGATGGGAAGGAGATTTGTTTTTGCTCCAGTTAAAAAATGCCAATTGGTATTTGGTCCACGATGCAGCTGAGATGGATGCTGCGAATTATGTTCTCTTCCATCTGCCTTACCCCAAGCGCGAGGGAATGATTGCCTCAAACCACTATCTCCTTTTGACTTCACATGCATTGGCTTTGTCCATCACGGTATAGCTGAGGCGGATTGGAAGCCTCAGAGGTGAGTGAGAGACAAGAAACCAGAAAGAACAGGGCTTCTCACTCCCTCCTAAACCAGTCCTCCGATGGTATCACAGGGTTAGCACCAGGGAGGGAATCAGCTCAGCTATCCTGGCACTTGGGAGGAGGCAGGGGGAGAGAGGGCGAAGTGACAGCGCTGCTGAGCGGGGCAGGATGACGGTCACGGGCACAGCTGCCCCGGGCTCGGCTCCTGCCCATCCCTGTCCCTCACAGCGGGCTCTGCTGTCCTGGGCTCTCCTCTGCCCATCCCTGTCCCTCACAGCGGGCTCTGCTGCTCAGTCTCGCCTCCTGCCCAGCCCCGTCGCCGCCGCGCTCGCCCGGGGGCGGACACGGCGGGCGAGTCCGCTTAGCTGCGATAGCCAGGCTAATCAGGGTTGATGGCAAGTGTCTGCAGGGAGCTAGGGTCATTGTAGTGTCTCCCGAATTTGTCAGGAAGGGCCTCTGGGTGCCACCAGGGTGAGAGAGACGATTTACTTCTTCCGAACCAGGGAGGGAACACAGAGACTGCTCAGCCCTGTGCTTCCTTCTGATGGTCACTTCCGAGCACTTCTCTCACCTTCCCACCATTTCTCATCCCTGTGACATACTTTCCCCCCATCTCCTGCTGCGTCTGAGTGGTGAACCTGTGGCTTTGCTCCTGAGGGATATCTTACCAGAAGCAGCCCTGCCTTCGAGGTACCACCGAGTACCCTTCTCTACCCCTTGCTCAAGGGCATGGGTGAGCAGCAGGGAGCCATTATGTAAGCATTGTTTCCTTCCTTGGATGCCTACAGACAAGGCCATTTCAATTCCTCCCTTCCCCTGGTCTCCTGGTCAGAGTAAGTGAAGAAAAGACTTTTCTGAGCCCACACCTGGCACTCATGAATATTTAATGTTTCTAGCTTTTATTTCCCTTGAAGAGCAAAACCTTTTCATATTTGATGCCCTGGAAGGCTGTTTGGTTGCTGAATGTTGTTTCATCAATGCTCTCCCTCCTCGCTTTTCCTTCAGACTGCCCAGCTCTCTTCCTTTCTCTTCTCGAGCAGCTTTTCCTTTTTCACAAAGGATGCTTCAGAAAAGGTCACTGTCCCTTTCATATCCCCTCCTTACTGTGAGCCAGCATGGCTTCTGCTCTGCCAATGGTAAAAGACAAATGGGGATGTGGGGAAAGGCAGCAGTGGGGAAGGAGGCTAGGAAAAGTGTGCACGTAAAATGAAGAGCAGCACAGAGGCAGAGAGGAGTTGTAGGCAGAGCAAGAGAAGAATGGCCGAGCAGCAGGGAGAGGCAGCAGCAGGATTTTGATGAAGAATTGGCTTTCCAGCTCCTTTCAGAATTTGTCATTCAAGATGCAAGGGTGCTGCTGTAGATGGCAGCTTGTCCGGTGAGGGTCCTTTGGAAAAGGGAGGCATCCCAGTTCCCCAAAACAGAATATTCCCAAAGCTGCGTTTCCTATTTCCACTGTCGGGCAGTTGCTTTAGAGACATCATTATTTTGGCCACCAGCTTCTATGGTAAATCATCACCTGTTGTCCTTAGGCCATTCAGCCTTTCTCCCTCTTTCTCCTACAATTGCAACTGATGTTTGAATGTTTAGATGGGCATAGATTCAGCATTACTACTTTTGAAGAGTCAATCTCATATCCACAGTCAACATCAATGGAACGAGAAAGATGAATCTGTCTAACTGTGAAACTTAAAAAGAAAAATAAAAAAATGTGTTTCATTTGGACTTAGAACCTGTTAATGCTGAAATTCTTTATGATGTGGAAAAGATGCCAGGTGTTGGGGCCACCTGACAGTTCTTGGGTCATGGCTCCACATAACCCAGAAGGCCTAACATGATCTTGGAGCTGTGGAAAGCATAATCTTGTACCATCAGTAATCCCTCTGAGAGTCAGGATGGAGAACGTATGGGCAGGCAGGATGTTTCCAAGTAAAAGACAGACAAGTTTTCCATGTCACTTGCTTTCTCTTGGAATGTAGACAAAATCAATTTTTACAAATTCTGACCCAACAAGCACGCAGTCTGCAAAATTCTGGTGGGAATGTCTGCTTTGTCTGTTCTGCATTTCAACGTAAGGGCAGCCTCATCTGTCCTATTACCTAGCTCTGAAATGGAGCTAGTATCAATTGATCTGAAAAACATCACCTTCTCTTGCAGCATTACTGGCACAGCTTCCCATGTCACTTGGCTCTCCTTAATGTACTAACCAGGACAGTTTATGGGAGCTACTGAGCTCATTCTGTGACACATTAATGCTGAGAACATGCAGCATTGCAGTGAGGGTGCAGTGGCAGTCTTGAATTCCCAGTGCTGTCCAGAGCATTTCTCCAGGGCCCAGCAGGTCTCAGTGGCTATGCTGTTGGATTTGGTGTGCTGAGAGCTGTCAGTGACTCAGAGCACAGCTGAGATTCCCAGCGAGTGGCTGGAGCTGTGTCCCTACACTGCTGAGTTACTGATGTACTTGTCTAGAAGCTTCCTTACGTGGTGACTGGTGGCATAGCTGGGCAGTCAGGCAGCAGGGCTTAACTACTGCTCCACAGCCTAGTCTCAGAGCTAGGGCCACTATCCTTTATCGTTCACGATCCCATGTAGGCACCAATAAGCAGCTCCTTCCTACACATCACATACCTGTAAACACCACTCCTGTGTCTTCCACCCCACTCTGCCTCCAAAGCATTCTCTACTAATCCAAACCAGTCTGCTGTTCCACAGCAGGCACACTTCTCCCTCTTCCTTCAGTGTTTGTGAATTCCATGCCTGCCTGCCCCACCAAAGGTGCCACTTCCCTCCCCTCTCTGTGGGGCGAGCAGTCAGGGGAATAGACATGGAGCATACATAATGTATGGTATCATGGGGTAATTACTGGGTGCTGGGTGCACAAGGGGGATTATCTTGTGCCTCAAAGGGCTGAGAATCCTAATCTTATCTTCCCCTCCTCTTTCCCCTTCCACTGCCATCTGAAGTAATGAATTGGTTATAAATACCTCATTAGCTAATTATTTGCTGGCCTACATGGAACATCATCAGTGAAGGAACTCTTTGGGTACCCAGGGGAGGGACTTCCATGGAGACAAGGAGAGAAAACCTTGTGAGGTGTGCACAGGGGTAAAGGCAGTACTGTGATGCTCAGAAGAATTTCTAGACTTTCACTATCCCTGGAGAGCAGAGGAAAAGCCATTAGCTCCATGGAGAAGCGAGACTATGTTTACCCTGACTTGTGGCTGTGAGCTAAAGAGCCAAGGGGAAAATAAAACCACAGGAATAATTCATTAGGTAATTAGAGAGTAAAAAAATTTTTTTTAAAATATTTGCACTGGGCAGAGATTCTGTGCTAGAAGCATTTTGGGCTGTGCCTGCTACTTGTGTGCTCCAGCCCCACTGGGGCACGAGGACTAGCCAGAGGAAATTGTGTTTTTCATGGCTGTCTCTTGATGATACTGTCACTGAAAAAAACCTAATTATCTATGCTAGTTTATAACTTCTGGAAAGGTCCATCCCACTGGCAGGTTGGCCTTGGTATCTCCATGCAGGTCTCACAGGCTGCAGGATGCAGTTGCCGTTCTGGGATGACTTTCAGTCTGAGCCATTGGATAATGGGGCTGTTGAGCTGACATGCCCCTTTGGGACATTTGTCACTCTGTTGTCCTTCCTTCCTCTGTTGTGCAGGGAAAGGGGAGGGAGGGATGTCAGTCAGATAGCTGATGGCACTAGAAGTCTCATTCTCTTTTCTTCTCTGCTGCAGATGGAGGCCTAAGGTTAAGAGATCACAGCATCACAGCAGCTCTGCTGGCTGCCTGTCAGTAGTGGTTAGGACAAGAAAGGGCAGTAACCATAAATCTGGCCTGGTTTGGACAGTAGTTAATTTCTGACACTCTGCTTTTATTTTCATGGGGCTTTTTTTCTTTTTTTATGCTTATATTGTAAACTTCTTTCCTATTCTTCTCCTTCCCTTCCTCTCTCCTTTTCCTTATCCCTGTGTCCCACACTTGCTCCTTCTGGCTCTCTTCTCCCCCTGCAGGCATGCGCATCCTTGTGAACCTGCTCCTGGACACCTTGCCCATGCTGGGGAACGTCCTTCTTCTCTGCTTCTTTGTCTTCTTCATCTTCGGCATCATTGGGGTGCAGCTCTGGGCTGGGCTGCTCCGCAACCGCTGCTTCATGGAGGAGAACTTCACAGTGTGAGTGACTGGGAGACAACATCTCCTTCTCTTCTTCTGTGGATGTTTCTCTTTCCCTCTGCTTGCTCATGTCTTCTGCCAGGCTCTCTGTGTATCACTTACTCCAAGTGCAGGGTGATAGTGTGCTGGTGTTGGTCACATCTTGCTGTGGAAAGGGAAGGTGGGCAAAGACAGCTGGTTTTCTTCTGTCCTCACAGCAGGTGTCTGGGCTCATTTGGATTTGACCAAGGCACAGCTTAGCATGGCTGCCCCCTCCAGCAGTGCCCAGTAATACAGTATGGTGCTCCTACACCCAGAAAGAGCTAAAACTCTAAAACATGCTGTCTTTCTCCTGAATCTGCTCGTTCTTCAGAAAACAGCCCTCACAGGAGTCTTATAGAAAGCCATAGTGCTGCCTGATGCATCCAGGAATATCTTTGGCACCTCCAAAATGGAGCTGGGGTCACTGTTTTGACAATAGTGCATTACCTTTGGAGGGACACTGAGAAATTACTAGAAAACTTCAGGAGTAGAATTGCATCTGTCATGGGGAAGGGACAGAGGGCTGGTGGGAGAGATGTCTCACACCTGGGTTAGTAGAAGTGAGAGCATCTGAAAGCAGATAATTAATGTTTGAACGGGACAAAAGACTTATGGAGAAACATGGGAGCAGTTCTGGCAAAGAGAGCTTGAAGCCACACAAGGGTCAATTACAAGTATCTGAGGTTTATCTGGGGGTTCAGGGCGAGCCTGCAGAGCACAGCTTTACTCCTCCCACAGGCAGTGGAGTGGAAAAACTCCTGCCTGCCATGAATTTTCCGATTACCCAGTTTCAGGACACAGCTCCTCCTGTTGACTTTCTGGCTTTAGTAGATCTCAGGCTTTAAAATGTTTTCTTAAAACTGTATGCTAATCCCAAGCGTGTTATCAGTGTAGACTGCTTAAAGAAAACCTAGAGCTGTAGATCAGTTTAAACTGATTAAACAGTTCTGAAGCTTCGGAACATCTCAAATTGGAAAAAAAAGTGTGAAAATACAATGTGCAGAACAGCAGTGGAGTTGCAGAGTAGGACCTGCTTAAAGCAGGCATTCCTGTTTATTTATTCCTTGGGGAAAAACTAATATTTAGGATGATTGTCCTTTATGTAAATCAGGAGTAGCACTTTTTTAATGAGTGTAATTACATCCATGCAGAGTTGATGTAACTGAGAAGTGAATTGGGGCCAGTCTTCACAATGACAGATATTAGAAAATATTTGGCTGACCGTTACTAGGGAAATCAGTTCTGAAGGTGCCCTATGATGAGGATGAGTTACAACATACCTTTGTAGTTTAGTCCTGCTTAGTTAACAATCAGAGACTGTCTTTTTATTTTTCATCAACATCTGTCCTCTTCCAATGACACTTAATGAAAAAGTCTGCATTTGCACAATGTGAAAGTTGTGCATTGTAGCACTGCAAGGAATACACCAGATAAAGTTTGATCCTTTTTTTTTTTTTATCTCCACCTTTCACTTTTCTGATATTAGCTCATCTCCAGCTAGGCAAGCATAGATGATTTTAATTATTCATGCATTTGGAAGGTGCTTGCATTATTTGGAAAAAAGACATGAACTTGTCATAGAACATTGCACCCATAATGCCAGCTGTCAAGGAGGAGTCAAAGTTAAGGTTAAGTCAATTTTATCTTTCCATTTCCGAATTTTAAGGCTTATATGTGCAACGTTAATTATGCATGAACTGGATTTTTTTTTAGAAGCACAGAAGGTTCACTACCAAATGTTATAAAACATGTCCATCAGCAGTTACATATATGAACATTTTTCAGTAAAGCCTGATGAACTTCCTTAATGCCATTGCATCTGATTTTGATGTTAATGGGGAGAATGATCAGACTGCAAATCTCTGCATTCCAGCTTTTTGTCATCTCCATGCAGGCAGATTGTGTAATTTGGCTTGGGGTGATCTGATGACAGTAAAAGCTCTGAAAACTGGGGGCTCACCCTAGAAATTTGCTGTTTTTCAGGAGCCCTGTCATTCCTCCCCTTTTCCTGAGGAAATTAACCTGAAATTCCCTACCCAGTGCAGTCCTTATGTTGGAATGTGGGCTCCCAGCTCCACCAGTATCACTGATAGATAGGGAACTCTTTGTCACAGGAAATTTGACTGTGGGCTCTTTTGCAGACAAGGTGACATTGTCCTGCCCCCTTATTACCAACCGGAGGAAGATGATGAGATGCCCTTTATCTGCTCGCTGTCAGGAGACAATGGAATTATGGGCTGTCACGAAATACCCCCGCTGAAGGAGCGAGGCCACGAGTGCTGTTTGGACAAGGATGATTATTATTATTACAATTCAGTCCGGCAAGAGTTCAATATCAGTGGCATGTGTGTGAACTGGAACCAGTACTACAACGTGTGCCGCACCGGCAATGCCAACCCGCACAAGGGTGCCATCAACTTTGACAACATTGGGTATGCCTGGATTGTGATATTCCAGGTAAGTCTGAGTTAACCTCCTTACAAGGCTCAAGCTTGTTTTTCAGACTCATTCTTTCTGGGCTCTAGTGGCAGTTTCTGCAGGGTGTGACAGATGCAAAGTAAAGGGCCTTGTAACTCCCCTGTAAGGGAGATAGCGCACACATGAACACGCTTGCTGAAATAAGCTCCACTCTCCAGGCTGACTTGTACCAGTTTCCTCTCCAGTCCAGACAGCTATAGTAAAGGAATCCCTTTTTTTTTTTTTTTCATTTTTATTAAATCTCAGCACACGTTGCAGATGGGAGCTAAAATCCATGTCTTTTTTCTTTTCCTCCGGCTGTACGCGGTGTCCAGTCCAAGGGGCACAGCAACCTGCTACGGGCTTTCCCCCGCTGCGATCCAGGGAAATGAACTATTTTAATGAAATATTCCTGCTGTGGACTAGAATGATCTCACAGGCTTTGACAGTATGTCAGTGTCACCAAGCAGTACCATGCTGATTTCCCAAAATGGAAATTTGGCTTCATTGAAATGAATTGTTGTTTCTCACCTTCCTTGGGTTGAAACTGTCCTGCCAGTATCTGCTTGTTATACACTGAGGGGTGAACTCTGGAATACCCCTCCTGTTTCTCTTGTTTGTCTTTCAGGTGATCACACTGGAAGGGTGGGTGGAGATCATGTACTATGTGATGGATGCCCATTCCTTCTACAATTTTATCTACTTTATCTTGTTGATAATCGTAAGTATAAGGTCTGATTAATGTCAGCAATGCAAGCTAAAAGTCAACAAAAACCAGGTCTTAGATCAACATAGAAACCGGTAAAGCAAACTTCTAGGAATCTCAGAAATCCAGCTAGTTGATTTTCACCACGAGTCTGAAGAGGGATCACATATACAGTTGTCAGCCAAGTTATTAGCTTTCACTCAAAAACAAAGTTATACCTGCCCAGTGTAGAATAATGTTCTCACTGGCAGATCTTCTTGCAAAGTCAATTCCCCAAACCAGCTGGCTTAAAAGCCAATTCTTTCTCTGCCCTTCTATTTGATCTCTATACATTTTAAGCTCTTGAGTAATTTTTGAGCCATGTTGAGTGAGGAGCTTTTGGCAGCACCTGGGTTTATCAGGTTCAAAGTCTAAGATTCACATTTTGTTAGATTCAGGATCTGTCATGCTGAATTACTTCCTCATCATGAACGAAAAGGAGCTGCTGCTCCGTAAGTGTCAGCCGTCCAAAATAAACTGGCTGTGTGAGATCCCTTGTGAATGATAGGGTGGAAAGAGAGAAGTGTGTCAGCAATGAGAACTTAATAAGCAGTTTATAAGCCCTGTGGATTTGTACAAATGAAGTTTGAAGGTTGGTTTTCTGCAAGAATATTCATTATTAGTGCTTGGGATGGGAGCTGAGACACATGGTGCCATTACCTCCCCATTCCTCAGGCTTCCCTTGCATAAATGCATTTTCTTGGAGGGAATATCCTGTTTCTAACAAGGAAGGATTTTGTTTTTATGAAGACTCTTCCATATTGCTCACCTAAGGGACCAAAGTCAAGAGTGAAATGGAAAGACATAGGATGAATTATGGGAAGTATAAAATCTGTACATGGTAGATGCAATTTAGTTTCAGATCACTGAGTAAGGACCTCAGTGTGTATTTCCAGGGCCTACATGCATTTGGATGGGCTGATGAATGGACCTGGCCAGGACTCTAATCTTCATCCAGGACTTGTCCTATGGGGCCATGCCCTTCAAGAAATAGGATCTCTAGAAGCAGTCACCCGGTAACACTAATAGACTGATCTAGTACAAGGTCCTAGTTTACATTCAAGTTGGCATGCAATGACTTGAGATAAATCAGACTTTAATCCATTTCTGTGAGAAATTCTGCAGCCTGTACATAAGGAGGGTGGCCCAAAAAAAAAAAATCTCTTGGCCTGTTCAGGTCAGACAACTTACAAAAATCTTACTATATCCTTGATTTCACTCTGCCTTATGGCCATCTATTCTCACAAGGGAAAAACAAGGAGAGAAAAACAGAAATATGATGTACTTCCCTGTGGACTGAAGCACGAACCTGGACAGCAGAGGTGAAATGTATCTTAGGGAATGATGCTTTTACGTTGATGCTGGAGAGTCCCAAAAAACAGTGCAGAGATGTGATTGCACAGGATGGGGTGATGAGGGGAATTTCCACAGGCTCTGTTCTCAAGGGCAAACTGAACATCCACTGCTTTTTGTGAGTTCAGAAAATAATAATTTCCCATGAATTTTGTTCCTATACCCCACAATGCAATAGATATTTAGTACCAACCTGCATTTTGACTTTGAGCAGCATGGTCAGGTTGTCCCAATTCATAGAATATGCAGTTAGATGCAGACTTTACTCCTTGTCCCACAGTCCCAGTGTCTCCCAGAGCCAGGAAAAACTGTGCAGGGTCAGTGTTTAACCACTGGGGCACACATACTCCATCTTTTGTAGGCCAGTTCCAGAAACTGTCCTTCCCCCCACATTTCAAACTACATAAATTCGGTCAGTGTATTTTTGGTTTCTTAGTATGCTTCTAGTGCTGGCTCACATCATGTAGATTCACAGTGATTCAAAAGTTGTCTCTGAATTTGCAGGCACCAAAAACCCTCAATTAAACACTCCACCTGAGATGTTATTGCAGAGTGTCATTGACATTTCTAGACACTCCCTCCTCATTTGCTGAAGCCATATAGGTTTCTTTCTGTCAAACACAGGAGAACATGAATCTCAGGTTACTTTGGGGACTGCTGAGAACAAAGGAGTCGTATGCTGGGTGGAATATTTTCTTTACCTTTGGTGGAGTTAGGCCAAGGAAGTATTTAGCCTTTCTGCTACCTGCCTTCTTGGCATCTTTTGCAGCACATAGCAACACCACAGTGCAAATTTGCTATCATTTGGCTGCATTTCCTGTCTGAATCTTCACATAGAAATGATGATCCCTCTTTAAGTCTCATGAAATATGGTCCTTCCAGCCTTTATCCTTCCCTCCTTCTCCATGGTTGGAAGGCCTGGCTTTTAAGCAGGATTGTTCTGACAGTCGTACTTTAAGCCCTGACTCTTTGCTTTTCCACACACATTCAAGCCTTGGCTCAGACTTACTCTTCTGGGGCTGGATCTCTGCTGCTTCTCTCTAGAGTTGTGCTTTCATCCATGACTTCTTCCTACAATGACATCTGCAAACACCTAAATAAGGGCATTACTTGCTACTGCTCATATGACAGGAAGAAGGCTCCACCACCTGGATATACTCCCAGCACAGTTAGGAATCCTGTATGTGCTTCTCTGAGGGGAAGGGCGCTGACTGACAGTGGCACTCTGAGTGGCCTTTTAGAAAAACCTGGGAAAAACATTTTATGTATTCAGCAGGTGTAAAAATGCTTCCTCCTTGACCAGAGATCACGGATGTGATATGAAGGAAGGATTGCTACCTGCTCTTGGGTCAATGTTTCACTTGGGTTTTCCTGCTTGAGGTCCAGCTGTCTCTTTGACACCTCTCCAGCTACTCGGACACTGCTATGGCTCCTGCACTAGAACAAGCTCTTCTGAACCCTTAGACTGGCATTACAGCACACAGAGGCTCCTTGAAGCACTCTGTGCTTACACGTGTGGGCCTCAGAAGGCAAGCTGGATATCCAGGCTAAGCAGTAAAAGTAATTGATAAGCCAGGATCTGCAGCACTAATCAGGTTTTGTCAGATATTGCAGAGATGGGGCTTGAACCTTGGGCTGAATGAGGGCAGAACCTGCTTTATCAAAGCACAGCTCAGTCTCAGGGCTCAACGAGACCCTGTGTTGGGACTCAGAACCAAGGGTCTCCATCTGCTTCTCTCCACTGCTTTGACTCCATGTCTGACACTTTCCCTCTCTCTGCTCAGCCAGCTGAGATGAATCACTCAGTGAGGAGTCTTCTGGGACCCTTCCTGTCCTTCTCCTAGCTGGGAAGCAGTGCCAAGCTCAGCAAAGCCTGAGAGTTTATGGACTTGCCTGTGGTTTTAGGGATTAACCAAGCTCATTTGCTTTGTGTTTGATGTTCCTAGCTAAAAGGATAAGGACTGGGGACTAGTTGCCATATCCAGTCCTCTCACTCTCCCCGTTTTTGTTCATCTGGTGGGAGATAGCAGCAAACGGTGCCTGTGAGGACAGTGCTCAGTGATGTGAACCTGAACCCCACTCCAGATTCAACCCTAGGCCCACAGTGTGGTCCTGCTGAGGACACCTCAGCCCTCAGCTCTTCCCCCTGTGGCCTAGAGAGAAGGTGCTGCAAGCCTTAAACGCGTGTTGTTTGGGAGATGTGGGAAGTTGCAAAGTACAGGGCGGTGTCACAAGCAGTGTTCCAGAAATGCTCACACAGCTGGGGCCCGTGTCCCTACCCTGCCTCACTCAGTGCCAGCTGAGGGACAGAACCAAAAGGGAAAGCCCGGGTCAGTATCACACTGCTGAGGAGAGTGCATTAGAGGAGAATTTGGATTCCCAGAAATACACTCATCAGTTAAAATAAAACATGCAAGACATCACAGACCAGGGAGAATATTGAATGAAGGCAAAGAAATCTGAACAAGGCATTATGTTGATTTTCAAGGCTACATGCAGAAGCTGAAGGGAAAATAGGCTGAAATATGGGGGAAGGAGAGAGAAGAGAAGGGTTCAGTGATGAAGGGAAACAGAATTAGAACAGCTTTGAAGGGTGCTGAGAGGAGGAGGGGGAGAAAAAAAAGCCCTTTATTTTGAGATACTTTATTGTCCTTATGTTGAATCTGGTTGGAAAGAGCTTCATGTTTCAAAGGGTTATTGAGGATGGTAGCAGAGACCTCCCGTTTGGACAAAGAGCACTGTGTCCAAGAGAGAGGGTCACCCAGAAGGGCAAGCTGGTCAGGGGGGCAGTATGGCCTATGAACCGAGGGAAAGGCTGCTTGGACAGGTAAAACAAGCTCTGAGGTACTTGCTGAAATAAAACCTTTTTCCATTCACAAGTACTGGGTCAGGTTATCACCATCGTTGCCTGCTCTGTCCCCTTTGCTTAAAGGCTTTACAGGAGAGGACACATGTGAAGACAAGGGCAGGACTGAATCCTGCTCTCTGTCAGAGTTATTTGCTTGCCAAGGAGAGACAGTGAGGTGAGACTGGGTCCTGCACGGGTTCATACAGGAGAAACTGGTGCCAGGATGCCCCTTAGCAGGGATGCTCACAGGTTCAGGGAAGCAGGAATCTTGAGCTGGTACTTCTCCTCTCAGGGGCTGCCCCACAGAGCGTGTTTCAGAGCACTGCAGATGCATAGTCCTTGTTCAGAGTTCAGGTTCTGCATTTTATCTATGCCCTGTTGCCACAGCTCTGCAGGGAATAGGCACCAATCAAGGTGTCATAGCTTTTGAAAATTATTTTGAATGTAGTTACCAGCCCTTTTACTTATGAAATTCTCATCATATTGAAGCCCAAGATTTGTCCTCTATCTACCTATCTATGGATAGATCTCCTAGAGGAAATTAACCTCTAATTTCATGATATGTAACACAGAATGAGTTTATTTTGCCTACACAATTCTCAGCACAAAGAAATCCTTGTTCCATTTTATAAACAGGAAAACTGAGGTGTAAAGAGAATATGAGAGTTGTAAATTAAGCCTGGTAGACATTTGAGTTTCTATATGGAGAACAGGGAGAACCTGGGCATTTTGTTTGCTCTTTCTAAGAAATTGGGAGTGTGTTTTTTACAGTTTTTGTGTTTGAAATGAGAAGCCTATGTAGGCCAGAGGACAAGTTAAAGAAGAGCTGATATGATATGTCTTGTATCAGAAGAATAGAAAATAAGCAAGGAAGCATGGCTTTACTAGACTACTCAGTGTCCTTCTAAAAGTTGTTTGACTTTGTAAAATCCTTTTTGATTTCAAAAGCTCACTCATTTCACAAAAGCCCTATCTCTCTGTATGGAGAATTAAGGTACAAATGGTATAAATCAATAATATGCCCCAAATATACTGCTATGTCATTAAAATGATCTGAGAATACTAACATTTCTTCCAAGAGGTGAGGACGATAAATGGCAGTGCATGATTTTTCCAGTGGTAAATTAATAAGCAGAGGAGAAATCAACAAAACTGGATCTCTGTCTCCTGCCTTCTTTTTAACACAAAGAAGAAGGAAAGCAAAAGTCCAGCTTTCATCAAACCCTTTCTATGTAACTTAGAAGTGATTTGCTGAGGGTCCCAAAACCTGCCAAAAGTTGGACCTATTTCCTGAATTTCAATGCATAGCTTTAAATTCTGCATAGAAATTATGTTGAGTGAGCTCTCAAAACCAAGCTTATGCACTCCTGGCTTTCCCTGAAACCTCTTCTCCGTATGCAGACTGATTCCCACTCCTCTGTCTGCCTCCATTCACTTTTCCCCTCCTCTCTCCTCTTACATTCCTGGTCCCACATGTTCTTTTTCACGCTGACCTCGGTCCCTTCTTCTCCTTTGCTGGTAGGTGGGCTCCTTCTTCATGATCAACCTGTGCCTGGTGGTCATCGCCACGCAGTTCTCGGAGACCAAGCAGCGGGAGCACCAGCTGATGCAGGAGCAAAGGGCCCGGTACCTCTCCTCCAGCACCGTGGCCAGCTACATGGAGCCGGGGGACTGCTACGAGGAGATCTTCCAGTACGTGTGCCACATCCTGCGCAAGGCCAAGCGCCGCACCCTGGGGCTCTACAACAGCGTGCAGAGCTGGCGCCACGGCCACGCGCAGCAGCCCGGAGAGGCCAAACCCAGCCTGGACAGGAAAAGCCGGAGGCACTACAGTAAGGATTGCGTGGCTAAGGCTGGAAATGCCAGTGGCGGAAATGTGAGAGTAACTGGGAGCTAGCATTCCAAAGGACCTGTGCCTATGAAGCACTGAATTGGAATTCATGCTGGCCATTGAGTGTGGCACCACGGCATGACCAGCAAGGTGGGGGAGACCGGCAAGAATGGGAATGAAACAGGGCTGGCCAGTAGGGAACGTGGATAATCCAGATCTGAAACACAGAGACCATAAAGAGATAAAGTCACCGAGGCTTGTAAAGGGCTCTATGCCTGTGGCAGCCTGGGGTCGGTCAGACCCTGGCAGCTACCGAACATCCCAGATAGGGGGTCCCACAAGGAACAGCCTTTCCTGGAGTCTTAGGCAGCCTCAGCCGCAAGGTACCAATACGTGAGCAAGGCCTAGGCTTCAGGTGATCAGCTCTTAGAGTGATTTCAGCTTAGAGTGATCTCAGCTCAGCTCACAAGGTGCCTCGGCCCATGCTGAGAGGAGAGACCGGGAGGTCTGTGTGGGGTTGGTTCCACAGAGCTCTTTGTTGTCTTCTTCTGCGAAGGGTTCCAGTGACAGCAGCAGTCCACTGAACTGAGTGAAAGCAGGGATTTTTATAGGGAAAGTGTGACTTGACAGAGTGACCAATGGTTTGGGGTTAAGGAAATATGATCAGTAGTTTTACATGGAGATAAAGTGGAGGGTCTGAAGCGGGGAAGGGGTTTCTTAGCCTTGTCACCATGACTAAACAATTCTTATCTAAGGGATAGCTCTCCAGGGAGGCCTCGCTAGGGTCTCTGCTCCCTCCACATGTCTGGTATAGCCAGGTGTTGATAGCAGTCTGGGAGAGAGAAGATTTAGGGGGTATAACAAAGTGGGGCAAAGGACCTGGTGGCACAGCAGGTCCCCCAAAGCGAGTTGCTTCCAGACCTCAAGAGACAGGCAGAGAGTTGAGTTGCAATAAGTGTTGCCTGAGCCTAAGGAGTGATGCTGAAGAAGTCTGGTTGATATGCAAGGACGATGGAGACAATTTCTCTTGATGGCAGCACACGCTGTTGCGTAAAATTAGACGTGAGATATCATTTAAATTGGGCTCCTGGCTGGAAAAGTCACTGTAAAAATGGCTTTATGGAGCTAGTATTAACTGCCTGCTGATGCTTTTCCTAAGTTATGCTCCCATTAGCAAGCAAAAAGGCAGATTTTCCTTCAGGATGTCTTGCATACTCAAACTTTCATTTTCTTTGCTTGCTGGGAGAAAAGTTTCTGTGGACTTCATGCACTGTCTTAATGAATTAATTGCTTCATTTCCCTCATTGTCCGTTTCATCTTCCAGGCCTAGATGGAGGATCAAGGAACACAAATTTAGATTTCTCACTGAAGTCGGGGGATCTGTTCTGATTCATAGTGCACACTGTCAGGAAGAAGTTTTCCTGTGTTACCTCTTCTGGCTTCTTGAGATGTTTTGCTAATGCAGTTTCTCTAATTTAGAGAGTTTAGTTCAGTCTGGGGGTTCTCAGATCCCACTTGTAGCAGTCCAGGCCAAAATCAAGTCTCGTGACCATTTTTCCCCTCAGGTCCCACTTAGCTTGAGACTCACTAGCTTGTGTTATGATTTCTGCATGAGACAAAGCAGTTCTTTCTCTGATGGACATGAGTCCCGTTCAGGCTGATCACAGGCAAGTCGAACAGAACTGTGTGTTTTGGAGACACAGCCTGTCAGCAAAGAGCCACCAATGGCAACAGCTTCTACTGCTGCCCTTGAGATGATGTGCCAGTGGTTAATCATCCTCACAGCTAAAAAGCCCAGTTACCCTGTCTAAATACCCAGAAGCCAAACAGATGTCCACTTCGAATGTCTTTTTCATATCCTTCTTCTTTAAGCAGCACCATTTCTCTTTGCAGGGCTTTGCCAGCAGCACAACTCTCTTGGCTGCCCTCCTCAGGGCTTAGTCCAGCCCATCGCTGTGACAGCAACCTCTGATCCCACCAACTGCCCCCGATGCCATAGGGCAGAGCACGAAGCATCCAGAAGGCTCTCAGTCCTGGATAGCGCTGGCTCGGAGCAGGAGGATGGAGGAGCCAGTGAAGGAGAGGGAGAGGGCAGCCAAGAGGACCAGGGGGCCTCAGGGCTGGAGAAGGAGGAGGAGGTGGAAGAAGGAGGACGGCTGAAGCTCTGCAGTGACATGTGGCGAGAAGTGAGAGTCAAGCTTCGATTGATTGTGGACAGCAAGTATTTCAACCGTGGGATCATGATTGCAATCCTAGTGAACACCATCAGCATGGGCATTGAGCACCATGAACAGGTAAAGCACCTCGGGGCACAAGGTGGGCATCATGGGCTACTGACTCCTGCTGGGGGTTATGGCCTTGCTAAGCAGCTGATGCAACTTGCTGGAGGTAGAGACTGAGCAATTTGGACCTCAGACTGCAGCACAGATGGTCCCAGCATGACTTTGGAGAAAGCCTCAGGATCTTGCAGGGTCTCTTACTTCCTTATACCTGTACTTAATCGCTTTCTCTCTGTCTCTCCATGTATTTTCCTCTCACATTTTTTTCAATGCCTCTCTTTTCCTCCTCCTTTATCCCACTGTTCTTCTTTTTTGCCCTATCTCTGCTTTTTCTGTGCTGCTCTCTCTGTCATCCTCTTCTCTTCCATCTTCCTCATCTCTCTCACTCGTTTCTCTCTTCATTAGCTTACTGAATCCTTAGTCTATTTGGTTAATTTAATGTGCCCTCTGGGGATGTTACTTCACCAGCATCTCAATTCAAATCCATCAGCTTGCTAGCCTTCCCAACTTAATTAAGAGACGTCTGAGCACATTCTATCTATACAAGAAAGCTGGGAAAGGCACCACTTCCAATCTCCAGTCATTTTGAGGGCTCAGGCTGCTGGAGCCTTTCCTTTGCCCTGAGAGTATGAAGTGATAGATAGGTCAGATACAAACAGCAGGTGTGGGCACAGGCTTGACTTTCACACCAGTAGTTTGCAGGCAGCTCTGAGTCAGCCATACACTTTATCCTAATGACAGACTTGTGAGATCGAGAGGAATTGTGTGCCCTTATTTTATAGCTGGGAGACAGAGATTGTGTCCACACTGTGATGTGCCAACTTCAGAGGGGGTTAAGCACACCCATGACCTTGCATCTGCATTTCTGGTTGGTGGCTCTGCTGCACTTTGCATTGAATAGTCCATGCTGTACATCCACATCTCAGATCTATGCTGCCGGTCTGAATGTGACCAAGATTCACTCCATGTGTCTGCCTAGATCACAAAATAAGAGACTGCTGCACTACTGAGATGCTGACTATATTGAAGCTCTGGAGCCAAGGTGAATTCTAGTCCTGAGCACAGTCTCAGGCAGCAAAGAGAGAGGCAGTGAGCCCAGTTCAAGCAAGGCATTCAGATTTGTCCTGTGCTGTATCAGGATGAAGATACCTTGAGGCCCAGAGTATCTTAAATTCCCTCTTTGAGGCAACACAGTGTCTGAGCCAGTATTTGAAGCCTCAGATGTCTGGATCCCACCCACGTATCAAGCTTTAAACCAATTTTCAAAGCCCAGCTAGTTTCTGATACAAGGCTGTGACACCTTAATTTGATCCCAGAATTCAAAACTGCACTGGCTGCTTCAGTACCAGAAAAATACTGGCAGGAGCCCAGAAGAGAGGAGAATGAAGAAGATGCTGGAGGGGTTGACTCATGGAAAGAGATAAAAAAGAGCAAAGTATTTATCACATAACAGATAGATGACTAAGGACTGGAGCCCAGGACAATTTGAAAACTGCCCACTGATATTTTAAAGAAGTGATCACCAAGCAGGGAGAGCCATTGTTCATCCTGGTTTAATGGACACAGCGTGAATAATAGTTTGACAGAAGAATACTTGAGCTGGAGGTAGAGAATTCACTCTCATGTTCTGGCTATTGTATGTTTGTACAGCCTGCAGCAGAGTGGGATCTGCCTGTGTAGCCTTCGGGTTTCTAGTAGCAGGTTCTTAATGATAGTCCTTAAAACTGTACTATCACTTTTTATCCATAAGTAGCTGGGAAAAGCTTGTGACCCTGCATGCTGTTTCTACCAGAAGAGCTGTCAGCCAAACTGATCATAACTGAAAAATGCGGTGCAGCCTGTTTATTCAAAATGTGTACTGAATTCTGTTTTCCTGGCACAAGAAGACTAAAACATATTCAGACCATACCATGAATTTTGGGCTCTTTTCAGTCAGCAGTTAACTCAAAAGCACACAGACATGTGTAACTCCCTTTGCTTTCCTTCAGTTTTTGTCAAAATGTGCCACCAGCACATCTTAGGCTGGTGCTTCAATGCCTACATTTTTCTTCTTCCTTTTTATTTTTCCTGTTGTCTTTTCTCCCAAAAGCACAAATTTTCACAGAACAAAATCCAGCAAAGCCCCTCTGCCTACCAGGATTTGCAGGGTGACACCATCCTATGACTGAAGAAGCTTCTGTTGCTTCAGCTACTTCATCATATGGATGTCTTCTGACCCCGAGCTAGTGCCTGTAGAGACCTCTTGAGCCTTTGTTTTCTGGTACACGGGATATCACAAGCCCAGCCACTCTCTGGGGACATACCTGGCTGGGCAGCTCATGGCATGTTTGTCAGCACCTTGCTACTCCACTTTTTCTTGGGCTGTTCACCAGCAAGCTGACCAAAGCACCCACAACCATGAGGTTAAGGGGTGAAGGACAAGTTTCAGGTTTATAAACACAGGAACCCAAGGGACAGAGCACATGCGTGAGTGTTGCCCAGTCTCAACCAACAGAGAGAAAGACATGAATTTAAACTGTTTGTTGTAATTCAGGGGTTTAATATTCACAATGTTTTTCCTCTAGGAGACTTAACCTCAACAACTCAAATAACTTTACTCATATTCAAATAATCTTGGAATTTGTTTTCGTTTAGCTTATTAATCCAGCCCTTCATCCTGTCCTGACTGTGTGGCCAAGGCAGTTTCCATCTGCATATATATTTCTTGTGAGGAAAATCAACTTATTTTAGGAGAAACTACACTTCTATGAGTCATTTTTAATCCACGATCCTACAACAAGATATCCTTTTTAAATAACTATGTTTATTCAAATCTATCAGTGTGCAATATACCATGTAATATTCTCAGTATTAGGCCTTCAGATATTGCTGAAACATTGCATAAGCCAAACCCCATCATTTCAAGCTTTGTCCTGCTTGAAATAGTTTTTGCAGTTCTTCAGATCTGCCTCTATTTGAAAATGTCTATTTTTAAAATCCAGTGTAGAAAATATTAGATTCTTGTGGCTGTCCAGAAGAATCCTTTTAAGCGGCTTACTTTTCTCCTAATATTCACAGTGGGTCTGGTGCTGCTGACTTTTCTCCCTTATTCAGAATGAGAATGAAAAGCTTGTCCCAGCTGAATGTCCCAGACTGCCTTTCTCATCATGTATTTCTTGAATGGCCTGTTGGACTCCAGCCTCTCTGCCATTAGCAGCCGTTTTAGGCAACTGCTGAGTGACTTGGTTTATCTTCTCCAGAATCTACCTACAGTTTTCCTT
Source organism: Sturnus vulgaris (assembly GCF_052056855.1). NCBI lineage: Eukaryota > Metazoa > Chordata > Aves > Passeriformes > Sturnidae > Sturnus > Sturnus vulgaris. The sequence continues at coordinate 29,763,894 of NC_142247.1, read as the reverse complement.
CATACATAGGATCAGTACTTTATGAGGTCTCTCTGTGTGGATTAAATGATGATCCCCTGTTTCCTAACTAGACCCATCCTGTGGATCAGTACCTTCATATCCTTTAGCCTGTGTGATTTATACCATTTTTATATATATTTATATATATTTATTGCATTCACAAGTTCCTATTTTACAGTTATTGCTTCTCTTTTTATTTGCTGCTTGTCAGAAACATTCAGCAAATGTCCAAGCCAGCTCATCATACTGACATTTAGGGAGGATGGAACAGTCTCCCTGGAGTGGTAGATGAAACCACGCTACTTCAGCCTTGTAGAACCAGAGTATAATAATCATGTAATCCTGCATTGGTTGTGGGGTGGTGACTAAACTTATGCAAAAGTTGGTATGTTCCACAGCTGATTTCTATGGCTCTTCTAATTATTGCTAAGTGACTTTGAAATGGTGAGTAAAAATAGGCTGGAGAGACCTTTTCATGGAATATTTCTTTTTCATGTTCTTGTCACAGAGGCAGTGATGTGGAGGTTCAGTAAGGCTGGTCTGCATAAGTTGCATCAATTCCTCTTCAGTTTCTAGACAGCTGCAAATTTGCTCCTGGTTAGGAAAACTTTTCCTGTGGGGGCTTCACAGTGATCTGTATCTTTTTAGCCTTTCCCATGATGCAGGAGTTTCTGTCTGCTGCCAGATAATGGACTAACCATATTTTCAGTCAAATATGGCAAAAGACCTCCATAGTTAGTAAGAAATTGAAAGGAAGAAAAAAGCTGAGCTGCTGCCCTCTATTGCCCCAGTTCTAGTTTCTGATCACAGGACAGGAGTTCTGAAGTAAATCTGAATCATATATTTTACTCTCAGTATTTGATCTACATTGTTAGAGATGAAGGGACTTTATTCCACAAAGATGTGGATCATTTCATGGATTGGGAAAGAGATCCATACACAGGATAGGTTAACCATTCTGGTTAAAACACTGGCTCTGGGCATGCCTTTCCCCCTGGGATCTCTACCCCTTTAAGCCACTCTCCTTACCCCAATACTCAGCTCCCATAATTATGTTCAAGTTTCACTTCTGCCGTGATGGATAAATCAGTCTGTCCTGTCTTGACAATGTGAACAGACTGCTTGTGGGGAGATTTCTGCTGTTCCTTTCTTTATCTTGGACTAAAGTAACCTTGAGTTCAGTTCTTTCCTTGGGGGTGTCTGTGGGAGCGTGGAAAGACCTCACAATTGCAAGGAGACACATGCACTGTGTCAGAGAGCCTGTGTGTGGGTAGGAAGAGAAGGAGAGACCCAGTTTTCTCCTGGTTGCTTGTCCTCTTCATCAAGTTCACACTTCCCTGGCCAGAGAAGAGTCCCCTGCACTAGCCGTGTCCCAGACACCTGCCTCATCCCTTGTCACTCACACTGCTCCAGGACATTGGCACACAGGACACAACCCCTGGTGAACCCCACCCTGCAGCCTTGCCCCCCAGCTGATGGCTCTTTGCACTCTGTCAAGTCAGCTGTATCTCCAGAAACGGCTGCAATGCTGCATCTGCCTTAGTGCCTCTCCTTCTGGCTCCTCTCTATCACCTCTTTTTATCCTGAATTCATTTCTTTTGTGTTGTTCTTCCTTTCCCAGCATTTACTGCTTTACTACACTATTTAAAACAACTCTTTCATTCTCTACTTCTTGTGGGTGCTAGTGAGTTTAATTTTTTTCCAGCTTTGTTTTTTTGATTTATCTTTTTCTGCTTTTTCTCTGCCCATCTCTTCTTTGTCTTTCTTTCTCTGCCCGGTCTATCCTTTCCCTCTCTCTAGGAAGGATGCTTTGCTGGGGCTGATAGATGGTCCATTAGAAACAGATCAACAGGTGAGGATTGACTAGAGAAACAGATGTCAAAGAGAGACAGAGGAGCAGGTGTCCTTTTCCACAAGCAAGATGCAAGCATGGTTTTTCAAACGTCAGTTGCTCCCTACAAGAGCACGAAAGAATATATGGAAAGCAGAGAGGAGGATAATCCACCATCATAACCTATTGCTTTTTTGCATTGCTTATTTTCACTGACATAACGATTTGATTCAGACTGAAATTGGCATCTCAGTTTAACATGTAGACCTCATGTTCTCAGCAGCTGTTGTTACTGCTGGGTCTCAGTGAAGTGATCTTTATTTGTCCCTTTCCACATGCATTTGCTCATTGCTTCTCCCCTCTTATCTCCACTCCTTTCTCCAACATTTTCAGGGTGGCTGTGCTATTCAAATGTATGGAAATTTGATCCATGTCTTCTTTTTTCATTTTAAAGACATAGACTTTTAATAAAAAAAATTAATTTAAATAAAAAGCTGCGATGAGGAGTGCAAGATATTAACAAAGGGCATTGGAAGCCAGAGATGTGAGGAGCAGTTTCATTTGTTCACCTGGAAGGATCTTGGCCCCTGGGGGCCTCAGAGCAGAGGTTAAAGCAGACCCCAGCTTCAGGCAGAGAGCCAGAACCAGAACTGCATTCTTCCCTCACTTCCCTTTCCACCAGCTCTAAAAGTAACCAGCATGGCCAATGCAAAGGCCACTCTTCAGCAAAACAGCAATTTTGCAGACCACAGGAAAAGACCATGACTTCCTTTCCTCGTGGGCTAATATTGATTTAATGCTAAAAGTATTGGCTCTGACCTGCAGAGACTCCCTTGTTTGTTGCTGTAGTGCCGGGTATGTCTGTCCTCTCTTTCTCTCTGCAATGGGCATTTGCAGTTTTCTCATTCCCATCCATTTTATGTGATACTTAAAAGAGTGGCTTGGTGGCCAGGCATAGCTCAGACCAATACAAAGGAAGATGCACCCCCTTTATTTTTTGACAGTCATCTTGTGTAATTCTTGGATTTTTCACCTTGTGCACTTGTCTTTCTCCTCTTGCTGTCCATTTCTCTGTATTCTTCACCCGTCCTTCTCTCCCTGTCCCTTACAGGTAGGTTTTAGCAGTGTGGTCCTCCTTGCTGTTGTCTTGTCTAGTTTGATATTTTCTTGGGTAATTATTGAGACCACTCTGAGGACAGAGGCATAAGACTGATGGAGCAAGACCAGGAAACTAGTGCATATCAAGGGTTTGGTGGGGAAAAAGGGAGAGAAAAATGGGGAAGTGAAAAAATAGAGGGGAAAGGGGCAGATTAGTGCAGTAATGATCAAAGGAAGATGGGGAACTGTTTCCTATCATTTAAATGTTTCCAAAACTTCAGAAAAAAAGAAAAAAAAGAAAAAAATAAAAAAAGAAATGCCAGCTACCTGTGGGAACCTCAGAGGAAGAAATTCTTGAAGGAAGAAGTTGACTGCAAATCAGCCAATTTTGCTCTCCTTCAAGAAATACTCAAGTTCTTTGCACAAAATAAAGCAGAGGAATAAGATATGGGGTGGGATGTGGGAGATGCTTGGTCAGCCTTGGCTGTGTGAATGGCCATGAAGCTCCTGATTGCCTCTAGTAAAAAAAAAAAATATAATCTGTGATGAAGGTAGCAAATCTGCAAAGGAAGTGGAGTGCAAGTGTTGCTGTCCAGCTGCACTCTAGTCTCACCTATGGCAATTTGCAACTCCCTACAAACTCTGTTCCCTAGGAAGGGTAAAATTTTATTTCCCATAATTTCAGGGCTCTTTCCGTTCTGACTCTCTGAATTTGCATTCTCTCTAGCCAGAGGAATTGACCAACATCTTGGAGATCAGCAACGTTGTCTTTACAAGCATGTTTGCCCTGGAGATGATCCTGAAACTTGCTGCTTTTGGTCTCTTTGATTACCTTCGCAACCCCTACAACATCTTTGACAGCATCATCGTCATCATCAGGTGACAAGGGCCTTGGGGATCAGCTGAAATACACGTAGAAAAGAGTACCACAGAGCTTGCATGCTTTTTCAAAAAGGATTTAGCAGCTACACTGAGAGGAGCTGGGCTGATGCACAAGGCCAGGGATTGGGAGACCAAGATGTCTTTGCCCAAGACTTGGTGCTGTGCTAGGCAAACCACACAGCATTTCTGTCCTTCAGTTCTCTCCTCTGTAGAGTGAAGGCAATTGCAACTGCCTTGTTAAGTTCACCACAAATATTAGCTGTGAAATGTTTTGAAAATGCACAAATTGAAGATGTTACAAAGGTTTTAAGTGAGATAGAAGAACTTGTCTTGCTGGAATTAAATGCTGTAAGCCTTTCTTCATTCCTGCAACATGTATTGCCACATTCATGTTCTTAAGGCAAAAATGCAGCTTTCAACATACAAGGAAAAGCCTGTAGTTCACACTTCTGTCTGGCTCAGACAGATTTTCTCTCTCATCCCTTTGTACTTCCAATGCCAAGGTGAAGACTTAGCATTGTTACTCCTTGTTTTCTTCTATTTGTTCACTTGTCTTTTGTTGTGTCCTTCGTATCTCCTGTGCCTCTCTGGAGCACAGCATCTGGGAGATCATTGGCCAGGCAGACGGGGGGCTCTCTGTGCTGAGGACATTCCGGCTCCTCCGGGTGCTGAAGCTGGTGCGTTTCATGCCGGCGCTGCGCCGCCAGCTCGTGGTGCTGATGAAGACTATGGACAACGTAGCCACCTTCTGCATGCTCCTCATGCTCTTCATCTTCATATTCAGGTGAGCAGGCAGTCAGCTCACTGTGTTCTGGAGTGGCACTGTGTGGCTCATGGGGACAGCAGCTTCAGAGCATGACTGCATAACTCATCTTGTCCATTGCTCCAGGCTAAGGCAGCACTGACAAACATTGATTTTTTCATAAGGGCTGAAGTTGCTCCTACGTTAAATTGGATTCAGCAGCTGAGGATTTTGGCCTGGATGGGGCAGTGAAATACTGCCAGCAAATGCAGATGTTGAGCATAATGTCCCATTGCAGGATAAGTGAAGTCTCTGCTAATCAGTACTATAGGAACAGTTCAGTCTGGAGGCTGACTCTGGCACAAGACCAGAAAGAAGCAACCAAGAAAGTTTGTGCATGCCATGGATTCCCTGATAGCAAGATGAAGACATATGAGAGCAGAAATACAGAGAATAGGTCTGACTGACAGGTTGGAGGGAATATATGAGCTCTGAGTCAGCACAGATGGAAAACAAATTTTTTGGCGACTTACAGGGTTGCAATATGGAGTTCCTTCTTCAGAGATAGCTCCCAGTGGTCTGACTGCATTGTTGTACCTCTTGCTGCTGTGCTGTTGCATTAGACTTTCAGAAGAGAGTTACTCTGATGAGTTCATTGTGGTGGCAGAGATATTTATATTTGACATCATCTTGTTCCAAAGCATCCTGGGAATGCACATCTTTGGTTGCAAGTTCAGCCTCAGGACAGACACAGGAGATACAGTTCCTGACCGGAAGAATTTTGATTCCCTGCTATGGGCCATCGTCACTGTCTTCCAGGTGAGCCCGTTTTGTTCTCTATGGGTGGGCCAGGGCAAAGTGAAGAGGGTCAGGAGATGCTTTTTCCTCACTGAGGAGCACTCCTGACAGCACAAAATATTGTGGAGTAAGAACAGTTGCGTATTGGAAGCAAACAACTGGTGTATATCTCAAAGAGGGGACCTTCTTCCTTCCTAGGAGACGGTGTGCAAAGGTCCCTCATGCTGTGGCAACTCCCAAGTTTAACACTCACCTCAGCACATGACTGTCCTAATGGTTGTTCTTGTTTCTTCTTGTCCAGCTAAGGTTTTTGGTGCAGTGCCACAGCTGGAGAGTGACAGTGGGTCTGTGGTTATGGGGAACCTGGTCTGGTCCTGATGTGTATTCTCTGACTGTCCTTTTCTGAGAATTCCCTTCAAACTCTTCCTTCATGTTTATCTGACTTTCTCGTCCTCTCTTGCAGATCCTAACCCAGGAGGACTGGAATGTTGTGCTCTATAATGGCATGGCCTCCACCTCGCCATGGGCTTCCCTCTACTTTGTGGCTCTCATGACATTTGGCAATTATGTACTCTTCAATCTTCTGGTGGCCATTCTTGTGGAGGGATTCCAAGCTGAGGTGAGCTGCCACCAAGGCTTCATCAGGAGGAGGAATAGAGGTACTAAAAAGGAATCCTTTGTGACACTTCAAGGATATTGGACTGGAGAACTTACAAAGTATCACCCCTCTTTAATTTCACTCATGAAATGCTCCTTGTTAGGGTAGTATGCAATTAAACAAAAGAAAAGAACCCAGTGTTAATCCTTGCAAAGAAAGTGGCTCTTTGTAAGGGGATTTACAATTTCTGTTCTGTGTAACACAGCTGAACCATCCTTAGGGTGAGCCCTTTACCTGTCCAAAAGCAGCAGTGCAGTCTATCAGCAATCCCAAATCACACACAGTGGTCACAGTGGATGCCTGACTGCCAGGGACAATTTTGCAGTTGTTCCAGAAATGAAAGACAAAAACAAATGGTCTTATTCATTTGAGTTTCCAACTTCTAAATTTCTGTGTTCCAGGGCGATGCTAACCGGTCGTACTCAGATGAAGATCAGAGTTCTTCAAACATGGAGGAGTTTGATCAATTCCAAGAGATCCAGGAAGGCTCAGGTGCAATAGCTCAAACAGTCTTATTTGCTTGTGTCCTACTGCTGTTTGGTGAGAAATCTAAAAGCAGATTCTGCAGAAAATTTACTCCCACTTCTGAGAACTTGCCAGTTTTTACTTTGAACTTTATGCCAGTTTGTGCTGTTATTTGTGGAAAAACAGAGACGTGTTGTCATCCTAAGGAATGTGGTAGCTAAGTGGAGCAGTTCTTGAATGACCTCCAGAACAGCAACTGGAAGTGAGAAGTGAGGCTGTCTCTGGTTATCTTCAGGGTCACCATTTCAGGAACACTGTATCCAAATCTGAAACCCACATTTGGAGAGGGGATGCCAAGATGGTAAAAAGGATTCAGGCAAATCTGGAAGCTTTGCCTCATAGTGAGAGACTAATGAAGCTTAGAGAAATCAAGAAAGTTACTTGATCACTCTCTCTGTAGTTGCAGACCATAAGGAGGGAGTTGTGGTGCTAGATAGCTCTTTAATTGAGCAGAAAAAAGCATAATGAGATTGTAAAGGTTGGAAGCTCAAGCTAGACAGATTCAGGCTGAAAAAAAGCCGTATATTTTCAAGGAGAGATAATTAACAGTGGGAATAACCTGAGTACAAACTGCCTGGTAAGGTCTCTAGCCCTCAAAGACTGAAAGTCTTCCTACAAGAGGTATTATACTTCAAACAGGACTTGGTGGCAGGGAGCAGCAAGAGTAGCTTGCTCTGCAATGGATGGTGAGCCAGGAGTTGAAGGGGACAGAGAGCCAGGCAGGAGGGCAGGGGCACACTGCACACTCTTGCACAAGGTGAGCAGAGCAGGTCCACTGACACCAGTAAGGGTTTACCAATGGTTCAGTAAATAGCAGGCAAGCCCACAGTGGTTAGGAAAGTCTAAGGTCCAGCCAAGCAGTCCAGTCAGCAAGACAAGATCAGGATCAGCAAGGTGCAAGGACAGGCACAAGCATACTCACAGCACAGCTCAGACAAGCACCACAGGCACATTTCTGAGCATAAATTCAGCTCCCACAGCACGGAGCAGTGGCTCCAGTTTTTGGCTCACAGTTTTTTCCTGCAACTTAGCTTTTTTTTCAAAGCAGTCCTATCCTGAGTTACGTGACTACACTATATCAGAGCTTATGCTGAATGCAGGCAGTCAAATCCCTGAGATGGCAGAGGAGGAAGAGGTTACAGAGGTGTTAGTGGACTCATGGCTGTCTGTCATGCAGACACGGATAGGTGACCTTCATTATGCAAAAAGTGAAAAATGATTGCTCCAGTCCTTTCACGTATTAAAATTCAATACCCTGTCCTCTCCATGCATCTCAAAAAATGCTGATGGTCATCTACAGGACTTAAGATTTCCCTCAAAAATGTCCTGGATCTTAAAGGTCAAGGATCAGTCATTTGAAGAAGGACAGTGCAGTAGGCTAGATTGGGATGCAGTTTTTGTATGCAGTATGATTGCAGGAATTTTAAGGTGACTTCAGTACATGGATGGCTGTGGCCATCCCTACACCTTAGTCTCTTGCCCAGTGTTTCAGCCTAAATGCTTTAAGTAGCCAATCTGACAGCTGGTGGAATTTGTTCAGACCTGAAGATGCTGGTGTCTGCTCTTGGCGTGCAGAAGCACACTCTCATCCCCCTCTTCGCCTTCATGCTCTGCCTGTCAGTCTGAGGCTGCTTGGCCACCACTCTGCTCCTCTGTCTGTCCCCAAGGAGAGATGTGGTCGGTTTTGGAGGCTGAGAAAATTACTTTAAGGCCTTCCCAGCTTGCCCTGCCTTTGTCACCACACCCTAAATCAGAGAAATTGATGTTGATTGATGCTGAAGGGCTAACAATCTGTTAGCTGCTGTTAACATGCTAAACTGCTTAGGCATCAAAGCAGTCACTGGATAGCAAGGAACCCACCTCCTTCTTTTCTCATTCTTCTTTCTGCATCTTTCCACTTAGATCCCAAGCTCTGTGCAATTCCTGTGACACCTAATGGGCACCTGGACCCATCCTTGCCCTCTTCGAACCCACCAGTGGCTTCTGGGGGGGTCACCAACTCTTCACGCAACTCGCTGCAGCTTGACCAGATCCGTGTTGCTGTTGGCTCCCGGAAGAGCAGTGTGATGTCCCTGGGGAGAATGACTTATGACCAGCGGTCCTTGGTGAGTGAGGGAGTATAAATGCGTGTCAGACCCTTCTTTCGAAGGCCAAGCACTTTGTTGGCTTTCTGCCATCATCTGGGGATTTCTGGGAAGGATTGCCCTGCTGCTGTAGGCTTCTAACACAACTGCATTGCCTGTCTTTAGAATCCAAAACATTTCACATTATTTTTCTAAATTCCCAGATTTTTGAAGTCTATTTCCAGGTTTATTATCTATATTCTTTGAGTACGGGAGAGGGAGAGCACCAAGAAGACAGTCTCCCTCTTACAGTGGAACATTTTTTTCCTCCTTGCCTTTTCCTTGTTTTGCTAGAGTAAAGGACACAAAATGATGCCTTGAGTTAAAAGGTGATGCCAGAAGCACCAAGTCCCATTACAGATGGGATTTTATGAGAGCTTTTGTAACAGTGGAAATCTTGTTTTTGAGTTCCTCATAGTAGATTCTGGTGTCCCATAGCACTTTCCCAAGCACTGCAGGTTGTCTAACCAGTGCATCTCAGACCTGTTCACCTTGTAATATCAGCTTCTGGGCTTTCTACCCACTGGCACACACAGCTCTGGGGAGTGCCTCAGTGCTTAAAGGGTTCATGCCCCTGTTATTTCCAAACGAGGAGTGCTAGCAGCCATGTACTACGTGATACCTTGCTGATGTGGTTGGACTAAACTGTAAAACCAACAAGCTTGTTTCTCTCATTTCTCCCTTTTACTAAGACTGGATTCAAATACGGTGTGTCAGATGATCCATCATGCTGAACCTTGTGTTATCCTTACCCCCAGCGCAGTGTGAAAAGCTACCAATCAGATTTTTTGAGAGCTTTACCCTTGCTCTGTGCTGGTGTAAGTAGCAGTATCAGGCACCTGGTCTTTGGCTTTAATACTTACCTTCCCTGAAAGCGCTTTGCACGCAGATGGTGCTTAAGGTAATCACAGTCAACACCATTGCTAACTCATTATCAATTTATTGTCAGATTTACTGAGATTGCTTCTGAATTCCCACCATGCAACTTGTTCAGCATCTGATAAATGTCAGCCTTCTGGCTTAGGGGCTCAGGGAGAAGTCTGTGATCTGAGAGAGGATCACATGCTCCTTCCTTGGTCCCAGAGTCACTGAGTCCCCATCCCATCACTCTCCCACAGTCCAGCTCCCGCAGTTCCCACTACGGTGCCTGGAGCCGCAGCGGAGCCTGGGGAAGCCGTCGCTCCAGCTGGAACAGCCTGGCCCGGGGACACAGCCTGAAACACAAACCTCCCTCAGCTGAGCACGAGTCCCTCCTGTCTGGGGAAACGCACAAGGCGGCAGATGGGCAGCCGGATGGGACGGGAAGGGTGTTTCATCACCGCCGGACACTCTCTCTGGATAACAAAGGCTCCTGTGACCTGCTGGAGTTGGCCTCTGTCCCTTCTGGCCACAGAGTAGCCCATAGGCTGGGAGCACCACCTGGGGCCAGTGAGCATCAGGACTGCAATGGCAAAATGCCCAGTATTGTCAAGGAGATCTTCCCAAAGATGAACAACCACAAAGAACGGGGAGAGGATGATGAAGAAATAGATTATGTGAGTACTTGGTGGAGGAGCCTGGTGTTACATCACAGTTCTCTGGGAAACCCCAAATCCGTCCTCAAATTTCAGTCTTCTCACCCCTGGGTGGGAAAGCTTTCAAAGGTGCTTTAGGAAAGCTGGAGGACAGCACTGAATGCAGATAGGACCAAAGGCAAAGACAAGCTCAGACTATATTGTCAGGCTGCCTGCAAGGCAGGTTGATGATGGGAGAAAGGCAGATGTGAGACATACATTTGGTCATTCAGGGGCTGTTACTTCAGAGCAGTGCAGCCAGTGATTTCTACAAAATAGGAGAGGTCAGGCTGTGTGACAGTGAGAGTTTTGCATTGGGAGCATCAGCAGACCAGAGCAGGAAGCACAGGCACCACAGGCAAGGCAAGTGGGTTTTGTGGTATCAGCCTGGGGGACAGCAATCTGTGAGCAGATCAGAGGGTAGAGAAAGTGGAGTGAGGGCCAGTAGAAATTTGGACAGACATAAATGTCTGTATGAAATTGCCAGCTCAAGTTCCAACAGAAAGCCTTCTTGTCCTGGATTCTCATTTAGCTGAGGTAGGGAGGGAACATTGCCCTTGTGTAACACAGTCCCTCCAACACCTCTAAGAAGGCATCATGGGACAGCATCCTTCTCTAGAAGGGAGGCCAGCAGTTTTATTTTTCATGATTCAGGGAGAAAACCAGATGCCAAGAGGTAAACAAGCCCTGGCAAAGAAGCTTCTACCTTCCTTTCCATTACTTATTGCATTTGAGTGGGTTTTTTAAATCGAGAGATTAAAGAAAAGCAGGTGGTGGTGCATTTGAGTCAGATGTGAAAGGGAGAATGTCTCTCTCAGGCAAGTGGGAAGGTTACCAGTGGCGATTACTTCTGCTGCATCCCTACAGAGCCTGTGCTTTCGCATCCGGAAGATGATGGAAGTCTATAAGCCAGACTGGTGTGAGTTACGGGAAGACTGGTCCATATATCTCTTCTCTCCACAGAACAGGTTTGTGCAGCTTTTGCCATGAGAGGGTGGAGAAGATGGGGCAGATTCTGTTGCCCTGCAGGCCACATCCTCTGATGTTAGGTGGCAACTTTAAACTTATCAGCTGAACATGTATTTTCTCCTCTGTTGTCCCTTCTACAGCCAAACACAACATTTCTTTTCCTAGATTCTGGCAATAAAAGGAAAGTTGAGCATCCTAAATAGCTATTGTGATCTTCCCTCCCTTTGGAGCATCCATTTTTATTTTCTGTAATCATAAATATTTATAGCAAAGCAAGGCAGGGAATACTAATGTTAACACAAAGAGGATAAAGAATGTATTATTGATGACTCCAAAATACTGATATTTCCTCCCCTGGTACAGGAATAGCATCTTCATTTAATTTACAGTGCCAGTACCAACTTACCGGAAGTTACATCACACCTTATAGGGTAAAGTTAGAATTCCTCTTGCCTGAAAAAGGAAATTTGGGTTGAATTCTTCCTGTTAAACAGATCTTACCAGGAGAAAATGTCCACGTACCCCAGCCAACAGTATTCTCACCCATGCATATTGACCCTTGAAAAGAAAGGGCTTTCATTATAGGTCACGAGGGAGAGGTTTTTGCTCTGTGTGACACCTGTGTTATTGTACACAGTGTCTTTCAGAAGTGTGGTCCCCACGACTGCCAACATACCTGCTTCTCCTGAGCTTTCAGCATGTGGCCTCTTTGCTGTGGGGTGGTACAAAGTGTAAGTTTGTGAGGAAAACTAGAATTCAGCCTCTGTACAAGGTAAAAGAGGGGCACAGGGTCACAGTGTTTAGGAAACCACTCTGTCACTGGGGAAATCAATGGAGGTTCAGCTCATTGCTGTCCCCTTGCTCTGCTCCAGGGTCCCTGTGTGACCATATACCACCTTAGGCTATTGCTACTGCAAGGGACAGCAGTATCAGAGATAGGAAAGCTACTATATCAGAGCCCGGGTTTGGCCAGAATGCTTAATTCTGTGTCCTCTTTGCTGCTAAATTTGTTCTGCCCAAGACACAGGTGCCCACTGGAACTCTCTTGCAGGTTTCGCCTCCTTTGCCAAACCATCATTGCTCACAAGCTCTTTGACCACGTAGTGCTGGCCTTCATCTTCCTGAACTGCATCACAATTGCCCTGGAAAGACCCCAGATTGAGCACAGAAGCACGGTGAGAATGATTATCTGTCACCTACTTTTTGGCACAACTTCTAACAGTGGTTCCTGAGTGGTCCTGGTACTGGTGTGATCTCTGGAAGAACTTCAGCATTAAACACCAGCTCTGACTCATCTATTCAAATACCTAAATATTAGTAATTGACATAAATGTGTTCTCCCCCTGTAGATTCTTATAATGGGGCAACCCACTTTATTATACAGAAAGTCTAGTTCCTTTTGTCTTGGAAAGTAAGAGTGTCCTCTAGGAACCTGCATATAAGAGATGGATGGCAAAAGGGACAAGGACTGGGAACTGAAAGATAGAAGTAACCTCCATGCTGTAGGAATGGCACATCATCATTCATGTATGCTGCTCTTGAGCTATCTTGGAGGTGGCTCGAGCTGTCAAGTGAAATTACTTTTTCTGCTTGTCTGCCTTAGCTGACTCCCAGACCCTGCTGCACTTGGACACAATCTGTGGTCTGTGCTCAGTAGCTCTTCAGGAAGGAGTCCCAGGTCAGTGCAGCAGGTTAGGCCTGAGCAGCACTGACAGAAAAGGGCAGAGGCTGCCTTGAAACCAGATTTGCAGGATGCAAAAAAATCCCATCCGCTATGCTCTGGCAGAGCTGCGTAGGATCCTGTCCCAGCCAAGGTACATGAGCTGAAAGCTGCCTAGCACTGTCCTCTGCCAAGGGCATCTCTCTTATTTCATCAGCTTTCAGACCCTTTGCAGGAATGCAAAAATATCAAGATCATCAGAGGGGCCTGACAGAGTAACAGGAAGTAATCAAAATACATTTAAGGTCTTTCTCTGTTTTATTTTTTCTTTTTGTTTATTTTTTTTCTAGGAAAGAATCTTTCTCACTGTGTCCAACTACATTTTCACAGCAATCTTTGTAGCTGAGATGACACTGAAGGTAAGCTACTGGAGATAAACAGCTCAGAGCCTTTTTCCCGTGTCAAATACTGTTCATGTTTGCTCAGCACCCTTTGAGAATCTGTTCATCTTTTCAGTGTGCCAGTCCTTCCCTCTACCTTTATAAAGGCAGACACTGCCTGGGGTTCAGTCCTGCCTTGTTAGGCATAGAGGAGATGTTTATCCTAGGCATTAGATCCAGTTGGATCTTAGTATTCACAAAGGATAGCTGGCATTCAAGTATGGATTTTGTAATGATGTCAAATGTCCAATCCCTTTCTCCTGGAGCAAGAACGGAGGACATTAAAACGATATTAATGACATACTCAAAGTTGAGATGGTTATTCAATAGATGTCAAAGTACTTTGCAACAATCAGAAAAACTTCTTATTCCCTTCTCATGTTTGGGGAAAAGTCCTAAAATTGTGTGCTGGAAGTTAAACCCCAAAATTAATATCTGAATTTTGACTTTTGAATTTTGGTTTGGAGCATGTTAATATCTCCCTGTGGCCACCAATTTCTGTAGCACCCACTGTTTTTGAGAACTGCTGACAAACAAATTAGCCCTTTAAGAGCCAAAATAAGGATTTGATGCCTGACTTTACATCCCAGGTGATCTCTGAACTGGGAGACTTTCCCCAAGTATCTGATGTGGCAGGGAAACATTTCCCGTGTGTCCCCTACAGTGTCATGTAACTCAGGGAGGCAGAAAAAAGGTGTTTTACTTCACAGACATCCAAGTGAAAGGAAAAGATTATGAGATGACACTTCAGTGTCATGAGGAGTTGATAACTATTTCCTCCCCTCCCATTCTCTCCATAGTTGCCCCCTACCCGGTAACATAGGAGCCATTTCACCCCCTCTTCTCTCCCCTCTCTTCCAGGTGGTCTCTCTAGGCCTGTATTTTGGGGACCAGGCTTATCTCCGCAGCAGTTGGAACATCTTGGATGGCTTCTTGGTCTTTGTGTCTCTCATTGACATTGTGGTCTCACTGGCCTCTGCTGGCGGTGCCAAAATCCTGGGGGTGCTGCGAGTGCTGCGGTTGCTGCGCACCCTACGTCCCCTCCGGTCAGAACCCCCCCGAGCCCTGCTCGGCCCCCTCTTCCCACTGGTTATCCCCAGGAGGGGTCCCAGGGTCAGATCCAGCTGTGCCAGGCAAAGTGTGGTCTTTGACAAGCAATAAGCCCCGAGGAGGTCCCCCTTAGCCATATGGGTCTGATGCTGGTGGTACCTCATCAATCAATAAATCCATGGGAGAGAAAAGGCTTTTTGATCACAGGGATCTCCGCTTAGGGGTCACTCCACAGGGAGACAGGGGTCTGCTGCTGCTGAAAATGCTTAGGTTAGACCAAACGTCCCTGCCCTGTCCCTCTGTCACTCTTCCCCTTCCCTCCTTTCCAGAGTCATCAGTCGAGCCCCTGGCCTGAAGTTGGTGGTGGAGACACTCATTTCTTCCCTCAAGCCCATAGGAAATATTGTCCTTATCTGCTGTGCTTTCTTCATCATCTTTGGCATCCTGGGTGTGCAGGTAGGTTGTTACTGGCCATCAAACAGGCCTTGAGCTCCCACCCTTGTTGCCACGGGCACCTGTACCCACAGTCCTATAACAGAAACAGGGAGCCAAGAAGAGCAGGAGAGACAGCGAACCAGTGAATCTTCTGTATTTGCCCTCTTCCACAAGTCATCTCCAAAGTGGCACAGACAGGTGCTCAGCAAGTGCAGGCATTGCTGGACGTGAGAAACAGGAGTTAACACTCACACCTGGCAGCAGCTGGGTGAGGGTTTGGGTCAGCATCATAGGGAGAGTACGGGGCTCCCTGGACACATCCATGTCACCCCACAAGGGCAAGCAGCTCAGTGCCTGCTTGCATGAACTCTGCCCAGTCAGTTCTCTTTTCCCCCCTCACCCTGAGCCCTAAATCCACCCACAAACTTCTTTAAATTTTTTAATTTAATCCTCTTTATTTTTGGCTGTTGCATTGCAGAGGAGCAAGGGTGTGGGCGTTACTTCCATCTCAGGGAATGCGCTATACTTAGTTTGCTCTGATGCATCTGTACAAATGCACAATCCAGTACTCTCCATATGGGGAAAGGAGCCCTGGGCAGAAGTGCAGTGCAGCTTTGTGAAAAAAATACATTTGAGAAGAAGAGGATGTTTTTTTCTGGTTCTTTACCCTCAGATGAGATCTTCTTTTCCCATCAGCACTTTCAGTAACTGGGAAGCAGGGAGAGAAGATTACTCTAGGGGACTGATTAGAAGATACTTTTTCCCTTTGTACCCAGGAAGGCTGCCTTAAAGGCTGTCAGATGGTGGGCATACAGTCACTGCTGGCCTGGGGCAATGAAGGAAGCTGAAAAGCCAAGTGTGAGCTTACAAGAGTGGTCCTGGCTCCTTTGCAGTGGTTGAGCCTGTGCTGTGTGTTGTGTTGGTGGTGTCCCTGTCATGCTCTATGTGGCTCGCAGTCTTGCAGGCCATGCAGCACCTTGGCAGCTTCTGTACATCCCAGGGAGCATGGGAAACCCTGTGGGGAACCCTGTGGGGAAAGTGAGCTGATGGGGTCACTCCCCTCCTGCAGCTTTTCAAGGGCAAGTTCTACCACTGCCTGGGGGTTGACATCAGGAACATCACCAACCGGTCTGACTGCGTGGCAGCCAACTACAAGTGGGTGCACCACAAGTACAACTTTGACAACCTGGGACAGGTGAGTTTGCCCACAGCCCCTCCCTCTGATGGGAACCCAACACAGGGTTTGTCTCCTCCCCAGGGAACAGATGCATTACCTGGAAAGCCAATGCCTGGGCCAGAAGGAGCAGTTATTTGGCATGGGTGTGCTGCAGAAGCTGTGTCACTCGTGGGTTGGTATCAGAATGACACACACAGGATGAGTGGGAAAGAAAAGTGGTGGCAGCAGAGAGCTTGATTTTCTCTTTTCTCCTGCCATGAAGCAGAATGTTCTTCACAATCTCTCTCCTCTGGTGGGTCTAGCTGCACATGGCTTCCTGTCACCCCCTCCCTGTCCTCCATGGGGAAAGGAGCAGGTTTTGATGTGTGCAGAGACACAGGAAGAGTATTTCAGTGCTGTGTGTGTTAGAGCATAAACACACAATATTTTTTCTGCCTGCCAGATGCACCTGCTCCACATCAGCTGTGCTTTATATGTTGCAGGCTCTGATGTCCCTCTTTGTTCTGGCTTCCAAGGATGGATGGGTCAATATTATGTATAATGGACTTGATGCTGTGGCTGTTGACCAGCAGGTACATGGACTTTCTGGTGAAAGGACCTTTTCACTTTCCCTGTGCTCATAAAGCAGAAGCATCCTTTAACCTCCTGCTTCAGATACCTCCCTCAAACCAAGAGACCCTTCCAGGCCCCTACCGAATCCTTTGCTCACCTATTTGCAAGGGGTCAGGTCCATGGTCTTGTCAAGTCCATGCAGAGGGGTATAGCTGTGGCTATGCTGTGGGTGTCTGTGGTAGTCAGTGGGCCTTTATCTATTTGTAATGAAGAAGCAATAATGCCATGTGTCTTTCTGGGCATGCTGGCTCTCTCCTGGCCCACACATGGTTATTTCAATACCTTGTAAACAGGATCTGTTGAGCTGCTGCCCACTGAATGCTTATTCCTCTACTGCTAAGACAATGACTACCTCTGTTCTCCTCCCACTCCAGCCAGTGACCAACAACAACCCCTGGATGCTACTCTACTTCATCTCCTTTCTCCTCATCGTCAGCTTCTTTGTGCTCAACATGTTTGTGGGGGTGGTGGTGGAGAACTTCCACAAGTGCCGGCAGCACCAGGAGGCTGAGGAGGCGCGCCGGCGGGAGGAGAAGCGCCTGCGACGCTTGGAGAAGAAGCGAAGGAGTAAGGCACAGCCTAAGTGTTTGGTTGGTTCGTAGGCCAAGGTTTTCTGAGAAAAACCTTTTCCTCTTCTTTTTCTTTCCCGATGGGCTGGTCTCCAAAATCCATCGCTCGCGGCCGTGCTCTCAGCCTTCCTCCCCGCACCACTGCTGTGTCACCACACACCTCACTGGGGCGGTCTGGGGAAGAGGGGTGGCTGAGGAGGTCTGCTGGGACTCCAGGGAAGGCACTGGGGAAGGGCTTTAGCACCCTGCTCCTCAGGAGAGCATGTACAAAAACACCCCTGTGCACATGCCCACAGGCACTGTTGACATGGGTTGTGCACACATTGATGCACTTCCCGTGCTTGGGGTAGAGTCCCACCTGGGCTTCCTGCAGCTCAGCTGGTGGTTGAAGAAGAACCTGGACAGACCATTCTTTGTGTTTAAACCCAAATTTAAAGAAGAGGGGGAAAAAAAAAAAAGAGGAAGACCCCTGTGTTTTGTTCCAGTGACCCCAGTGTTGCAGTGTCACACCTTGGGATCCCAAACCCTCTGTGGTGAAGGAAACCTTCTATTCCTGGTGTTTCTGTCCTGTTTTGTGTTACCTTTAGATAGAAACTGCTAAAGCATACTTGCTCCTGGAAATCTTCCCTACTACCCAGACTTCCATTCACAGCCTATGGGCATGCTTTCCCTTCCTCTGCTCCAGTTTTCCTCTTCTTTCCTATAACCCCCCAGGGCCCCTCCTTGAACCATCTGCTCCCTTTTATCATAAGTGATCTTAATTTGTCAAGATATGAAATGCTGATTTAGCACCACTCCCACAAACATAGACTAACGGATTTTCTCTCTAGTATTCTGTTCATTGTCTTTTTTCCTACGTGTTTCTCCCCATTTCTTTCCTTTTTTATTTCATTTTTCCCCCTCCTCCCTATGTTCTTTATCTTTACCTATTCTTTTCTGTTTTTTCTCTCTCCCAACTACATTCCATTTTCTTTCAACACCTATCACCAATCTTACACCTTCTCCCTCCTCAGTGTTTCTTACCCATTTCTCTCTTTCTTCTAATTTCTTCCCAACTCTGCCCATATCCCTCTCTCCACTGAAGAGGCGCAGCGTTTGCCGTACTACGCTACCTACTGCCACATACGCCTCCTTATTCACTCAGTCTGCACCAGCCACTATCTGGACATCTTCATCACCTTCATCATCTGCCTCAACGTGGTCACTATGTCCTTGGAGCACTACAACCAACCTGTGGTGAGTGAGATCATGCAGATCTGCTTCCACACATTGTCATTTTGGTACAGCTCTCTGGTGGCTACTGCCACCAGCATAAGTAGGACACTTGGGTGTCTCTGAAAACGAGGAGTAAAGTTTTGCAGGAATTAGTTTTGTAGTAGGCAAATTTGTGTGAAGATTTTCATGCGTATCCAGAAAGGTAGTTCCTACTCAAAAACTTCTCCATTAAAATCAATAGAGGGAAGGTATCTGAGCAAGAGTCAAGCCCCTAGAAAG
The DNA here is from genome assembly GCF_052056855.1 of Sturnus vulgaris. Taxonomy (NCBI): domain Eukaryota; kingdom Metazoa; phylum Chordata; class Aves; order Passeriformes; family Sturnidae; genus Sturnus; species Sturnus vulgaris. The sequence continues at coordinate 29,745,278 of NC_142247.1, read as the reverse complement.
CATGCTGCAATTAAGTCTTTGTGCTTTATATTAGGAAGTGGATATGTGGGTCACCCAAATTTAGCTGCCTGCTTTGCTTTTTATGTTCCCCTGAATCCTAATAGGAGTGGTGGAAGCAGCAGTGTCCTGAGAGCTTCACACTTTGCATCAGATTTCCAAATGTCAGCCCAATTCCCTTACCATATGGCCTCAGCTGAGAGAACCAGAGTGGCTGGTTGTATGTCATGGGATGGGCCATCTTTACCAAGCCACCTTTTCTTCATAAGAGAAGCTGCAGGGCCAAAGTGCTGAGCAGAGCCTCTCTCAGCTGCAGGGTGTCATTCCAAATACAGCACCTTGGAGGCCAAATAAGATTTGCTCTTTGGGTACAGACCATGTACCTCTCAGCGTTCCTGGCAAAGCTACAGATGCCTTTGGTGGAAAAAATTTATGCTGCACATATCAAAGGAGCCTTCTGCCTCCATATGTAGACAAAGCATTAATCATGACGTCTGTCCAGTGACATTTCAGTTTTCTCTTCAGAAGACCCTCGGTTCAGGTGACAGCACTAGTGTCTGAACAGATTGTCTGAGGTAGCTCAGGCTTTAATCAGGAACTAAATCTGTCTGTTCTCATTCAAATATATTGCCAGGCTCCTCTGTTTCCTGCCCACCTTGCCCAACTGCCCAGCTTTCATCTTGCCCTAGATGGTGCCCAGCTTTATATTTCAAGAACTCTCAACCTTTATCTGTTGGTGTCCTCACATCAGATCTTTGTTTCTCAACAAGTCACTCCTCTTCCTTACTCTTCAGCTCCTTCCCCTGGAACACAGCTCCAGCAGAGCCAGCCTGCTGTCAGGCTCTGTTAAACAATCTCTCAAAGCACTTCAAACCCTTCCAGTACAAAATACCACCAAAACCTGTCCACCTCTCACACTAGTTCTTGGTGGTTGTGAAGGGGCAGCATGTAAGAGCCAGAAACCAAACAGCTCAGAGATGTGATGTGCTGGCTCCAGACCAAAGCACAACAGGGTTCCCTCTGGTCAGAGATGACCTGAATCCACAACCAGAGTAACCTCTGTGCTTCACTCCTGGTTGGTAGCTATGCCAGTGCCATTAACAAGGTGTCATTCAGGTGGCATGGGCTACTGGCAGAAGAAAACCCTTATGGCATTTCATGGATTCTCTTGCAATAGCGTCCTCCTCCTGATTATGCTGGACAGTACAGGAGAAAGGAGCAGTAACTGATCGTGAGAAGAACATGGGACAGAGGGGCTGTGTCCTGGTTTAGGGCAAATTTGGGAGGAAACTTCTGAATGGGGTTCCTCTAGGAAACAGATTCAAGTAGTCCCCCAGCTGGTTTGGGGAAAAACATTCCCTTGGAGAGAAGTGGGAAAAAAAATCTATTTATTTAACAGGCAAAGCACTTGCCAGTACAAAAATTAACAATACTAAACAGCAAAACCTCTGGCTGCTCTGAAGAGATGAGAGATTCAGAAGAGTCCTTTCCGTGGGCTGCAGCCCAGCTCACTCAGTCTGCTCTCAGTCCCTCTGGTGCTGGGAAATGCCACAGCCCAGGCCAGGCATGGTGGGTCACAGGTGTGAGCTCCCAGTGCTCTTCTGGGTTTTCAGTCCAGAGCAGTTCGAACAATTCCAAGAAAAAGGAAAAAAACCCACAGTCCAGTGAACTTCTTTGCCTCAGCTAGCCACAAAATCTAATCAAAAGCCAAGGAGAGCTCTCTCTTGCTGTGCACTGCAGACAACACAGTCTGTGTGAAGGATGCAGGGGAGCAAGTCTCGATAACAAACTCTGCACCTCTTCTCTCCCCCTTCACTCCTGAAACCAGTCTTAAAGCTACAGAACTCAATATTCAACACCAACAGACAACTGGGGATACAAGCATCATAAAGTCACCCCAAGACAGGCTGGCTGGTGGTTGCCCTTAGTAGGCAACCTCCACGTTCAAGTAGGTAGGGAGCGTGGGGCAGCTTTCCTACTCAACAATTAATACCTGAGGCAGCTTCCACACCCCAGGATGAATTCCTGGCAGGAGGGGTTATTTGTTTGATGGTGCTTTTGCCTCAATTCTTTTCTCTCTCTGTCTGTGGCAGTCCCTGGAGACCGCCCTCAAGTACTGCAACTACCTGTTCACCACTGTCTTCGTGTTTGAGGCAGTCCTCAAGCTGGTGGCATTTGGTCTGCGACGATTCTTCAAAGATAGGTGAGCAGAAGGTTGTCAGCCATGCCTGGGGGACAGCTGGGCTTGGGGTAGAAGTTTAGGGATGGTGCACTGTCTAGACCTTGAAGTGGTGGCAGAGTGCTCTGACTGCCTCCCAGTTCTGCACAGCATGGACCTAACCTCATCCTCCACAAGCTGCAATGCCTAGGCAATAGCAAGAGTTGTCCAAAAATTGCCTCTTGGTTGGAGTCTGCAGGTTAGGCTAGAAAGCAAAGGAGATGAGGTTAGAGAGAGACATTTTTTCCTGCCCTTGAGGCAGACTGTGAGCATGCTGAAGCAGAACATATATAGCAAAGTTGAATCAAGGTACTAAGGCCATGAAAAGCTGAGCCCATTAGTCAAAGCATAGCGCCATAGTAACACAGCTCCATGCTTTCAAATCAGACTGGCTTGCCTCTGGCTGCTCAGGGTGTCTGAAAAGTGAATCTCTGTTTCTCTGGAAAAGCCCATATAGGCTGACTCAGAATAGGCCTTGAACTCATACATAAGGAAATGTTTAGGATGAAGTGGAGACAAGTACCTTTATTTCTCAGGAAAATGGAAAAACTACATCTTTGTTTATTCTTTTCCTCCAAAGGTGGAACCAGCTAGATCTGGCCATTGTGCTGCTGTCTGTTATGGGCATCACATTGGAAGAGATTGAAATCAATGCTGCTCTCCCAATTAACCCCACTATCATCCGGATCATGAGGGTGCTGCGCATCGCCCGAGGTGAGAGATGAGATGCTGGCCAGAGCAGGGGTGTATGTGGCCATGACTCATTGAGCAGTGGCTGTAAAGTCCTGAGTTTGCCCTGTTCCCAGCCCTCGAGGAGCCTCTAGGGTGTCCTTCATCACATCCCAGCAGAGATTGTAGGATCTAGGACACCCTAGAAGCTCACTTTCTGGTTCCCTGGGAGATGAAGCACTGGGAGGGTGGGCAGATCACGTGAGAACTGAACTTTCTCTGTTACTCATTCCTGGGACGACTAGTAGTAGTAGTGATGTGGGGAGCAGAGGCCACCAAGCAGGTTGAAATTTGCACAGGCAAGGTGATGGCCAAGGTGTGGCAAGATGACATAACAGTGATTGTTGAAGGAAGAGAAAGTGATAGAAGGAAAAAACAAAGTAGGAGGACAATTAGGGTACACTTTCCTGGGGAAAAGCACATGGCTAGAGCGTCTGGGTGAAGCAGAAGCAGCCCAATAAACATGAGTGGCAGAAACAAAATATTTAGTAAAACGGATATGAGCTTGAGGGAAAGGAACAACTTGATTCCATCAAAAGTGAGAAGAAGAATGAGGGGAAAGCCCAGTTTTTCTAGGCCAAGGAGAGACAGGACATCCGTCTTGTGCTACTGTCATTAGTAAGTCACACAAAGGATGCCTCTGAGCTCAGTCTGACTGACACTTCTCTTGTGCTTGTTGTGGCAGTCCTGAAGCTACTGAAGATGGCCACAGGAATGCGAGCGCTGCTGGATACTGTTGTTCAAGCCCTGCCACAGGTAAAGCATCTTCCAAAAAGACTCTCCTTTTCTGTCCCTTTTTCCAAAGGGTTGATTCTTTTGGGGTCTCGGAGGTGGTGTCTACTGTGGTGTGCAGACAATTGCCTGAAGGTCATGTCCAAATTCTCACGTCATTCATGGGGTTACAGCTCACCTTGCATCTGTCTTCTCCTGCATGTGAAAGAAATAAGGCTTGACCTCTGGATAAGAGTATGTTTCTTCCCATCATGTCTAGCTAGTGTCTAACTGTTTGCAACTAGTCCTTGGCTCCTTTCTCCCTCTCCATAAGAAGGGAAGGGTGATTGGAAGCCAGTTCAGGACGAAAGGACATCTTTCTGTCACTGCGTCTCTTACCCCTCCCTAAATGTGCCCCCTTTTCCCACCTTCTTTTTCGTTCACGCTCTCCTTTTCTTAGCCAGTGCCTCCCCCTTCCCGCTTTTTCTTCTTTTCTCCTCCTGGATCCCTTTGTGTTTCTCATGCATGAGAAGCAGTGACACGCTCTGTTGTGGCTCACACAGCCGGCAGTGAAGTGTCTGCTGCAAGACATCGAGACAGAAGGATCTCATGAGCTGTGAGTGGCAGCTGCTCCCAAACGAGATGCTGACACGGTGCTTTACACAGGCTTCAAGCCCACTGTGAGCATCCCCCGTGATGGATGAGCAGTCAGGGAGTCTGGTCCCCTTCCTTTTGGATTGTTGAGGGAGAATTGTTAAGCCAGGAGTAACAGCACCAAGTGGCACTGCGGATCATACATCAGACCCTTGGCAGGCCCTGAGAAGGCAACTCTACTGTGTGATATCAAAATGCACAGGCATTTGTCAGTTGATTTATCAGCTAATGTGCCAGTGCTGGTGAGTGATGATGAGCTGGGAATCAATCTGAAAACAGCATGAGTAGTTACTCAGGGAATTTACTTCTGGTGTTGGTGACAATAAATGTCAATCTGGATTAGAGGAATATGATGGCACAAAAGTGAAAAGGAAACTCTGTGATCTTTTATGGATCCTGAGCTCTGTCTGATCTAGCATGTTTTTTATTTAACGATAATTATTTGTGGTTTATTATAATAACAGTAATAACAACAGTGTTAAATAATTCATGTGTAGGATATACAACATCATTCAGGATAGTTGTGGGCTGAGATACACTGGGCAATAGAAGGAAGGAGAGATGAAGGATGTTCTTACTACAGGCAGATCTGGAATGTAAATTTTTATTAGTTCTGGCTCTGCTGCCACAGACTGGCTCAGTGCACCTTCTTTGCACCTTGCTCTTTTCCATTCCAGAAGCCACAACAGGTGATTTTTCTCAGGCAAGGATCTGGGACAGAGCAGGTCTTCAGATCCAGCGCCTGCATGTCTGTGGCATGTTTATTCTGAAACCCAGATAAATGCACACAGATATTAGGAGCTGGATGAAATAGTATCAAGAAACTGTTGATAAGAGAACTCTGCAAAATATTTGCACTTAAATGATGAGATTCAACTTCTACCCCTAAAATATAGATAATAAATAAAAGAGGACGAAATATTCATATCCCTGTCATGTAGACAGAGAAACTGAGTCATCAGACAGTTAATTGTTTTGCTCATGATGGCAAAGAGCACAGCTGGGACCTGTGAGTCTCTGTTTCTGGTCCTAGCCACAAACCACAAGTATATTCTCCCACACTTTCTCATTTCTGATTTTTCTGTCTCCCATTTGTCTACCTTTTGGCTCCTTTGCTAACCAAGTTTGTGGACCAGGTCTCTTGGAGATCAATAATACCTGCTGCAAAGCAAGCAGATGTCTGAAAGTTTGGTTTCTAGATATTCTCTGGAAGATAATAACAAGCAGTACTTAATCCCTTTGGCATCAAAGCCTATGACTTCCTATTGACTGGCTTTTGCTACCCCCTATAACAGGTTGGCTTTGTTTAAAGTTATGTAGCAGGGATAAAAAAAAATCTCTCCATACTTATAGTTTTGTAAAAATCTGAACTTAAAGGTCTAAAATCCACCAGTTTCAGCATTAAAAGAATGAATCTAGTCTCCATATTTTATACACCGGGTCTTCGGGGGACAATTGAATTATCTGTAATATTATTCTCCAAGATTTATTGGCTTTGCCAAAAGAAGTAGTTTAAAATAAGCTGTCCTTTCCCTTGCACTTTATCCTCTTCCTGACCTTTCTCTTTTTATTCCTAGAGCACAGACTCAGATCAGGGATTTTGGCTTGCTAATGGCATAAAAGGCATCTCCAGTTGTCCTGTTTCAATTCCTTTCCTGTCTTTGTTACTCTGCAGCAATTCTTAATAGTGAATAGATCTTTAATTTTAAAGAGCCCTTTGGAAATGTAGTCCTTAGCTAAGTTTTATTAACTTCCTTTTCTTAACGGCCTGTAGACACAGACCCAGTTTTTCACAGCATTTACTATGGTGTCTAATTTAGTCATCAGAAATAATTCCTTCCAGTGAGTATGCAGGGAGCCAGGATGTGGCAGTCCAGGGGAGTGGGTGGGCTGAATCATTTATTTCTCTCCTGAATTTGGATGGCACAGCAGTTGCAATGACTAAATTAGATTCCTAAAGTGATAGGCCCAGTGACCACATGCATTCAGATCAGGAACTATTTAATTTTTCAAAAAACCCATTAAGTCCTCAATTTTTCCACGCCTTCTCTTCCCACGTGCCTGATCTTCCCCCAGCCCTGATGGCAACTGGAGTCATCACTGAACATTTCTCAAGTGTTGAGCATTTGTTTGGTTGCATTTGTACACTGGGATTTCACCATTGTTTTCTTCAGACCTGGAAATGTAGAAACACTTTCCATACAGATGAAATAGGCATTGGGATAGGCTGACAATGCCATTTGCTTTCAGGTGGGAAACCTTGGACTCCTCTTCATGCTCCTCTTTTTCATCTACGCTGCTCTAGGAGTGGAGCTCTTTGGTAAACTGGGTAAGTCTCAAGCAGATCTTGCTTCAATGTGAGCTACAGACATGCTGGTTGGGGTTTCTCAAAATCAGAACTCTTCAATAAAGGGACCGAGTTATTTGATGGACTTTATTCTCCCTTATGCATAATTGATGCAAGAGGAATTTCCCTCTAAGTTGTTGTCCTAACAGCCTAACAAGTAAAAGCAGCCTCCATTTTCTCTTACATTCTTAAACACTTGCTTTTCCTGCACTCTGTCCCTGACATTACCTTCAAGATTACAAGAAAAATTTACGAAAGTCTATTTACATCTCTTGCCATGGAATATTGATCAAGAAGAAAGGCAGCCCAATGACATGCTGGGAGGATCCTCCTGAGCAACAGAGTTACACTGCCTGATACCTTGCGGCTGGGCCATCAAGGATTTTTCCATATTGATGGCCAACAGCCAACTGTTGGGCAGGGTGTTGATGCCGTTCATTACCTGAGGTCTTCAGGTTGTGGGTTCATGTTGTTGGTCTCAGGGCTGGCAGTGTGTCCTCTCCTGAGTGTTGCATTCTCCTTGTTTTTCAGTGTGCAACGATGAGAACCCCTGTGAGGGCATGAGCCGCCACGCCACCTTCGAGAACTTTGGGATGGCCTTCCTCACACTTTTCCAGGTGTCCACGGGTGACAACTGGAATGGGATCATGAAGGTAACTGGGACTTGGAGGCAAGGATCTCCTCCTTGTGGGGAAAGAGAAATTCTGATGTGTGGTCTGTTCAGCAGAGCTCGGGCTAGCAAAGGGAAGGGGACCAGAACACAGAAGCTGGGTCGCTAGATAATGTCCATGCTTGGTCCAGAGTCTCTCTCCCCACCATGGTAACTCACACCTTGGGGTCATCTAGTCCTAGAGACATCTGATTGAGAAAAGTGCCAGTTTTTCTTGGGAGGAGAAAGAAAATCATGTAGGTTAGGAGTGGATATCCACTGTAGTCAGGACTGTTATCAAAGCTGAGCACAGGACACATGTGTTGGACACGGCACTCACCTGCAGAGCTACCAGGAAAGCACAAAATCAATTCTTCCTTCGGGGGACAAGGAGAAAGCAAAGTTCTTTCATCACATATGGTGCTTTTGAGAATAGATGGGAGAAGGCAGTACCAGCCTGCTCGTTTTTGGTCTTGTTCACATGTGTGGGGCTATAGTGGCATCAACATGTCATGGTCTGAAAGAGTTTGCTTCATATGCCTCTGGATGGTTTTGCTCTGAAGCAAACAACATATGAACAGAGAGTGTCCCAGATTCTTTGGGGACCTCATTATGCCAAAAGGTATGGGGCGATAGAAGTGTTTGCCTTGTTCTTTCCATTGGCATCAGTGTTTTTTAACAGAGAGAACAGCCAAGCTTCTGTTCTTACTTGAATCTTTCCTTCTTTCCATCATTCCCTCTCAATCCCAACATCCCCTCAAGGATACCTTGCGTGACTGCAGCCACGATGACCGGAGTTGTCTCAGCAACCTGCAGTTCATCTCCCCACTGTACTTTGTCAGCTTTGTGCTCACAGCCCAGTTTGTCCTCATCAATGTGGTGGTAGCTGTGCTCATGAAACATCTCGACGACAGCAACAAAGAGGCCCAGGAGGATGCAGAGATGGATGCTGAGCTTGAGATGGAAATTACTCATGGGCTGTGCTCCCACAAATCAGGCTCTCCAAATTCAGGACAGGGAAAAGGAGCAGGAACAGGAGGAGGTGGTGGTAGAACAGATCCTGAAGGACATCTGTGCATGAGATGTTACTCTCCTGCCCAGGTGAGTACACCTTTGAACTTACTAACCAGACTGCAGCAAGGAGCTGTGGGCATTAGCTGGGCAGCTCAGATGACTGAGGGCTTAGCAGTAGCAGAGTCTTCCACCTCAGGGTGAAAGGTTTGCTTTCAGCAGTAGACTTTTGAGTTGATAGGATCATGTAGGGACAAGGCTATGACAGCAGTGTGTCCTGTTCATTGTTATCATTGTGTAGGAACCTGAGGGCCAGCAGAGGAGGGATGGATCAGATCAGCTAAAGGTGTGACAGGAACAAATTTGAGAGGGGAGCTCAGGACAAGAGTGCAGGAGAAATGGCAGATCGAGAGTGAGTGACTCCAGCAGAGCTGGAAGGGAGACGTGAGCACTGAAAGTGAATGAAGACTGTCCCTCCTTAATTTTTTTTTTCATTGAATTCTGGCACCTTTACACACCCTGTGGAGCAAATGTTCCCCTCATTGACCCTGTGCAAGTACCTGCAGAACAAGAATCTACTCCAGATGAGTCAGGGTGGAGAACCCAGCCCCAAATTCACATAAAACTTGAAAGCAAAAAACTCGACATTCTTAAAATGATCTCTCCCATCCTCCCCCCTTTCTTGTCCCCTAGGAGAACTTATGGCTGGACAGTGTCTCTTTAATTATTAAGGACTCCTTCGACGGGGAGTTAATGATCATCGATAACCTATCGGGCTCCGTCTTCCATCATTACTCCTCGCCGGCCATGTGCGAGAAGTGTAACCATGACAAGCAAGAGGTAACCTGCGTACGAGGATGTGTGAGGGGGCTCTTCCCCCCGACCTGCACACCCACACCCACGTGCCCGCAGGTCGTCCCGTGTGTGCTCCTCACTGTAGATTGTGTAGACAGTAGAGCTTGTTGACCTGTGTTTGTTCTCTGTTGTGAAGTGCTGGTGCTGCCTCTAGTACAGGCCTGCCCTCCTCAGCCACACGTGGATGTTTGAGGTGGTGGAAAAGTGAGATGTGACAGGACACAGGTCAGGAGGGACTGAATGACCTGTAGAGAAATGACTATGAAGGCATCCTGGCAGCTCTTGTTGTGTTCAATTCTGCAAGAAAAGTCTAGGTTCAGGCTCACGTTGGACAGAGAACTCTGAGGATCTCACCCCAATAAGACTACTCAGGAGCAATTCAGTGGGAGATTTAAGCTTGTGTTTTGTCCTCGTTTTAAGCGTGTGCCTTCTTATTCCCTATTGAGGTCGATCAATTAAGCACATGTTTAACTGCCTTGTTGAATAGAGTCATGTCTGTGAGCAAGGATTGGTTGGTGGTGAAAACCAGTTCATTAGTTTGAGCAAAAACTAAATAATGGGCCCACTGAGAAAGTTTGTTAGCTGACAAATGGGTTGTTGCTAAGAGGAGGACCAAATGGCTTAGACTTGAGCTACTAAAGTTGGTACATGCTTTGGAAAACTCCTTCCTAACAATTAGTCTTTTCAGGTTGTGAAACTTGAGGAGCAAAATAGTCTGGGAAGGGTTAGGTGAGCAGCAGAACTAATTTAGTCCTGAAATAATTTTATTGTATGTAGGTGCTCCGATTTTGTGTGATCAGACTTGTAGCAATAGTGTGGCTCTTCTGACAGTAAATTGGTACAACAGTGGCAAACTTCACCTTCTCCTTCCCCATAACTGACTCAATATGTTGCTATACCTCATAAAGAAACAAGGAAACTTGGGGAAAGAGCTCTTATTGGCAGATCATTCTATTCATGTTTGAAGAAAGCAATATTTTGTTTGGTGTCAGATGCCTAGTTCTGATGCTCTGATATTTTTTTAGCTTCTCAGCTGTCTGCTTTCCTCCATTGCTTCCTTTTGAAAGTATCAAAATGCAAACATTGCTGCAGTTTATCATTATTGAGACCCTTCACAAATTAATTTTGCATTAATGCAACCAAATAACTTGTTTCCAATTAAATGCAATTTCCATTGCTTTAGTTAAGTCTTTATGTTCAGCAATTGGTGTTCAGCTTTCTCAGCAAATGAGATCTCCTCAGGCATTTCAGAATGATTTCCCCCAAGTTAAGTCATTTGCAGCTAGTTTGAAAACCTCACAGATAGTCTTCAGTATCCCGCCTACGAATGAAGACAATCCATTTTCTTACCTTTCCAGCAAAGAAACTAGATAGCAAAATCTTCAAATGCAACCCACAGCCAGAGCAAAGAATTTCATGTAATTATCACAACTGAAGAATTATTCTTAGATCATACTTTCTAATGGCTGTTATAGAGCCATAAATTACTTTCAAAATTGGTATTTCAATGCATCTAAAATGTGGAAATGAAAAGAAATTATCTACGCAAGAATGAATTTAGTAATAAAACACAGTTCATATTTTGGATCATATGAGTCAAAACTATACCTTGGGATTTTAAGCCAGGATTGATCATGACCTTCTCTTCATATTTCAAAGTAGGAAAAAAATGGAGGAATTACAGTAGTACATCATTATATGGAATCCAGCTAACATCAGCAATGCACACAATCATTAAATTAGAGTGTACTCTGGCACATCAACATATCCAAATGAGTATTGTACACAGACTGAATTGTACAGTCCCAGAAGAAATTGACAGCAAGTTACATAGGCAAAACTATTTATCTAGTCCTCTTAAGTGCGTGTGTGTCAGAAAAAAACAGTATGTTTGCTGTCCACCCTATCAGCCTTAAACTGCCCTTCTGACAAAAATCACAGATTAGGCAAAAATGTTCCCTCCAATTTCATTGGTAGTTTAATTCATCAAGATGCCGAGCACAGTGGATGGACAAAACATTTAAACGTATGCTCAAACTCACTAATGTGTGCTAAGCTTTTTGTGGCATTGAGCAGAAGCGCTGAGTGCCTTTCCCAATTATGATCCTGATACTTTATTTTCAAACCAATTATTCATACAATTAAGGATTTTTGTGATCATGGGTCTGTTTTTAAAGATATATCTGCAAGTAGTTTTTTTCTCAGGGATATGCGTGCATGGTTCAGTATCTCAGGCTGATGGTCCTGGCAGGTTTCATGGATTGAGATCTAGTGAACAGCCCCTTCTTTCCCACTGGAATTTAAATTTTTTTTTTTTTGTTCCTCATCTTTAGTCAGCAGATTTTAAAATATTCTACCGTAAGAGAAGCAAAAAGAACAAAATCTCCTTTTTTCATGGTGCTAAACTCTTCTCTTGTCATTTCTATCCTTTCACTCTTGGGATGGTTGGCAGACTTCTGTATATGGATGACTGAAGTGTGTTTAGCCATGGTAGGAGTTTGTCAGTGAACACCAGTGAAATGTGTTTGAAATACCTGCAGTTTATTTAGTCATAACTTTGCTGATTGTGGGTTTTGTGTAGATCCCAGGGTGGTCAGAATTTTCAAGCAAGTGTTTCAGTGACAAACACACTGTTCTGGCTTTTGTTGAAATCCTTTTTTATGGATGGCAAAGGTAGTCACAGATGTTACCACATGTCATGCTCGCGTCTCTACAAGCGCTGTAAGGCTGTTTTGGTGTAGAGTAGTACATGAGTAGGCACATTAAATGGGACTGGATGAAGACTGTGCTCCTCTTCAGGAGTTGTTGCTGACTGGTGGTTGTGTAGCATAAGTTCATTGTGGGCTCTCTGTGCATTCGTGCTCTGAGGAGCAGTTGATGGTTTTGGGCTTTCTCCAAGGTTGAACAGCACCATGTTCCTGTGTCAGAATAATATCTCAAATAAGGATGTCATTTGTGCACTTTATTTAAATCCAGCTCCGGTTTTCCATTCTGTTTGCTTAAAGTGCATTTTCCCCCACGTGGAGACCTCTTCCAGTCTCTGGCATTGGCACAGGGCACTAAACTTCCAGCTCGACAGTCATCTCTCCAAATGTTTCACCTGCTGTCATGGCACATGAGCTGTACCTGCCTCTTGCAAACACAAACACATGGCCAGAAGCTGTCCCAGCTGAGACAACCCAGAATACAGCTCTCAAGTGTTAGCTGCTGGTGGTGCAAACTTCTGCACTCTAGAGACCAGTGATGGAAATCCAAGCAGAGGAGGGACAGAGTAATTGCTTAGGCTGGTAGAAAAAGATGCTTTTCAGGCATTGGGATAAAGAGTCGTCAGGCAGAGGGGATTTAAAAGCTTGGAGGAAAGAGGATGGGAGAGGGGCATATGTGGTATGAAACAGGCCAAGATACTGAAGCAAGGTCAGGCATGGGACTGGAGCAGACCTGAAGCACAAGAACAAGAGAGATGCAGTGGTCAGATTTGCTTTCAGAAAGCAAGAGAGATCAAGTGTAGGTGTGTGGGAGGGCTGAGTTTAGAGATGGAGAACAGAATGGAAGACAGTGTAAGGTAAGATCTTGGGTAGGTTAGAGGAGAGGAGAAAGGCAAGATGCAGGAAAGCTGGAGAGAAACAGGGTTTCAGTAATGAAGGTAAGAGATTATGAAAAGCATGATATTGGCATGGACTGCAAAAGGCATGACTTTCCCTGGAATGAAAGCACCTTCATGTTTAAGCAGGGCTGTCTGTGGTGCCTTCAGAAAGAGGGGTCCACTCCTCATCCCTCAGCAGAGCTGGCTGCCCTGTCACCAGCCTGAGGGATCCCTCTGCCTGCCTGGCTTTACTTGCAGGGCCTTGGGCCAGCTATATCGCTGTGACAGATACAGGACTCGTTCCTCCAATTCTGGGACTAGAGGAGCATGGATTGGTAGCAGCCTGCTTGCAGATCGTGTATTCAACCTTTCTTATAAAGTGAATTCTCCTGCCCAGCCCAGGTCTGGGTTAGGCAGTTCCTGATATATCCAAGGAATATAACCTAAAATTGATCTTGGGTCTACAGGCTCTCACTTATCCACCATCAACAGTGTGACTGCTTGAAATGTGGGTTCCAGGCACAACCTCTGATAGCTCCTTTCCCTTCCTACAGGTCCAACTGGCTGAAATGGAAGCATTATCTCTCAACTCAGATAAGTCCTCTTCCATCCTTCTAGGAGATGAGTCAGACAATCGAAACGCTGCTCAGCTGAGTCCTAAGGAGATCAAGGTTAGCCTCAGACAGCCATGGGCATCTTACACCATGTGCTGTACTTATGTGCCTGCTCATTTCAGGTGCTCTGCATTCATCCAGGTGTCCCTGCTGAGGAATATAATTCTGGTCATTTTTCAAGAGCTTCTCCATAGAGACACACCGTGGAGTAGGATTTGAGGAGAACAAAAGAATAGATGTATTTGAAAGTTCTCTTCACTACTGTTAGTAACTTCCTCTGAATTAGTCAAAAGGGATTTCGGCTGGAAAATTGAGCATCTCTTAGCTAGCTTGAAGTTATTATCAGAATCAGTTCTTCTCAAGGCTTTGAAGTCTGCTCTATCATCTTTCATTAAATTTCACAAGGCTTTGTCCTCACTTATTTTTTCCAGCAGGATGGCCAGGACAACCCTGACTCCACTGGGGCAGACAATCTGGGGGAATGCCTGCTTCCAGCATCCAGTGAGGATGGCTCTACAAACCCAGACAGTTACCTGTGTGAAATGGAGAACACTCCTTTCAACTCAGTTCAGTCTTGGCTAAAACATGAAAGTACCAAAGGTGAGCAGGGCTCTCATTCTCCAGGTCTGCTGAATATGTGGGTTTTTCCCCTGCTTTCCTTCTGCCAGGAGGGGGAGAGTTATTGTGACTTGGGGTTACCCTAACCAAGAATTAGCTTCCAGTTTGCTAACTTGCTTCAGGAATGGGGGGAGGAGCAGTTCCTTCCTTTTAGTTGCCACTTTTTATATCTTCCCTCAGACATGACTCTGTGAAATATTGTGGAAGTGCTGATCCCCATTTGCAGTAGTGCGTCCATGCATGGTCAGAGAACAGTGGGGACAGATTCTCCTGACATGCCAGCTGGATGAACTGTGCTCACTCAGCACAGAAAAACACTGCTGCCACTGAGACCAAGTAAAGGTTCAGGAAACATGGTGGAAGTGCTCCAGTTCTACTCTTGAGCATGCTCTGGTCTCCTGTGGTCCCCAGCTTTCTCAAACCACCAATTTATCTCCCTTCATCCCTTGCATTGCAGGATTTGGGATGAATGTCCTCTGGCAGCGATATATACTTGAATCAAGGGATTATAGCTCATCATTTCTCTGTGAGAGCAACAGCAGAGCTAGCCTGTTACCTTATGGCTCTGAGCTGTGTTAGGTCTTCCTGGTCTGGTGCAGGTTTCTGTGCAAAAAGTGGGATCCTTAATCCGAACACCAGAGTGAGGCTTCTTAGCCAGGGTGCATGTTCCTGAATATCCTTTGCTTACTGGACCTGAGACTTTGCTCAGTGTAACAGCAGCAAAGTCACAAAATAAAATCAGAGGACTCTTCAACTTCTTTTTTTCTTCTATTTCTGTTCTCCTCCCCTTTCTTTTGATGCTCTGTCAGTCCCTCCCAGCCCCTTCTCTCCAGGTGCATCTTCCCCTCTGTTACCTGTACCAACAGAATTTTTCCACCCAGCCATCTCTGCCACCCAAACAGGGCCTGAGGAAGTCTCGTGTCCACACAACCTTCCTAAGATCTCTCTGCAAGGCTCGTGGGCATCACTGAGATCTCCAGGTGTGAACTGCTCACTTCTCCATCAGGTGAGGAACTCTGCTTCTGTCTGCTAGGAAAACTCAATTTTTA
The DNA here is from genome assembly GCF_052056855.1 of Sturnus vulgaris. Classification (NCBI taxonomy): domain Eukaryota; kingdom Metazoa; phylum Chordata; class Aves; order Passeriformes; family Sturnidae; genus Sturnus; species Sturnus vulgaris. The sequence continues at coordinate 29,730,243 of NC_142247.1, read as the reverse complement.
CATCCCACCCAAACAGAGGGGGTTGAATGAGGAGGAGGGCAGAGGAAGGAGAGGCAACTGTGGTCACAGGCTGGGTAACCTGGATCTGTAGGAGGAACACAGTGGACTGCAGAATGCAGGAGGGTAGGGGAAGAGAGTGGGTAGTATAACAAAGTGGTGTTGGATAGCTCTCACCCCGTGAAGTTATTTGTTCTTCTGCTTTGGATCAACAAATAGTTTGGCAATTGCAGTGGGTCCCAGATGAAGATGAAATCTCATCGCTCTGTAGCTCCCCCCTGGGTCCCTGGCACTGGGTGTGCTGCAGACACCTGCCTGCACAGCAGCCGTGGTGTGGGCCAGGGAGGTGACAGCTGCACAGCCTCCTCGGGTCCTCGGAACACTGTGACTACAAATCATGCACCTTCTCGGCTGGAACAGGCTTATTCCCACCTGTATCCTGCACATCCCTTAGTGCCCCATCCACACACTGTATCCCTAAGCCCTGCCCTGCCCACTTAACTCTCGCATCCCAGAAAAGTGCCATCTCTTTCTGAAAAGGCAGCTATATCTCACTAACAAAACAGAATAAGAGCATCGAGGGGAGATCAGGTGTTTCTGAAGTGCAGAAGACGCAGAGATGAAATCCCAGATGAAATGCTTGCTATTGTTCTTGGAAGATACTCCATGAACAGGGACACTCTATTCCAGACAAACTAAAAAAATAAAATCAGTTGTTATCCAGCTATATATGACAGACACTGTTGGTACAGTACAAACGTATATAAATTCACCAAGGATAAATTCAGCCTTGGTCTGAGACTGAGTTGTTGCAGTGTTAAAATTTCTGGTTTAAGTTAAGACACAAAGAGGTAGAGCCCTGGAGCTGGCACACCACTGGGACAAAAGTATTGAATTGTTATAAAGGAGAAATTAGTACATTTCTGATTATTTGACACAGACTGTATTGAATAACTATGGAGACTGCTTCCAGTCCTACATGCATCATTCCCAGTGCAGCGTCTCAGTGATGATTGCATAGTGCAGACCAATTTCCTAGAAACAACTAAAATGCAGCTTAACGAGATGAGCCCTGATGCAAGGAAATTAAGGCTGTTTCCTCTTTCTATTGGAAGGAGACCGCAGCTTTTTACCCTAAATGAAAGGGTAGTTGCTGCTAGTGCTGGTCAAAAGAACCACGGCCTCTTTTCTCTCCCTAGATATTGCTGATTTTTTTAACGAGAGGAGGTCTGTACGAAGGTCCCTTGATTCCTGTCCAGCTGATAGATATGTCCAGAGTCTGTGTGGCAGGTTTATAGGGAAGCCATGAGTGAGGTCCCACAGGGAAGCTTCGCTCTGCTGCCTCCTGGACCACCAGTGCTCAGGGAGAGCGTAGTGGTGGGTGCTGCAGGGCTCACTGACACAGCATCCCTTCCCTTCGGTGGAGCACTTCCGGTGGGAGGGGTAGATTCATCCTGAAGCAGAATGAAATTAGCTCAAAATATCAAAAAACCTTTACTCCTCCTTACCCAGAAGGAAATCCCCGTGGCAGGCTGCATGGCCGGTGCTTTGTAGCATCGGTTGGTTTGTGGCTCCCTTCCCCAGCAGAGAGTGAGAGAGGAATGGAGTTTTTCCCCTTTCTGTAATCGTGGCTTATTTTCCCACCCCAAAGTACCCCCAAAACCAATAAGGCAAAGTCTCTTGCCCACTGCCCATCTCCTTGCTGAGAAGTGTTTTTTCGTTCTGTGCTGCTCTCGCTGCCCAGCGCCCCGAGAGCGACACGTCGCTGGACAGCCGGAGCAGCAGCTCGGCCGGCAGCCTGCAGACCACGCTGGAGGACAACAGCCTCAACCTCAGCGACTCTCCGCAGTGCGCCCTGGACCTGCCGGTGGCTCTGTGCCCCGTGCCGCCGGCGGGCAGCCACAGACCCCCGGCAGCCCCCCTGTCCCCCGCCTCCCGCCGCCGCAGCCTGCGGGGCCGGGGGCTCTTCAGCCTGCGGAGCCTGTGCCGCCACCAGCGCAGCCACAGCAGCGGCGGCAGCACCAGCCCCGGCTGCACCCACCACGACTCCATGGACCCTTCGGATGAGGAGGGAGCGGGCAGCAGCCTGCGCGGGGGTGGCAACAACAGCGAGCCCTCGGAGACGCTCAGCAGCCTCTCGCTGACCTCGCTCTTCTCGCCGCCGCCGCCGGGGCTGACCCTGGTGAAGAAGTGCAGCAGCACCAGCAGCCTCCACGCCAGCCCCTCGCCCCGCCGCCCCGCCGCTCACCACGCCAAGCCCTTCTACACCGTGGACCCTCGGGGCTTCCTCTCGATGCCCTCCTGGGTGACGGACTTCTGCAAGGACACGGCCTCGCCCAGAGAAGGAGAGGAGCCGGATGGCCCCGGCAGACTGGGGACAGGGGAGCGCGGCTCCCCGCTCCCTCCCGGGCTGGAGCTGGGCGACGGAGTCAGCAAGAGGAACAGATGAGGGTCCCTGAGGTGCAGGGAGGGAGCGCTCGGCCGCTGGCATGGGGAGCATGTTTCACTAGCTTCTCCCTGGCAGCAATTCCAAAGGATTTGCAAGAAAAAGAAAACAGGCAAACAAAGATTTATAAATATATATATATACGTAAATATATATATATATACATATATATATATAATAAATATTCTGGTACCGTACCTCAGAGGTGTGGGAGAGTGCAAGCAATACGGGAACAGTCCTGCCTGGACCATCACCCCAGAGACTACAGTGACAAGAAAAGGCCATGGGGCTGGCAGGGACAGGACCCTCCAGCCAGGTGACTGCTACGTGGCAGCTGTTTAGTTATATACATATACATATATAGAGAGATCGATTTATTTATTTTTTTTACTGAGAGATTATGAATTTCAGAAAGTGCTAAGGAAGAACAAGAGAAAGGAAGGGGGGCCGAAGGAGCTGCTACGCTAAACCATGAGTGTGGGGTGAAGGGAAGGGAAGCAGGGTGAGCAGCAAGGGAAGAGGATCTGGGGCTTGCCTGGTGTGTTTCTGGGAACTTATTTATTGTTCATGCTTCCATTTCCACAGTTAAAAATTGTGGGCCAGATCTTCAGGGTGAGAATAAATTGGCAAAACCTGCTGTTGGTGTAAAGCAGCAGAGTTCTGGCTTGAGGTGAATTCATGCTGATTTACAGCAGGTGAAAATCTGGCCCCAGCAACAAAGAAAAGCAAATAGCCATGGACCACAGGGAAACGTTTTGAGGTGAAAAGCCTTGCTTTGAAGGGAATGTGTGAACACAGCGGGCACACTCGTGGAAGGAGGGAGGGAGGCTACATGGCTTATTTTTGTTGTTGTTTCGTTGGGTTTGGTTTTTTCATTTTCCAAAGAAAGAAAACTACAAAGGGAAAAGAATTACAAGGTTCGTGGGGATGTTTGGAGTGGGAGAGGCAGGGTAGAAGGGAAGGGGGAGGTAAAAACGGAAGAGTAAATTGAACTATTCCCCCTTTTATTTGCAGTAATTGTGATATTTTATTTTAGAAGCCCAAAGGTGCAAAAATTATCCCTAGAGAAACCCATCTGTTATTTTTGTATCTATAGCTATATATATTAAAAGATTACAAAACCTAGAATATTAAAAAAGACATAAAAGCAAAGGGGGCTTCAACAACACAAAATGCAGTCAGTCCCTTGGCTGAGGGCTAACGCTGTTCCAAGTTCCAGTGGAAAGACCCTACAAGGACATCCTCAGCTCGTGGGTGGTTCTGTCTCCTCTCTAGCATCATCCTCTGGCATTTTCCTTGTTTGCATCAGTGTAGCTGGGACCAGAGTCCTAATCAGTGCCAACCATGGACATGGAGAGCAGCGAATGTTGATTGGAGAGAGCATGTGTGTGTTTGTGTGTGCATGCCACTGTAAGGATGCTGATGTGTGTTGTGTCCAGGCCAACTGGCTCACCAGCTGGAGAGATGGGTGGGAGGGACAAGGAGAACTGCAGCTCTCCTTGTCTCTGCCTTGCAGGGCAGTGGGAGTGGGGAGGACTGCAGAGGGTGAGGGCAGAACGACCATGACCTGCCTCAGGATCCAGGATTCTGTCCAGCATTATCCTCTCCCAAGTGGTTGCAACAAGGCTTCCAGAGGCTGCTTCCCTCCTTGCTTTTCCAGTGGTACAACTGCACAAGTCTCCTTCCTGGCAGGGCCAGCCTGGATCTCCTCCTGCAGCATTCCAAGGTTTTATACCCTTCCCAGATTTGCAAGTGGGTAGGAAAACCAGCCAACCGAGGAGAGAAAAGAATTTTGGATGTCATATACCAGCCCAGGGATGTTCCACTCAGGTGTGTCAGAGAAGACAGACTGGGAAGGGCAGCAGGGAGATGACAGCAGCCTAATGGAGACAAGAATGTTTAGAGCACTGAGGAGAAGGAGCAGGGCTCCCTGTCCCATTTTTTCCATCAGACCAAGAGGGCTTCTGCAGCCCTCACAAGGGTCTCCCATCTGGCAGAGCATTGTGAAGAGGGCAGCACAAAAGATGTTCTGATTTGATTGTGACCTGTCTGACTTTAAAGCAGCTGCTGCATCTTACAAACCAGGGTTGTAGACAGCAAGCACATCACTTGGGACCTGCAGCCAGGAGAAGGATAATTACTGTGTGGACTTCATTCATTTGCTCTGTTGCAAGAGCATGCTGACTGCAGGGAGGTCAGACCTGTGAGTAGAGGACAGGAGAGCCTGGGTCCTTGTCCTTGCAGAAAGAATGCAAGTACAGATTTATTAAAGCAATAATAAGGGTCTTTAAATGGTTTTTTTGCACTGGTGGTTCTTTGGGTGAATTGCCCCTGCTTGCTGTCCCATGGGCAGAGGAGGGACGTGACACATGGTTTCACATCTTCAGGGAAGGAAGTCAGTCCCTAAGTGGCTGAACAATGAACTTGGGTTGCACAGGGCTTTGACCCAAACCCAGAGCTGCTTTGAAGCCAGAGGCAGGGCTTACCAAAAAACCCAAAGGGTCGAAACCCATCCAAACCCCAGACACTTCAATGCACAGAGTGCTCCTTGGAAGTTTGCCATAAGAGAACAGGGAAGTGGGACTCCAAGCTGTCCTGGCAGTTGTATGGGCTGTGAAATGGGAACTCAGCAATGGGAGAAACATCAAAGACTGGTGGAGTGCTGGAAATTACCCCAATATTTGATCATGGGAGAAGTATGGCCTGCACTTGGGATAGCTGGGAGGGAAGAAGGGTATAAACATGGTGGTGGTGACCTCATGGGGTGACTACAGCCTCTTGGATGGGTATCTCTGGGCTTATTCCTGGCTGTCCCTGGAAGTGACATCTTTGTTTCTCCCGTGGTTTGGGGTTTATGGCAGTCCTTCTGCTCTGCAGGATGTCTCCCCTTCACCTCCCAGCAGGGTCATGCTACCTCGCCCACCTCCTCACAAAAGGGCTTTCACCCTCGGCTGTATGGCTGGAGCAAAAGGCTTCTGGCTTAGGAAGGAGGTTGTCATGGAAACAGAAGACTGGGTTATCCTTAAAGAATATTTTGTCTCTTTCTTTTAATTATTTACTAACTGTTTCAATAAGAAGCAGAAAACATCTATCCTTCCCAAAGAGGAGGCAGAACACTAAACCCCAGCAAGAACTTTGTGGTTTTGCTGGGGATTTCTGCAGCACTTCAGGTTGTGCAGTTTCTCCTGGCAAGAGCTGCCTTTCCCAGCTATGCCTGGCTGTTGGCACATGGAGAAACCTCTGTCATCACCCGCCCACCTCCCAGACAACACCTGAAGGCAGCTTAGGATTTGCCCAGGCATCTATTCAGCCTCTAATACTCCCCACTCGCACAAGGGACTGTAGGCAGGCAGTTCCTGCCAGGACCATCTCTGCTGTCTTACCCAATATTGCTCTGTTTTGTCCTGCTGCCACACTACCCCTGTGCCCAGCTCTCCCCCACGTCTGCCACTGAAAGCAATCCCTCTCCCTGCTCCATCCTGAGTCCCTCTCCAAGCTCACACCTCGCTGCCGTGTCCTGCTCTCACTGCTGCTCTGACAAGCAAGGCGCATTTAACTCCTTTCACCTTGGCTCTACCTATTTTAAATATTTCTCCAGTCTTTTTTTTCTTTCTGAGGTCTCCCTCTAAATTTTCCTCTCACAGTGAGCTCCAGGCCTATTGATGTTGTTCATTGCAGGTGCAGAGCAGAGCTCACCCCCTGTGCTTCCCACCTTCTCTTGAATGTGGAATCCTCAAATGCTCCAATCTGCCCATGGAAAACACACTTGTATTTGGATTTTTTTTGAACCTAGAGACTCTGACTCAGAAGAGCCAAATGAGTGATGCATACCACTATTTGTACTTTCATGGCTTCTACATCTTCATCTATCTTCCTTGCTACTACCAAAAGTCCCCTATGAAATTAGTTATATAGAGATCAGCTGCCAACATGACCACTTTTTTCTTCCAAGGAAAGGTGGCAGGGTGGTTCATTTGGGCTTTTGGAGGGGTGTGTTGTTTTGTTTAGTTTTTTGTGAGGCCTGCGTAAAGGACTGCACACCAAGCAACCCTCAGTGAAATTCTTATGAGCTGAGTAGGATTTGGTGGGAGGGGAGGAACTGAAAACATTACTGAGCAAGAAAATATTTTTCAAATAGAAGAAATATAAAGCAGAAAACCTTGAAGTGTTTTGAGGAATTTTGTACATTTCACACCAAAATGGCTCTCACATTCAAAATACACCCAAAGGGCATCACAGAGGTCTTGTAGCCTGGTTGGCCTCTGGTGACTGAATCCTCAAGACCCCAGGCCAGTTGTCCACCTGACAGGGCACTGGAGATGGGTCCCAGGTAGTGAGATGCCTGCAGGAAATATGCCCTGCACACCCACCGTGCAATGAGAGCAGAAGTCGTTCCTAACACTGGATCAGAAGCAGAGATTTATTTTTAGCCAATGTGACTAAAAACTCAACATTTATTATGGAAGATATGGAGGTAAGTGGCTTTGGTTCACTTGGGTTCATCACAAGAATTCCACAGAGAAGGAAAAAATTCAACCCTGTGGATTTTTTAACTAGCTATGATACAAAACACAGTGCACATTGTAGGAAGAGCTTGGTACCTTGCAAAGACAGGCACCTGGATGTCTGCCACCCAGTTCAGTTTATATTTATGTGACTGTTTCAGTTTATCTATATGTGACAATCTATACTGACTTTCCAAGTATCCCCCTTCCCTGCTCTTCACAAATACTTCATGAGATCTGCCTTGCTTCTCCTTTTTTCCATGTTATTTTTGTTCCTTGCTAGGGACTGGTTTCCAGCAGGAACTCACTATCTCTATATATTTGAGTTATCACTCATTTCTTCCATCTCATTTAGAAGAAATATATATATATATTTCTTCTCTAGCACTTTTTTCCTTCTTCTGCATATTTCCAAGCCCTTGTTTACGTTTACTAAGATACTGTCATGCAGGAGCTGGAGCTGGCAATCTGCTATTCAGTATTTATGCCTCCTGGCCACGTCTAGAGCAGATGTGCTCAGTTTACAAGGAAGGAGCTCTCTCCCCCACCAAAACCAGCATCCTAGACACTGATTTGCAGCACACCTCTGCTTTTGCTCCAACATCAGCTGCAGCAATAAGCACTAACAATCTGCCCTTCCCCTGATGCCAGCGATTGCAAAGATGAGCCATGCGGCGGGGTTCGTTCTCAGCCTCGCTTTGCGTGACAGCAGCACTGCCGAGCATCTCTCATGCCCGTGGCATCAGTGAGAGCAGGGAGGACCCCACACCTCACGCAGTTGCTCCCATGAGCAGCTGGGCTGTTGCCATGAAAAGCGTAGCAGGCTCCAGCTCACGCTCCCCCTTTGCTGTGCAGTGCTGAGGACACAGAGGAATACAAATCTTTTTCCTTAGTGGTTTTGTCTGTAGTCACCAAAGTCGACAGACACGGCTCTCCCTTTGTCTCATGGTCCGCAGAGCAGAATGATAGCACAGGGAGAGGCACTGTTTTACCAAGGACGTTTTCAGAGACCAGAGCACTTTAACCTTCTGTCTAATGCTGCTTTAACTATCTGTATTATTTTGGAGAACTTTGAAAGATGCTGCAGCTGTGGTTTGTTGCTTTGTTCTGTTCTGCTTCTGGTTGCTGGGGCAATGTCAATGCACAAAGTGCACCATGCAAACAAAACAGCTCTTCCTGGAGCTCTTCCCCTTTATTTCCTCCAGCTGACTCATCCTGGATGAAATTTTTGTCCTGTAAGTTACCTACTTGTGCTGACCACAGTGAAGTGGGATTTTTCATAGTTCTGCTGCCACAACTTTCTTTCTGTTCTTTTATTTCTTATGCTGCTAAGGGAATAGCAGTGTTCCTTCATAGAGTCTGCCAGAGTATCTTCAAAAAGCAACCACCCAGCACAAGCAGGCAGGGCAGCCACCCTTCCTTCCCTCAGAAACACTCTGAGGGGCAAAGATTCTTCTTCAAAACAAATGATCAGTGATACCACGGGCTCTGTGGATGGCAGTCTGAAGAGAAACTGTTTTTTAGTGAAACATCTTTAATCCAAGATTTGGTCTTAAATTGAAAAGTGCCTGTTTAGGAGAGAGCCACCACACACAAGGAGGAGAAGCATCATGCAAGAACTCAAGTACGTGGTCCATGCACAGGCAAGCATTTTTATTACCCCGCAAGTCCTTGGTATAAGACTTGCTTTTGAGCTATTACAGCTTTGGAAATTAAGTACCAAGTGGACTTTCCTCTAAAAGCACCGCTGTTATCCTTAGCTGCATCTAATAATAACTGGGATAACAATGAAAGTGAGTGATCCCATTTCTCCTTTCAATTACTTCACCAACACAGTTAATTTACTTTTTCACTTACACACTTCTTTTCTCACCTCCTTATCTGAATCATATGAAGGGCTGATTTCAAAATGGTCTACGTACAGATGTATTACACATATTCTAGTTAATAATAGATATTTCTAAGAAGAAAAGCTGAGTGCAGTGTAAATGGGGCGGTGTGGATAAAAGATCTGCTTTTGTGTGTATAAACCCTCTACATACATACAACTGCCCAATTCTCCCTATAAGTTAATAATTCTTGGCACAGATTTTTGAAATTACCTTACCTTGAATGTAGAGTTAATAACACATGAGAGACTGTTAATCATCATGGCCACTGATTAGTTTCTGCTGCTATTGTAAGCCCAGGCATAGGAAATAATTCAGAAAGGTAAAAAAAAAACAGCCAACAACAAACAACATGGCATTAAATTAAAAAAAAAGCACGGACGCTATTCTGAAAATCCCTCGGTGTCTGCTCAGTATTTATTCGTATGCTTCCACAGTCACTGCTGCTTTGTGTATGTGCGTGGGCGTAGGCATATACTTGTTTCAGGGTGATTGTGGCTTATAAACAGATCTCCCACTGGTCTCTTTTTTCAAGGATATATTAAAGCAGTAAACAGCCCAAACTGCTGACTCGAGACACTGCTCACCAGCAGAGCCCACAGCACTGAGACAGGCAATGTCTGGGCAACACTGTCTGCAACGAGTTGCAAAGGTCTCTGCTTGCCCCAGGGCAGCCATGTACCACGGGCCTGGGACAGGGGGCAACCTCAGGGGGCTGGACACAGCTGGGCTGCATCCTGTGCCCCTCCATCCTGCCTCTGTGGGCAGGGGAAAGAGGGGCACTGGGTTGGCAGGGAGCTGCAGCAGATCCCATGGTGGGACATGAGGGGACCTGGGGCCGCAGGAGCCATCGTGTGTGTGTGTGTGTGTGTGTGTGTGTGTGTGTGTGTGTGTGCGTGTGTGTGTGTGTGTGTGTGCACACTTGCACTGTTGGGTACCAGCAGGACCCTCCTCATGCCATGTAAATTACTACTCCGTCTGCTAATCAGAACTGAGTCTCTGGCACTGCAGCATTATCGATTTGCTCAGGAACCCGAAGAGGTCACGGATCCACGTTGAAACGTTGAAATACTCTCCCTTTTAGGCAAGGATGCTCAGGCACCTACCTACACGTGGGAGGCCAGGGAAATGGCAGCTCTCCCTGTGGTAGACAACACCAGCGTGCAGAGCCCTGGCTGGGGTGGGAAAGCACAGCAGTCACCCTCACACTGCTCATAGATTTGGAAGGTTAGTTATCATCTACCAGATGATGGCTCCATCCCAGCCTGACTGGTAAAAAAACAGCCTTTCCTTTTAGGCTTCTGTGGACACAGCATTTTAATGTCTATTTGTGTCGGACCAGCCTAGATAATAAAAAGGTGAGAGGGCCTGAGGGGAATTTGCAGTAATGATGGAGAGGGCTAAGGGTCTGGAGATCACACTCATATGGATGATTGACCTTGAGGGACAGGACACACTGGGGGTGTTCCTTCCCTCCAGCCTCACCCCCACTTGCTGCTGCATTCTTCTGCTCTGTAAATACCGCAGGAATCAATGCAGCAGCTAATGTGGCATTTTGACATCTGAGGGAGGATTATTTCAGCAGGACTGTATAAACCTGCTTCATCAAAAGCTCAGAGTCAGCAAGCAGATGCCACCTTGCAGCCCCTGCCTGTCCCCTGGTGGCAGCTTCAGAGGGTCAGGCCCCACGTGTGTGGAAAGCAATGGGGCTGCTGCAGCACTGCATGAGTCCAAGCACGCAGGTAGGGAGGGAAAGAGGCAGCCTGGCTGGTTGTATTGTTTGCTTTGCACTAGTGATGATGCAGGGGTATCATTTTCATGCTAAATGCTAATTTTCTGCTTTGCTGGCCTCAGAATAGCCTACATTCATATCCTTCATTGCAGCAATTAAAGGGCTGGGTGCTCGAGCTGAGGCACTTGTGATGAGCATGATTTTAATCAGTGTGCACGAGAGAAGGAGGAATGTGATTGCCCTGCTGCTGCTGTGGGAACACCAGCAGCCCGTGAGGGGTAGGAGAGCCCCGTCCCTGGTATGAGCAAGCTTCAGCTCAGCGCTGGACTGCCAAGTGCAGGTTTGCCACATCTTCCATTTCCCTCTCTGGTCAGCAATTGCTGTTTGACTTCAGCAAAACACTGCAACAAATCCCCTGCTCCCCTGCCTCATGTTGATACCGCCCTGCAAGGTGCCATACACAGCACAGAGATCCCCAGCCACGGCGAGACAGGTTGAACATCGCTTGCCTGTCCCCTCCGGTGGGGAGGCAGGGCAGAAGGAGAGGGCCACACTGCATGGGCAAGATTTCCAGGCGTGCCTGTAGGCAGAATGATGGAATTCCATAGGTCCCAGCTGTGACACAGCATCTGAGACTGGTCTGCATGGCTGGGCAGGAGAGTCCATTGGTGAGAGTGCCAGGAATGGTATTAGATATAAGTACTTAAGCATTTACACTGTTTGCCTAAATCATAAAGCTCATCCTGCTGGATATGCTCACACATCCCCTCTGCCTCTTCAGCTGGCTTAAATGTCCCTCCAAAGGGGAGCAGAGACTGTGTCCCTTGAATACTTACTGCTTTGCTTTTCCTCGGTGTGGCTCAGTGACCACGTTTGCAGGGAGGGCACCACCCTGCCATGTTTCCCAGCAGAGCTATTCCTCTCCCTGCTGCTGCCACAGCACTGTGGAGTCACAGCAGATAACATGGATAAAAAACCCCTGAGAGGTGGAGTGGGGAGGAACACTGGGGCTTGGTTTCCCATGTCAAGGGATTTGTATGTGCAGGGATACCTGCAGGAAAGGAACATCTAGGGAGAGACCAAACTTGTATCAACACTGCAGGAGTCACTGGAAAGGAAGCAGGGGATAATATTTCTGGGACTCTACAAGCTTGTCTCTACAAACTTCTTAGGTCATATTTCAGCTCTTCCTTGAATGTATCCCAATTCCTTCCTGCATGGGCAGGGACACATTCCACCTAGACCAGGTTGCTCAAAGCCCTGTCCAGTCTGGCCTTGAATAATTCCAGGGATGGAGCAAGTCCCTGTATGTCTCATTTCCCCATCCCAGGGCCTACCTACTATTTTAGGCAGCCAGAGGTGGTAATTGCAAAAACATGCATATCAGAGGAGTGTCTGGTTTTATTCTCTTCACCAGTTCAGAGACGATTTTGAATCTTTTCTCTGGATTAGCCACAATATCTCAATATCTGTCCTGCTCCCACAGGTAAACTTCATCACAGACATTTGAACATTTACCCTGTTTTTCTGGAGGTTTTAACACTGCCACTGCTCTCTGATCAGGCAGAAGGCTGGGTAGTCTGGGCAAACAGCCCCCACACACCTACAGCACAGCTTCACAGAGAGAAGGTGGGTTCTTTCCTCCAGTGACCTCACAGCTCGTGCCCAGCAGGACCCTCTGCCAGGCCCCATCTGACCTCTCTAAAAAGCTCCTCTTCTGTCTAGGTTGGCAGTCAATAGAGGAGAACAGACACAGTAGGCACAAGTGTGTCAGAGGTGTATGTTCATTGTTTAAAAAAAAAAAAGTGTTTTTGCCCAGCAGCATCTGAAGCAAGCTGCTATCCCTCTTTTCATCATGGATAGGTGGGCTTCCACAGCCCAGGTACCTCCAGGGCAGGAGATGCTGTCAGTGTGAAGGTGCCATATTTGGATCTGCTGCACATCCCAAAGGTCCATGCTAGGGAGAGCTCACTGCTGCACAGAGAAGGACCAGCAAGACCCTGGCCAGGACAAACGTAGGCTTGGACAGATAGGCAGCGAGTTCCCTCTCCCTCCTGCAGAAGCTTGAGTGAGAAGGGAGATTTCTCCCTCACACTGGCTGAGCTTTGAACTGTGTACTAATGACAACACAAGGAGTAGAGGAACTAGAGATTGACAGCCATGAGAGATTTTTGTTGCTGTTAGGACAGACCTCTCTTTGTCTCTTCTTCTGTCTTTCCATTTATTCTGCACCTCCCCCTTTTTTCTTCCTCCAAACCCTTTCCTCAAGCCTAACCTTCCTCTTCCCTTTGTCCTAGTTCTCCTTGTCTTTTCAGCAAGTGAGGAATTAAATAAGCCTCTGTGGAGACAAAACCAAATAGTAGATTCTCCTTGCCTCCCTGGCTAGGATATTGATGAAGTTAGAGAAGAGACATCTCCTTAGGGTGCTGCTTTTATTATATTATTTAGTCCAGCATGCACCAGGTCAGGACTTTGGGAGCATCCTTAGAGCCACATGCATGCTTGCAATAAAAGAGCTCACTGTGAAGTCCCAGAGGACCCACATACCCAGGCACCTGCCACCTGAAGTGACAAAAACCACAGTGCCCCAGGCACTGCCCCACACACAGGCAAGGTGGGGTCTGACCAGCACCAGGGGCTCCCCATCACTCAGACAAGGCCCACATGGAGACAGTAATGAAGAGGAGTGTAAGGTGCCAGCCTCAGGGTGTTTGTGTTTAGTAGGTAATGAAGGAACCTGAGGAGCAAATTAAAGAAGGAAAGATGCAGAGGAGGGGTTTCTCTGTTTTACAGCGTGCTTGGCTGGGGCTGTCCCTTGGTGCTGCTATCTTGTATCTGTGCCATCAGAGTAAATAAGCCTCCTCTTGTAAATGCTGACCTCAAGCTGTGCAGTAAATTCTGGTGCCAGCCAAACCTGTGTTCGGTTGCTTGCAGTGGTGTGTTCTTCTCAGTGTGATGCTGCTGTATTGCTTTCACCACAAGCACCAAAGGCTGCGAGATGCTTTCCTTGGGGACTCAATTCCAGGTATAGTGCAGCATCTGGCCACATTTTTTTATTGCCTGTTCTCACTTCTCACATTTCAAAAGCAGCAAAGTTTGCTGTTACGTGTTTTGCCATGTTTTTACTTCAGAGCCGCCTTAATCTTTGTGTTTTCCTTTCTCTGTTAATCTCAGGATTAAGGAAAAGCTGTAAAAGTATGATTTGAGCTTTTAGAAATATTTTCTGCTTTAAAATGAAAAAAAAAATAAATTAACCTGCAATGAGCAATCCTTTTTATTTAGAACTGAATTAATGAATTCCCACTGAAGATGGGCATGTTGGGCATTAATATATGTATAATTATGCAAAACCACTGTTATGCCTCTAATGAAAATTAGATTCTACCACTGAGGCTGTGTTTGGCGATAGTGTATATCTTCATTTGTGCTATATTTATTCTTTTTTCCTAGCTGCATGACCTAGGATTACAGTTGCTATGGCGATAAGACAGTTAGTGAAGGAAGGAGTGAAAGGTAAGTTTGTGTGTCTGCCTGTGCTGCGGGGGTGGCGAGGGGGGGGGAGGGCTGGCAATCTCTGTCCCCTGTGCCGTGTCTGCCTCCTGCTATTGCTGGCACTGAAAAGCTCTATTGCACAAGTGATGGTCATTTCTCAATAACTCAGGGATGGGTGTTCAAGCAGCAGAGCAAACTGGGCTGGTTTTTTTCTTCCCAGCAGTGTGTGTGCATAACCAGGCCATGGGGCTGCTGTGCTGGGACTGGGGGGAGCTGATCCTTTGTGTGCATCTTTGCTGCTGGCCTTGGAGGGATTTAAAGGTGGATTCTGGGGCTACTGGGGGCCAGAGTAAAACCCTCCAACTACCCTTCTGTATTTGTTGAGCTGCATTTGTGACCCTGTGTGCCCTGGGCTTGGGGCTGGAGGTGCTGAGCAGATATAAAAGATGTGTAGCTGTGGTGAATTTGGCAGTGCTTGGGTTAACAGCTGACCTCGATGATCTTAAAGGCCTTTTCCAGCCTAAGTAGCTCTGGTTCTGTGAACTTTGTCTCCCTTCAGCTGAGTTACATTACCAGCCCTTCTGTTGGCGTTTGCTTTGTGGTGCTTGCTGCAGGAGCCACAGCATTGCCCAAACCCTTCCAGAGCCAGTCCCGCTTCCAGACCTGAACAACAGGCTCAGGAGTGCAGGGGTTCTTTCAATAAGTAGTTGATAGTGGAGGAGGGTCCTTCCTTGGTGCAGCTTTCTTTGTTGACAAGGCACATGTTTCCCTGAGCAGAGCTGCCCAAACCTCTGTCTGTCTCAGCCTTAGCTTGCCCTGTATGTGTGGGAAGTGCTTCCCTGGCTTCCTGTCTGCCTCTCCCATCCTGCTCTCTCTGTCTTTTTCTTCATCCCTCCACCAAAATTGCCATCACCATTTGCTTTAGGCTCCTGGAATGGAGTGCTTACCATGGAAACTTAGGCTGACCAGCCTAGGTGATTGCAAGACTAATTCAGGCAGATTTTTTTTTTCCCTGCAATTGTTTATTTCAAAGTAGCTGGACAGCTTCTCTTTTTCTTTTTTTCTGAATGAACAATGGCTGCTATCACCAACAGCTTGAGAGCTTTTTGCCTGATCCTCCCAGAAGCAATGCCTTAGACACGTGCAACTCTGGGTCATGTTCTTCTCTCAGAAACATTATGAATTAAAATATTAACGGCTAGTGAGTAAGTCTCAGGCTCCCACCAATTGGTTTCTGTAGCCTTGACTATCTCCTTGGACTTGCTAAACTTTTAATTAGGTATAGATTTTCCCCCAGAGGTCTTTTGTCTTTTGTTAAACAAAGTTATAAGTGTTTTAAGAGTCTCTCCTCTCCTACTCTGCTATGCTTTGCATTTTTCCCCAAGTGAACTCTGCCTGTTGGCAAATTATAAGCAGTGCAGCCACTTTAATGCAGGCAGACAGTGCTCTCTCACTCTCTTGGACAGAGTAAGGAAAATGAGCTGTCTGACAGGGACAATCCTGTGCTTGTACTAGTCTGTCCCCTCGAGGAAAACTCTTCCAAGCCACTGAACTTTGCTGGGGTTCTCTTCATGCACAGTCACCCTCTCATCCACAGCAATCAGCATCCATCAGTGCCTGCAAAAATGCCTGTGCTTACAGAGGACTCCAGAGCTGAGGAGGAAGGTGGAAAAACCCCATGGGTAGTGCTCATTGGTGATTAGAGAGCAGGGGGAGTTCTTCAGCAGTCAGCTGGAGGTAAGGGTGGGAGCTTGAAGGATCTGTATTTTAGCCTGTTGGAGACCTGTTGCCACCCTCTCATGGGGGAGAAGATATCCTGGGGGCTAGTGCTTTTCTAGCTCAAAATCTAGAGAGGAGCTGATACCCCTGCTCCTCCAGCAGCGTCTGTCTTCCTTCCAAACCCCAGACATCATGGGGGTGAGGGCAGAACAAACCTGTGGGACTGCTTAGCAAGGTAAACTCTCTTGCATCTACTCCAAACCACAGGGCTCAGCAGAGCAGGGGCTCAGCTTTACCCCTGAGGACCGTTGTAATGTGATGTTAAATGTAGCCTGGAGATCAGGAATGTGATTCTGTGTGCATAGCCTGGAAAAGCAAGGAAGAATAGACAGCTGTACAAGGGAATGTGCAGCTTAGACAGACGAGAAGGAGCAGAACAAGCTCTCTCATGTTTTTTACTCCCTTCCCCGAGATGAGGAAAACAGGATTCTCTTGGGAATCCATCCTGGCTAAGTCCTGCTTCAGCTGTGCTGTATCTCAAGATGCCCTTGCACAGTAGGTACAAGGCTCAGCAAGTGGAGCCAAGCAATAATGAGGGATGATGGTTCATCTCATCTGGAGGTGTCAGGTTAAATCAGCCTCCACCCTACATCTAAATTGCTTCTCCATGAAAGGCTTTTTCAATCTCATAGGACACTCATTTATGAGGGAACAAAATCATTGAAGACCCCATATGCAGACTGGACACACCTCTTAGGGAAGTATGCTGCCTTCCTGGGGCCTGGGTTAAAGATGTGAAGAGAAAGCTTCCTACCCTGATATGGCCCTTGGATTTTCTTCCATTATTGATTTTTTTCAGGTAGGCAGCAATCAAGTTACAAACCCAAGGGCAGTCAAGTGAGACTTTGGGGACGACTGGTTAAAGGATGAGGAGCACAAGTAGTACTCTCATCTCTCCTTCCAGTTGCAGGGAATGATGAGGGAAGAAATGGGGAAAACCAGAAGATCAATACAATTCTGCTGGCAGAATTTTCAGATTTTGATCATGGATCGATTTACGTAACACCAGACCTGCTGGTGTTAGATACAGTGAACTTGATTAAAAAGGGCAAAAGGATCTTTTCACAGGAGTAAATCAGACTTGTGGAAAGATTGTAACTACCTTAATGATGGTGAGAATAGGGTTGGGTGTTTATGGGTCAGGATCAAGGGGAAGGCCAAGAAGCCAAATAACTGCTGCTTGTGCCATGGGTGGGTGTTCACTTTGCTGGGTAAAAACGCTGCTGGATGACCAACCCCAAAACATGCTGGTGAATGGAGTTGCATCCAGCTGGTGGCCACTCACCAGTGGTGTTCCACAGGGCTCAGTACTGGGGCCAGTGTGTTTCAAATCCTCACCAGTGATGTGGACAAGGGAATTGGGTGCTCCCTCAGTCAGACTGCAGACAACACCAAGCTGGGCAGGAGTGTTGATCTGCTTGAGGGAAGAAAGTACTAGAGTGGGATCTGAGCAGGCTGGAGAAAGGGGGGCTCAGGAGACATCTTGCTGCTTTCTACAATTACCTGAAAGAAGATCACAGCAAGATGGGGGTTGATCTCCCAAGTGACAAGAGGAAATGGCCTCAAGTGTGCCAGGGAAGGGGTAGATACGAAATTAGGAACAATTTCTCCACCAAAAGGATTCCAAAGTCCTGGAACAGGCTGCCCAGGGAAGCAGTTGAGTCGCTATCCCTGGAGGTATTTATGAGACATGTAAATGTAGCACCTGGGAGATGTTTTAGTGGTGGACTCGGCAGTGCTACATTAACAGTTGGACTTGATGATCTTAGAGGTTTTTTCCAACCTAATTGATTCTGTGATTTCAGCTATGAGATGAAGCTTGCCAAGCCATGATTCTCTTGCAGCAAATGTCTGAAATGAAGGTGAATGCCCATGAAAGGCAGGTTTATTGCATGACTCCTGGGGTTTCTGGTTAATGCATCAGGTTGCCTTCTAGCAGGGAAGTATCAGATGATAAGTCCTTCTAGGGGAGGCATTAAGCCTTGCTTGTGCTGTGGGTCCATCCCAGGTCAGCATAACAAGTCATCAACACCAGGCTGAGATCTGGCAGTGGTCTAACAGCTTTGGGCTTAGGCTTAGATCTGTCAGTGCCAGGTCAGAAAAATCAATACAGTATCTAGCAGTGTCTTCATCAGCCCCTGACTTTTGTACCTCCTCCCTTAGCCTTCTGCTGGGCAGTATTAAGGTGGGTGAGGTGTGTGTGTGCACACAAACCTGCAGTGCCTCAGCCAGCTGGGTTTAAACAGAGGGCTGGAGGCAGTCTGAGTGCTGTCAGGCTGACCTCTTCTCTGGAAGAAAACCTGCTGGGAAAAAAATTCCAACAGGTAATTTCATTATTTCTCCTCTTCTTCTGTAAATATTCAAAATAGGCATTTAAAGGGGAGCAGCTGCAGTGGATAAATCCTGAGTTGTCATTGTCCTTTCAGGAAAGCAGCCTAGTCAGCACTCTAGCATCCTTCCCCTCTCTCCAGCCCCCTGCCACCTCTGTGTGCTGCATCCTCATGCTGCCAAGATTCCATAAAGAGCTTATAGACAGGGATGCAGCTGTGCCTGTAATCCCAAATGAACTATTCAGGTGCTAAAGGACAGAAGCTGCTACCAGTTGTTACCAGCAGTTGGACTGATGCAAGGTGTTCATAGGGAGGGATTGTGTTGCCATCACAAGTTTGGTGGCTTGGAGGGAGGAGTGGGCAATGGGGTCAGAAGAGGTTGGCTGACTTTTACAGCTTCAGACATCAATGCAGCAGCATGGCTTCATCACAGTCCTCACGTTCAGTTCACACTAGTGCCATCAAATGCAGGCAGGTCACTTTGAGGGCCAACAGGTAACCAGGAGCTGTGGATGGAGTGTGAGAGTCCTGTGTGCTTGTCAGAGAGATGAGAGAGCTGGCAAATTCTCCTCATGGCAGGACAAAAGGAAATAGTGGCACATGGGAGGGTGCAGCTGGCTGATGAATTGTTGACCTCCTTTGTAACTGAAGTGTTTGCAGGCAGGTTAGCAGCCACAGAACATATCAAAGAGGTGGCAACTGGGCCTGGGGGTGTTTTTGCATTTTTGTTCTGTTTATTTCAAGAGCCATGAGATGTTGTGATGTCCCTTTGCATCAGATGCCTGTACTCCTAGATTGTCCCAGGTCATCTAGGTTCTTCCTAGGCTCAGTTCTGGACCAGCAGGGATATGGTGTCTCCTTACCCTCATGGGATGGGGGATGTGCTGTTTGAGAGCTGCAGTGAGTTGGCAGGAAGGACAGGCTTGTACACTTGCTTTTGCATTTCTATTCCTTCCTAGTCAGCAGGAAAAAGTAGCAGAAACATCTTAACCTGTTTGTTTTTGTAGTGCATCCTTTTTCTTTATCATGTGGAGAGATGGGAAGAAGAAAGGGATGCAGGAGGGACAGATGGGAAATGAGGACTCCAGTCAGCTTTAGTCTTCTTTAAATATCAGTTTACCAAGGAGGGCAACTCCTGTGGCTCTACTGTATCTCATGAATTTGTTTGTGGTTTGAAGCACACAGATCATTTTGAGTGCTGCTTTGTTTATAAAAATTTGAGAAAAGTTCAATCCATGTGAAAGATGCAAAGCCTTTCTTAACCCCAAAATAAAGGGAGAGAGTTCAGAACAGCCTACCCTGCAATGTAGTAATGTACCCGGTAACCCTTGTACTCACTGCTAGTAAAAGTGTTTGACGCCCTGGGACTCCTGCTGAAAGCAAACAATTTGTGCTTAGACATTGATGGATGTTGGGAGTGTTTGGTATCTCTTTTCCTGTATCCTTTTAAAGCTCCTGTTGTCTTTGTTCTTTGGCTCTTATGTCTCAGGATAAGTTCTAATGGTGAGCTTTTCCAAAAGTGAGAGAGAAGCAGCATTTCACCTCTCCCTATATCAGCCTCTTTGGCATGCCTAAAATATAGCACCTTATTCAAAGGACATCTGATTAAATTAAAAGATGGCAAGCTTGGAACCAAGCTTCAGATCATTGCTAAGTAAAAGCATGCTGTAAAACCAACTCCCTGTTCCAGCACACCACTGAAAGCAAGACCTCTTCAAGATCCATCTGTGCTTGATGTGTGAAGGCTGACTGAGAAAATCCAGATATTTCAGAACATGTAATATTTACTGATATTATGCTAAACTCTATGCTTCAGGTCCTTGGACAAATTCTATTTACAAGAAACCTGATAAGACTAACACAGATCAGTGCTTTTGCATCATTTACTTTCTCTTTAGCATCAGGCAGTGGTCACAGGGTGACCTAACTGTGTGAAGGGCTTGACCTGGGACAGTAGAGCCATGCTTTGCCAGGGAGCTGTACGCCTTCTTCCCTTCCTCCCACCTTCCTTCTGCCTGCCAGAGATGTTTACAGGGTCATGAACTGAACTGGAGGTTGTCTGAGCCATGACAAGGTTTAGAGCTTCCTGTTACAGATGAATGAGCAGCTGACAGAGTAAATGGAGATTGCAAGGTTGCAACAAGGACCTCAGGTTGGATAATTTGTTCATCTCCCAACTGGGGGCAAGTTGGGGTGCCTGGAAAGGCGGGGGAACCTTTTTTGGAGGTTGAACCTTTTTTGTTACTGTCTCTCAGCACCGCCCTGGGAACCAGAAGCAGCTTCCATGCTGGGGTACCAGGGCATTTCCAAGACAAGCTAAACCCCACCAGCTCAAAAAGCAAACCAAATAGCCTGTAAATTAACGAGGGAAAGCTGAAATAACTGAGTATCAGTGGCTCCATTCACGGGTCCTGAAAGGTGGCTGTAATGATGTCACACTAGTGAGGACAGTGCAAGGTGGGGAAGAAGGATGGGAAGGGAGATTTAGGGTGGTGAGAGCAGATATAACCTGGAGTAATGATGTGAGAAACAGAGCCTGCGGATCAGCAAGGGATTACTGCTTTATTAACCTCTGGATTAGTGTCCCAGGGCCAGAGAGTGCAGAATAGACTGTATTGAATTATTCCTTATCTGTTGGTGCTCACTGACTCGTGTCTGTCCCAGTAAGCTCCCTGGCTGAGGAGGTATTTTCTGTGCTCAGGATGGTGTGCCATAGTAAATAGCTTGGAAAGGGATGGCTTTTAGGAACGAGAAAAGCAACATGGAGATGAGAAATTATAAGAGGGCTTGGAGGTGAGAGTCACATAGCAGTTGTTCTTCCTTGAACTGGAAGGGCTCTCTTATTTCCAGATCAAGTCTCTCTAGACGTAGCAGAGATCTGCAGTCTTTGTGATCGCTTTTATTCCAGCACCTTTCCATGTTCCTATTTATTCTTCAAAGGTGAATTCAGACCAGTCAAATCTACTTTGACTACAGGTTTAAAATGTCTGGGCATATCATTTTAATCACAAAAAACAGTCACCTTATTGATATATCTGTGAATGAGGAAGAGAAACAGACTGTGTAAAGGAAAGAGGGCAAATATACCTGCAGCTGTCCTGTAATTGTATTGTGAGGCTGGAGGAGGCAAAGACAGAGATGAGGTGGCAGAAATGAAATTGCTTCAGCAGGGCCTGCACCTCACTGTGAGCCAGTTCCTCAACAGAGAGGAGTGTTGTGATGAAACACCAGCCCAGGTATCCCATTCACTTCTTGCCACAAGCTGTGCAATGTTCTTAGGGAAAAGGACATGCAAAGTGGCTTGCCTGGGCAACCTCCGGTCAGGAAGAAGGATGAATAATACGTTGTATTTCTACTGTCTTATGTTTCTGCAATCTTCTGAGCCTGCTGAAAGTGTAAAGAGGCTAGGGGCTACCTGTAAGAGGAGTTCTGGAAATGATGTGATAGGCCATTAGAAGTGCAGTGTATTGTAAGATAAAGGAAATTCGCAATGCAGGGCTATTTCTCTTGCTCTGTGAAATAGATTTAGGTTCTGCTGTATCACGGGTGGTGCTACACTCATGTTTTAAGCCTTTAGTTGCAAAGGAAAACCTCTACATGGGAGCCACTTATAACTCAATGCACTTTGAGGCTTGAAATGGCCAATCACCAGAATTAGGGCTTTTCAGCAGAGCTGACTCCCCCAGACATCCATCATCAAAGGTTTCTGAATAATGCTGGTCACTTGAATATGTGAAATTTGTTATGATGCAAATACTTGAGAGCTGGGCACTTGAAGGCAGTGAGGAAAATTAAGAGCCACCCAAGAGCAAGGCTTCTGCCTGTAACATGCATTTTGTGATGGAGAATGCAACAGAAAATTTCTATAGGAATAACACCAATTACCATCGTAGTTTTGGATGAGTGTGGTGGCCTGTCAGCAACCTTTGTGCAGATCTCCCAGCTCCAGAAGCTAGAGGGGGTCATGCACCTTAACTAACTAATGTGATCCACAGCTGGGAATATAGTCCCACCTTCTCCACAGTCATGCTGGCATATGAGGGACTTCATTCCCTCTTCATTCAAGCTATTAACTACAGTATTTAGAATAAAAGTAATGACATCCTGTAGCCTGACTGGCCCCTCTCTGAAACTCTGAGTGCTCCTAGCCCAACAGAAGTGTTAGAAGCAGTTTTGTGCTCTGGCTATGCTCATACTAGCTCTTGAGAAATATTAATCTTCACCAGGCTGCAGTGACTGATGCTAAGCTTTGAGGAGACTTTTGGGGAAATGCAGGTGATTCAGAAATGAATGTTGATCACTCATGGGTGTCGTCTGGGCCTTCTCTAATGCTAGTAGAGACATTTTGCTGCCAGAGGTGCTATATTTTCATTTAGAGGTAAATCAAATGCTGGGTTGTTAGTGATGCTGTGATATCTTCCCCACGAGTTTGAATGCAATCCTCAACATTCTTCTGAATTTCACTTAGTGAGAGTGGTGTTCTGCTGACTTGGCATTTGTTCTCTAATCCAACTAGAACAGTTGCTTTTCATTTTCCTCTGACTTTGCCATATAGTTTTATTGTCTGTGGTTATACAACTTAGTTCTGAAGTGAAGCCAGCTATATTTCAGCTAGATGAATGATCCCTATATAATATGCATATATGACTGCAAAGCACTCAAATAAAAGATGCTTAAAACCACAAGTTATTATTTTGCCTTTTCCTGAGTTTTGCGTTGTCACATGTTATTTAGGAGCTTTGCTGAGGTTCTGTCTCAATGCATTGCTGAATGAAGTGTTCTGAACAGTCTTGGGACTGCTGTTGCGTTTTATTAATTGCCTTTTACAGGTTGTGTTTTCCATCTGTTTTTAAACTCCTTGTTTCACAGACATAATGAAAAACAAAAGTTTTAAGCTAAAGTTTTACCTACCAAGGCAGAGAGGGAAAGAAAGCTCAGCAAAATATTTGGCCAATCTTAAGCTCACTGTTGGGGATGATATCATACCAGAGACTCCTCACAGTGGGGGTTTAGGGTACAGGAATAATAACAACTGAAAAGAACCACAGTGCACAGTGTTCCAGGAAGGACAGAATAAGCCAGTCACCCATCTGGGTCTCTGACAACTTCTCAAAGAAGGGTTTTGTACACTGAGATTTGTTCTGACAGCAGTGTTTTGAAAATGTTTAGGACCCTTGCCATCACATTTCTTTTAAGTCTGATTGCCTTATGTAATGAATTCTCAGCTGTTGTAAATTGCTCCCATTTCATCACTCCAGTGACATCTCAGTACATGGGCAGAGGATTAGCCCTCTACTTCCAGACACGTTGCCTTGTTCTGGGTTGGGGTCTCACCACAAGTCGTCATGTGCTGAAGGGAAGACATAGGTTTATGATAGGTTATGGTGAGGACTGATCTAGTAAGTGGAACTCATTTATTCTGGATTTATTACTAATTCCAGTTTCTCTGTATGGTTCTTGTCTCAGTGCACATTATCTTCTAAGACAGAAAAGCTTGTAGCTACTGAGACCTCTGTGCCACCCTTTGTAAGAATTGGGATGATATTGGTTCTGATGTACTGGCCAGAACTACTGTAAGGAACTGCACTCATCCTGCCAGAATTGCCTTTGTAGCTATATAATATTCATCTCTGCTGCTTATCATAAGGCTACTCTCTAATACTAATGTGCTGCAGTGTTTTATCATAACTCAGGTGTAAGACTTTCTCTGTGAAAGACCCTTTGAAATGTCCTTTGGTATCCATTAGTGTGAAATGTGCCATAGAAATGTAAATCATGTCACTGACTGCCAAGGAGCACCTGGCCTCCAAAGAGTGTCCTGCATTACTGAGCAGAGGAGAGAAGAGGCCAGCAGGGCAAGGTAAAAGAGAAACTAGATTTTTCTTTTCACTTAAAGGACTCTTACCAGCAGAATGACATTCAATGCACCCCTGGGATTGGAGAATCTGAAGGCTAGGGCCATAGTGCTGCTCAGCCAGAGGACTTGGAGAATGTACTGTTGCCCTTGCTCGTGTGACACGGCACAGGCAGAGCTCTGTCACAGGGTGGGCAGCTTGTTCTCTCTGTGGATAATGATTCCCACACGCACAGAAGGGTTTCACTCCCTTGATGTACAGACACTGTCTCACAGTTTTAGGATCTGAACTGGAAAGGCTTCCCTTCACTGGTAGCACCAGGGAGTGCAGTGCTGAAGCTCCCAGCCTGGCTTGGTAGGAGTGGGCTCAGGCACACACTCAATAATCATGGTGGAGTTTTCCTTTGTTATGCCAGCCCAGACCGAGCTCATCTGACTGCACACAAGAGTATCAGTGTATCTTCCAGTATGCAATGTAATATTTCCTTCTGTGTCATTGGCTGGCCTGCCCAGAGGTAGATCAGGTATAAACACCTGACACACCTTTCAGTGCCCCTCTCCAAGCCAATGATGATGTCCTGTGATGATCCAGGAGCAGCTCACCACTAGATGATTGGCACTATGAAACAACAGAGTGCTAGAGTTTGAAAATTCCATGATTCAGTTTCTGATGTAGTTTAGTCAACTGCCAGGTTGCAAAGTTCAGACTGGGGCATCTCTTAACCTGTGCCAGAATGCTCTGAGTCATCTCTGCAATAAGTTTAAAAAGACATTTGAATTTTTTGTAAATTTTATATTCTCTTCATCCAGTCTGAACTCCAACTTACAATATTCACCCAAGAAATGTTATCACTGAAGAAGCCTTTGTGTTGACAAGCTGCATATTTCCCTGAACGGTATCCTATTCACATCCTTTCACCATATTTTAATTTTTGGCTGGCTTTAGGTCAGGTGGGTAAATTTACTTCTTATTGCTTCAAGGATTCCAGTGCAGATATAATTTTATCAATATGAAGTGCTACAGTCTACAGCAAAACTGGCCATCACAAGGATCATGCACTGAGGATATTTGCTATGAGGCCCCAGAATATAAATTCTAATCTTCTAGGGTAGACACAGGCTTCAGGCTGTCCTTAGGCTAAAGGAAATATGTTCAAGTCTTGCTAAATGGAGCGTTTTCCAGTGACATTGGGAAAGCAAAGAGTGGAAAGGTACTTGGCCTTTATATCATGTATATCTTGAACCTACCGATGCATGCATGTCAAACAGGAGATGTGCAGGTATTTAGGCAAGAATTCTGATTGATTCAGCCTTTCAAATGTCTCCCTAAAGGAGTTTGCTTGAAGCCATATGACCTTGAAAGTGGGAGCTCCTAAAAATGTACTGCCTAACATCTAATAGTTGAATTAATATAGATGGGACAAGTGTGGACTGTGCTATGAATGAGGATTGTTCACTCCATTAGAACTCAAGCTTATCAGAGAAGGAGCCTTTCCACTTGGCAAAAGTGTTTTCCACCAATATTCGGCATGTCCATCTTACAAGATGTCACAGCTGAGAGAGAATTTGAAAATATTATTCTTGCTCACATATGTGGAGCGTATCATATAAAGATTTTGGTGCATCTGCAGTGTTTGCTCATTGATAAAGCTACACAGATTATTTAGCAAAGACTGTTACACTCCTGCTAATACTGTATGTGCTTCTAATATGTCAAGTGTTATTAAACAGCTCTGGTGTTGTCAGAGACCAATTTTTATGAGAGTGGCAATGAGATACTCCTAATCATGTGTAGTATAATCCCTCCTTGTCAGGAGAACATATTTTGCCTCTGAAGTAAACATTCCTGCAAAAGTGGAATACTGTCTTATACTTTCTCTCAGCCAGCTGGCCCTTATGACTGCACAACTGCATGTGTACATGTGCATGCAGTGTGGAGAATTGGCAACGCCTATGTGGTAATGATTTTAACTAGATTTGCATGCAATTTTGAAGCTTTCTAAATCCCCTCAAGTAACAAAGTCCATTCTCTTGATTGTTTGTTTGTGTGATATGTGGCCAATAAGCCATATTTCTGGCAATTGAAAGCTCTTTGATGAAAGGAAACCCTAATATCTACTGTTTGCATTTTGCAAATGCTTCCTTCTCAGGCTCTATCTGAAAAGTGGCATGGCCTAGAAGTTCAGTTTTGCAAGAATCCTTGATGATATGCTGATGTGAAGTGTGACTTCAGATCAACTTAGGAAATGGGGTTTTTTAAGCATTTGTCAAGGTCTCTTCAAATTTCTGTAATACTGATTGCAGACCTTAAAGGTAGAAGTTTTCAGAGCATCTGGCACTTATCTAACTTTTCTCATCCTCACCTGTTTAGTTTTCCACAGAGCAAACTCTGGACAGCAGCAAAGCTTCCTTCAAGACCCTAAGTAGAAATTGTTCCTTAGGCTGGTGGTGCTGGGCTATGGAAGAGGGAGTGATGTTCCCAAACCACAGAAGCCCTGGCTCTTGGTTTACAGATCTGGCCGTTGTTCAAGCTGCACTCTTGCAGACAGATAATGTCAAATTCCAGAAGCTGAACACTTGGGTCCAAACTGGTTATGTGTTCTCCTAGAACTGCCTGTGAATTTGGGGAGCTCTTGCTGAGCCCTTCTCCTTTGACAGGGGACTCCTTCTCTCTGCCTAAGAGGTAGTGGAGTTTGTAAACAACCTTAGTCCAGTTTTACATTCAGTGGAAAAATTAATGTCTAATTTCAGATTTCTCTAGATCTCTAATTTCCTGCACGAAATATTTCTGCAAAGTGGATTCAGGAAAATGTTCCTTTTGCTTTAACAATCTCAGAAATAATTTCAACTCTGTACAATTCTTCAACAACTGGAACAAGGACCAGCACAAGAGGCTGAAATGGCATGAAAATAATGTTTTTTTTCCTGTGTGTGTTATTAACAGTGTATCTTGTTGGTGCTGTTAGATAAAAAAAACAATGTTATTTTTTAAAAGGAAGCCATACTGCAGGGGAAAAAAAAAAAATCTCCTTTTCCTCTCATGTACCAGCTTCCAGTTGGGAATATATTGGAGAAGAAGAAGACCATGTTCTTCTAAAGTGGAGAAGGAGGGCTAGGGGAGTGTAGAGTAAGAGAAAGTATGAGGATGTACAGATTGTATTCTGTATCTCTTATGCCTCAGATGTTGCCCTTCACAGCATTGCTTTGTGTCCCCTGCAGCTGTGCTCTGAGCTGAATCAGAAGCTGCTGAAAGCAGCCTGGAGTATTCTTTCTCTTAATAAGAGCTGATGCATATCCAGCCTGCTTTTCTCTTGCTTTCCCTGCCTCCCCTTCCAGCAGAAGAGAAAACAGGAAATTGAGTGGGTGGTCTTCCCTGCATAATGCCCTGCAGCCTTCCTTGGAACTTGCTGCTTAGCCCACTCACACCAGCACTACAGTTTAGAGGCAGGAGCAGTTTTGTGGTAGAACATGTGAGCCAAGCCAGGGACTGCAGATGTCCCCATGTGAAGGAACAAGAGGACATCCCCACTGCAGTGTCTGTGCCCTGCTCCTTGCCCACGCCTCACTCCCGGTGGGCTGTGGCCAGTCAGGCACTGGTGACCCCAGCACGGCCACCTCACACTGTGTCAGTGTGCCCACTGGGACACAGCTGAGGTTTCTCTAGACAGTGGCAGGAAGCCCAGCTGCAGCCCACAGAGGTGTACCCCAGGCAGATTAAACCACAGAGAGGAGCTATCTGCCATGAGAACACGGAGGCACAGCCGTGTGTCCCTACATGTGTCCCGGGATCTGTCACCCCAGTGGAAGCCAGGCTGCATGGGCAGCAGCCATATCCCAGCTGCAGCCCAGGGGAACAGGGAGCTGAGCAGCCCATCCACACATATCAGTGAAAACAGTGTCCCCTGGGCCAAGGCACGGAGGCTTTGTTCCACTCTGTAGTGCTGCTGTCCCCTCCTCTGGGGATGGCATTGTCACTGCCATTGTCAGGGCTGGCTGATGGCTCATTGCATGGTGGAACACAGTCCTTTATGGCCAGACATTGGGAAAGAAGCCTCCTAAGGGAAGGTCATCATTGTTGGCACAGCTAGGGCTGAAAAAATGTCATTGGGAGAAGTGGCCAAAACATGGTGGGGAAATAAAGAAATTTTTCTTCAGTTCTTTGCCAGGAGATGATGTGATTCTTCTGGTGTGGGTTGCCCTTTGAGATAGGGGGACATCAGAGGCCTGAAGATCTAGACATGGTTCTCCTCTTTGCCAAAGGACACCCAGCTGTGTTGTTCTTGGACCTATTCTTTCAGCTCCACTCATCTCCAGGATATACAATGAGATAACTTCCCAGTGGAAGTGCTTTGGCAGGCTAAATTCAGTGGTGCCAGTGATGGCACAGAGATGATGGAGGGCATCAAAAGAATGTGATTGATTCACCAAAATTTGTGTAGCACAGAGGAATTCAAGAGAAAATCACCCTGTTACACTTTTCTCTCTGGTCTAAATTCATTCAGATGGGTATGCTATGGCAAAATTGTGTGTATGTATATAAACACTTATGTCTTTATATGTATATTTATCATTTATTTCAACAATTTGGAAAAATGAACAATATGGCTGGATATATCTAGTGTAGAAATCTAAAGGTTCCTGTCCTTTCCACAAAGTAAGGACACTGGATATTTTTTTTCTTCCCCAGAACATAGCTAGTAGTGATCTTCCTTGTGTCATCTAATCACAAAGAGATCTTCTGTTTGGCTTAGTAATTGAAATTGGCATTTTTCTTTTGCTGCTCACAGGCACTACACCACAGGAATCAATATAATACCTGATAGTAACAATTGATTTGCTAGCAGTGACACCCACACTGAGGATTTCAGGCCTCTGGGATCAAACACCTTGAGAGAGGAGTAAAGTCACTTCAAATTGAGAATTACCACAAGTGTAACTTAATTATACTCTAACTTTTGTACCATCCCAGCAGCACTTTGAGTGGTCCCATGCTTGTTGTGTTGGTACTGACAGCTGAGGAGCATAAGCCAGGCACATTCTCAGTGTACACAGGCACAGTGTAGGCAGCAGCTCTCTGGAGGTGAACCTGAGCTCAGTGCTGGGCTGCTCCTTCATCCAAGGAGTTGTACCTGGGTGAGATGGCAGGGAAAGGACAGTCCAACCTCTAAAGACTGAAAGGGGCTAAGAAAAAGTTTCTTCAGTTGTCTCCTTTTACTGAAACCATACATGAAGGTCGGTCAGCAATATGATACTTAACTCTTATTAATGAATGAATGTCAGAGGCAAGGTCATTAGATTTACAGATGCTGGTTCCTTCCACCTTCGTCATGGTGGCAGCAGCTTACTCTGATGAAATGTGCATTACATAGCCCTTTGTTTAATTTCTGTATCTATTCTCAATGGGATTGCAGAAGATCACAGCATTTGGTGGTGTACTCCAGGCTTCTTTAAACTGGCAGGGGGAGTCAACAATGAAAATGACTTTCCACCTTTCTTTCAAGTGAAAGGTGGAAAGAGCACAAAATAGAGCTACCATAGATGTCTAAATCAAACTGGGTAATGCTTCTACTGTTTTCAGCACTTCCAATCTGAGATATTCCTAGCATGCTGTTCGTTTGCATATATTGGTGCTATGTAACATGGCCTCTTCAGATGAAGAAGCAGGGATTAATGAGGCACACAGAAACACTAATTTGTCTGGGTTAGAGGAGATTAGTTTTGCTTAGACCATTAACGTAATTAATCTTGAGACTAGAAGTGTTCATCTGGTATTGCAGACTCACTGGGGTTTTTTCTGAAGTTGTAGCCCAACACTATTAAATGAGAATTTCAAAATATGCTATATTTCAAAATGTGATCTCTGTTCTTTGAAAGCATTTAGAAGTTATGTATGTTCTACAGTTAAGGAGAAAAACACATATGCCATTGCTCTAATAATTTGTCCCACTGTAGTGTCTTGAGGGACCCCAAACTGGTCACTTCCTCTGAGAGTTCCAAATTAAGAGCTGCATATAAGGTTTACTATGTTAAGGACAGAAGGGAAGAAAAAACCCCAAGTAACTTGCAGAGCTGTAATACTTGGTTGGCTCAGTACCCTTCTGTCCCATCACACTGTCTGGGGAAACATTTATGTCTTTTGACATTGTCTCTTTTCCCCATTGCCAAGTCTTTTATCCCTCATAATAAAAAGGAGCTGTAGCCAGACCGTGGGAATCATTTGCAGGTGTCAGAAGGGAACTGCTATGAATCTCAGAAAGCACTCATAGTGACAAAACTGCTGCCTGTAAGGGACAAAGAGTTAAGGTATACAACTTCTTGTCCATTTGGGGAAAGCAATTTTCCTTGCATTTTGTGGAGCAATAACTGGCTTGGAGGAAAACTAGAAAGAGAAATAAGTGGGGCTGATGAGAGAGGGTCCATTTCTACCCTATGAGACTCCTAAGAACGGTTATGGATGGTACCTGTTTCTGTATTCTTTCCTTATCCTTCTTGAGGTGTGGGATCAATGCAATACAGTTAGTTCAGCTTGCAACCAGCTTTGCTTTAAAAATTCTGTTTCAAGAATTCTATGGTTACAAATCTATCTGAAAAGGTATAAAATATTAAGGCACTGCTGTTAAAAAGAGTGTGCAGACTGAGTCTGTTATGGGAAAAAGCATTTGCAAAAAGTGATATTGGGATATAGCTTATGTTGGTCTTTGATTTAGTTTGAGGGAATACCTGGAAACATTTTTTAATGTGGAGCTGCTAAGCAAACGTGTTCTAGCAATTTTCCAAAATGGAGAGTTGTGCTTTATAACCTTAGAAATGGGGTTTTATTTCCAGCTCTTTGAGAGGAATGGGAGGAACAGCTTTCCTTCTGACATTTACTTTAATTCATAAAAATTACAGGCATTTGCCAAAATATCCTAAATTGTGGAGGAGGTAGAAATTGGGTCATGGAGGAAGATTAATATTGAGCAAAAATATTTGCCAGTAGTTTTGTATGAGAAGGGGAAAACTGTGTGTGCTGCAGAGGAACCGTCTGGCTTTGGGGTTTTCTTTGCACAACCACATCTGGCTTGTTGCTTTAATAGAGAACAAAGAGAGGGGGCTAGAATCAGGATAATTATCTTTGTGCTTGTTTGCTCTTGATCTTTTATGCATCATTAGATCCCCGTGTCCTGTCCTGCAGATGTGCGTTACTTGGATTTATTTTGGGATTTATATCTTTTTGTTCAGGGAGAGGAGAGGCCAAATCCTCATCAGACATACCTTCCAGGGGTCATGTCTTATAAATGCCAAAAGCTTTAGACAACACACTAGCAGTGGCCTCTGCAGAAACCCTGGAGCTGTTCCTCTCACAGGCTCCTTCAGGAGGAGTTTTGTGAACTGCAGGGTGGAGTGTGAGATTTGACAGAGGTGGAGCTGCTCCACCAGCTGGTGACAGCCGTGGGATTGAGGGCCTGTCACTGAAGAGCAATGAAAATTCATCTCTTAAGGGTAGCCTGAGGGTATCAGAATAGAGGAAGGAGGGTTGGGAGTTAAATGGGAGCTGCTGTCAGCAAAAGTGCCTAGAGATTTAATGAGGATTTGGTTTCTGTTTCCCAGAGCAGCCATTTACTTACAGAAAATAAAAAAGAAATCCTCAAAAAGTCTAGGCACAATAGTCTCACTTGTCACATTGTTCCATACTGACCTTGGCACAGTCTCAGGCTTGATGTTGACCTCACCTACATCCCAGAAAGTGCTTACCCACCCCACAGCATACTAAACAGTAGCAGACAGAGCAGCTGCTGGCTTCAGGAGTCACATGTGATTTCTTCTCCCTCTCCACCTGTGAGTTTTATCTCCTACACTGCTCCTATGAGCACTGCCTTGCAACCCCGTGACAAGATTACACTGAGGACTAACTGTGCCAGTGGGAACACCACCTTTATATCCCTCCTCTGCCTCCTGGGGCCAGCTGGGGATGTGTTCAGCCTCTTAGCTAATTAATTATGCTGGCTTGAAATAACCCTTCAGTCATTTATTACTGTTCAGAATATTTCTTCTTTGGGATGCACGAGCATATCTGAAACTGGTGTAAATTCCCTGCCTGTGAAGGAATGCAATGATGTCTCTTTTAGAAAAGTTTTATGGCTCCTTTTCACTAGGAGACAGGACAGAGTCCTTGTGGACAGTGCTCTGCCCTTGTCACACTGTAATGTGCTGATGGGAGATGCTGGTGCATAACGAGGCACTGGTGTGAGTCCCTTGAGAAAGCAGATCAGATGCAATCATTTTGTGAGATAATGTTAAGTATTTTTATCATAATACTATGCCTATTGAAATAATATTCATACTTTAAATAGAAATCCATTTCTTAATGTCAAAAATATTTCAGATAGATGTGGATTTAAACTGTTACATTGGGCTTTTCCAGTAAGAAATATCGACTTTTTGACTTTGTACTTCCTAGTGCCAGTAATGATACAGGATGTGCCTTTCCCTTTCGCCCTTTTTATTTTATGAACACTCTGTTTGAGACAAAAATTTCTGTACTTCTATGGTAATGGCTTCTCTATTATTCTTTGTATGTACAGAATTTTCTTGCTGGCAGTAATGTCTCTCTATTGGAATAAAATGCATCTTTCAGCATCTTCAGAGTGGCCACTCTCTCTAGGATGCTCTGGAATGATTTTCTGCATGCTGCAGAACAGCCATGTGGAGGATGTGAAAATTTCTCTGGCAGAGCACCCTCTCCTCCAGCAGCAAGAGTGCTCTGGGTGCTGCTGCCATTTCCCAGTGGTGAATGGTGCTCTGGTGTGGCAAGGAGAAACCAAGAGGCAGTTCCTGAGCTCAGCTAACAAAACAAAGGCATTTTTTGTTTTCATGTCAATCTAAGAACATCTCTCTCACTTTGCCAAACTAAGAACTATCATTTTGAACATTTTCAGTCTTTAATGTCTAGAAATAACTGCAAGGTTTGAATTCCCTCAAGGACAGAGGAGTCTGGGGCAAGGAAGGGCTTCTTGTGTCCCTAATGAAGCTGCTCATGCAGTATCAGTAACTGAAGAGGTTTGTGATTGGTAAGCCAGAGCCTCTGCACAGAGTTAAAACCATCTAAGTGACTGCACACAAATGCACTGCCTGATTTTGAAATGCTCTGTTAAAGATTATTGTTACTAATTTTCATTATTAGATTTTAGCCTTTACTAAAAAGACCTACTGTTGAAAAATGATGATTTAAATTATAATGATTACTTAAACCCTGGACAGCCTGAACTGCCTTGAAGCAACTTAGTATATTCAATATAGAACTCACCTGGGGAGATAGTAAGAATTGCCTACAGCACAAAAGGTGATGCTGATAACAGACACTGCTCTGTGAAGGGCTAATGTTCTGAGCTGAGCTAGCAGAGAATTCTCATCCAGCAAGCCCAAAGAAGCAGACTGGGAGTGGACAGATTTAAGAAATTCCTGTAGCATTGACTGTGTAAACTCCCCTTGCCCTGGAGAAGGATAGAGAGATTTGCCAGATGCCTGCACACTGTCCCAAGAGGAAGGAGCTGGCTTCAGAATCGCTTTGCTCACTACAGCGTTTCCAGAGACTGAGAGGCATTGAATGAAATAAGCTAGATGGTCTTCACAGAAGCTTTGCTACTGTGTGGGAAAAGATCCTTGACTTTGGGTTTTGATGGAAATTGTGACATCTTTTGGCACTGCCAGTCAAGGATAGAGTGAGACGGGTTGTGTGTCTTTTGCTTGCTAACTGTTTCTCAGAAGGAGGGTTCAGGGTGACATAGGAAGCTGGGTTTGAGGCAATATTATCTCCTTTTCTGTTTAAACCCCGTGCTTGAGAAGTAGTTTGGTTTGTCTCTGAAGGGCAGGAAGTGGCACCTGCAAGGCAGCAAATGAAAATAATGTCACAGAAAGGGAATGTGTCACAGATGTGGTGTGGGGGATGTTTTAATCAGGTGGATCAGGTTGTAGTGTCTCAACATAAAAATGATAATATGTTTTCATGTAATCTGCAAATTGGATTGTGCCAGAAGAACATCTGACCTGACAAACATGATGACCAGCTAGCCCCATTACTGCTCAGGGACTTTCTCAGATAGAGGTGGTGCTTTTAGATATGGTGATACTGACTGGATTATTTCTCATGCATGTGCTCCATCACTTTTTGCATCTAGGTAAACTTTTGGTGTCCATAACATCCTTTGGTGAGGAGTTCTGCAGATCATCTATGCCTTACTGCAAGGGCTACCATTTGGGGTTTTTTTAATGTCACTCTTGTTTGCCTTTGTATTCAAGTCATTCCTTATTTATTATTTTACCTGTGGGGTCTGATGCCTCTCTCTAGGTCTCACAGTTCTGTTACATGACTCTGGGGATAGTTTGGTGTGGGGAGAATGACACATCAGAACACGATGCAATATGCAAAATGTGGGCATGCCATAAATGTGTACAGGTGCATAACGATGATCCCCTTTGCTCTCTATTCCTTTCCTAATTGGTCATGCCATTAAATTTGTTTTCCAGCCACTGATGAGCAATGAACTCATGTTTTCACAGTTCTCTTATGATGCTAAGCCTTTGCTTCAAAGGGGTGATCGTTAAAACTACACACAGCATTTGTAAAGTTGTTGATTTTCCTCATGGGAGGTGCTTTACCTACCCTGTACCCCCTCCATCTTTTTATAGCATTTCTGTTCAGTATTTTGGCAGCTCTTTGTGGTCAATCTTTTTCTTTAATAATCTGATTAATTAATGCTTCTAGAAAAGTCTGTCATTACATGATATGGTTTTTTCCTAAGTCATTTCTGTATATGATGAGTGGGACATATCCTAATGCAGATTCCAAAAGGACTTTGTTTGTGACTCCCTTCTATTACAAAACCCCTTTTCCCCCTCTTTTGCCTGTTACATGATCATTTGAGGACCGTTATGCCATGGCAGGTTACTCTTTTAAAGAACCTTAGCTGAAGATCTTGTTGAATTCCTTTGTATTTCTGGAGGAGGAAGATTTGAGATTCCCACAGCGAGTGTCTGCTCCAGCTGTGCCATGCCATGACTGGGGAAAAATTGACTGCCATCAAGTAGTTCTTTAGAATAATTTAAGGGAAAATGAAATGAACAGCAAATTGCAATCACTATAGCAAATTGCACATAAGTATAAGTTGCTAAATCTGGGGTTATTTTCCATTAATAGAACATCAAGAATCAAAGAGTTTGTTCTGTTATTCTGGTGCTGGATTACCTCAGAAAAATAAGATTTAATATTGCAATTCACAGGACAGTCCTTCTGATGTACTTAAATGGGGAGAGAAGGTGTCTCATCTGTAAATATTCACTGCTAAACTAACTTAACTAATCAGGATATAGAGTTTACAGGGCTATAATCTTAAGTTTATGCTGATTCTATGCATTCAGAATGAGTTCTGAATTCTAAGATATTGAACTCAGAAGAGTCTTGTTTCCTCACTGATATGATCAGTGTGAAATTTTTAAAAAATGTTGTTGAATCATGACTGGGGTGATCAGAGGATAAAGCCTGACCTGCTGATAAACCATATGGTACTGTATTATATTATAATGATGTCACTCCCTTCCCCCTACACACACACAGTGACTGTTAAGGACTCATTTCTCACTCCCAAGTGAACCCAAGTGAGTGACCCAAGTCTCTTCTTTGGTCTTCTCCAATGATGCATGTTAACATCACTTAGATCTTTTTGCATGATGTGAAATGTGAGACTGGAATAAAACTGCATGACAGAGTTCCAGCCAGAGAGGCACTGACCCCACAGGAGGAAAGTCAAATGTACTAAATGAGATGAAAATGAATCCTTGCTCCCCATATATTATTCCAACTCCAGTCCTATCAATAGAGAATTTTGTGCAATTTTATGAAAAAAAGAGAGGTGAATGAATACTATTGACTGTCATCAGAAAGGGATATTGCAATAAACCTCTACATGTTCAGAAATTTAGGAGAGTGAATTTTCTAGTTCAGCTTTATAAATTACTTGAAGGCCATCTCCTTGCCTAATAAATGAAATTATGTAAGTCTTGGTAGTTATGGTACAGTTTGACAGATTGGAAAGGCTTGAAATATATTCAGACTGCCTTATAGTCTAAAGAGTCCTGTTGCCAAAAAGTTACCTATAAGTAATAATATTGATGAAACGGGCAAGTAAAAGAAAAATTAATATAGTGCAGCAGTGGGACACATCATTCTCCAACATGCCTTGACAATCCATAATGACACAGGAAACATTGTGTTCAGGTAATTGTTGCAGTTTCTCAAGATAAATCAATTTGGAAAAATTAAGTGTGGGGTGACATGAAGGCAATTGCAGTTTATCATGCCAGTACTCTTGGTTCTTTCTGAAACAAGGCAGTACAGCTAAAAAGGCTCTTTTAGTGATTTGAGAATGATTTAGCACTCCCTGGGATTTTCTTTTATTACTGAATTTAAAAAAATATAGTAAAATAGCTGTATTTAAGATAGATAGCTAAGTTGCCATGGTTTAGACTATCTTATTCTCCTGCTAAATGGTCTGTGTTTACAGAGAATGGAGGCTTTTCTTCTTGTAACTTAGTTACAGTCAGGAAGACCCTGATGGCTTCATTACATTTGAGCCAGGACAGAACTGTGCAAAATTTATGTCCAGGAGGACAGTGAGGGTTTCTCTGTCATGGGAAAATTGTAAATACAGTTTTGAGGATAGGAATCTCTTAGCAATTTTATTTAACTCTCACTAGCTGAGGGAGAATGGTAAGAAATAAATCAAACACAACTATGAAACAAGAATGGTAGAATACTCCTGAAAAACACGTTGTTTTTTAGATTTGAACCCTTTTTAAAAATGCTTTGTAACTATTGAAGTTGATTTTTATTATTCAGTATCAGTATGACACTGTCAAGGTAAGGAAAATTGTATCCATTCACAATGGATTAAGATGTTCCCAGACAATAGTTTTTAATAGGATCAGAGGATCATTTGGTCTTTAATGGTTCCTGACCAGCAAAACTGTGAGAAAGCTTTCTTGCAATAACATTTGCCAAAAAAAAAAAAAAAAAAAAAAAAAGGTGAAACTTTAACCCAATTCATCAACAAAAATAGATGCCAGAGGGCTGCAATCCAGTATTTGTATAACAATAACTCTTTATGAATCATTTTTCATTAGCTGTTGAATCAGTATTGCCATTATGGTGTTCCAATGCAGTGCCTGATTTGCTGAAAAAGGTTTTCCTTGTGTATTTCAGTGTGAGAAAAATAAGTACTTGCATGATGTCACTACTGTGGGGTTTTATGATCAACACTCTAGGAAGTGAGCTGAAGTGATCAAATTACTGCAAATTAATCTGCAGCTTCTGAACACAGGCCTCTCATCTCTTCCTGCTTCATCATCCTGTGATCTTTGGAAACAAAAAGGTCTGCTAGTCTCGGTTAGAAAACAGGGTTAACAGCTGATTCAATTCTTTTTTTATATGAGAAAGAGAGCAATGAACCTTTCCAGAAACTTCAGGAAAAATAACACTCTTACAAAGTTTAGTGGCATTTATGCCATGTGTTAATAACTGGCTTAAAGACATTAGGTGAAGCAAATCCCAGGAGAAGGTGAAACTCATTCAGAGCTGGTTTTTCCTGGTGAAAGCATTCATTGTAGGATTTTTGTGAACCCATGGGATGCCAGAATATGCCTTATTATTATTTTCTGAAGAAAATATATTCTGCTGCTCCTCTAGACAATAGCATTGAAACCTTTTTGGAGAAATATTTCAATGTTAAGGAAGATCTCGTGCCTCACATGTTTGTTCTGTCCTTTGAGAAGGTAATTCCAAGGTCCTCACCGAAAGAATTTGTAAAATGGCACATTTCTTTCTCCACCCCACAGTTAGCCCTGACCACTGGCTGCCTTTGCATATGTGAAGGGACCTGTCATTACTGGAAGGGCAAAATATATTTTTTGCTAATTAATGTAATGCAGTGTGGAGTGACACGGAAACTTTTAGTTAGCTATGCAACTCCTTTGAATTCCAACAGTCAAATTGTAAATGCTTTAATACATCATAATACAGGTGATTTAGAGAAACATTTGGCATGAAAACAAATACCCATCACAGTTTGGAAATAATAAACTAAAATCAACCAGTAAAATTGATTTTGCTCAGCCTCTTGCAAAAAAAAAAAAAGTTTTTCTGAACATTCTGTTGGGGTTCTTAATGGAGCAATTCCCATCAACACACGAAGTTCCAGCCAGAGTACAGAGTATTATGCATTAGCAATGAAGTAAAATGGCAGGATTCAGGCTTCTGTTTGTTTATAAACTAAGCCACAAACAACAAAGCTTGAAGTCAAAGAAGATGTGTGTGTGTATATAAGAAATGTCCTAATCAGTTGACAGTACCACAGATGCACAGAATGTAGTTGAAGTGTGTATGCTGTGAAATCTAATGAGCAATCTTACTGTTGCTGATGAAGGTCTTGTCAAGACTGAACAATTTGTTCATCATCACTGTGTCCGTACCAGTGACAGCACAACTGTTAAAACCACCAGATTAGTTCTATTTTCCCCTAAAAAGTAAAACAGTAGAAAACATTCCACCCACTCATCCCACATTGATACAGCACACTCACTGAGCAGCCCTGGAAGTTAGCTGCTGGCACCAAATGGTCTTAAATGTGATCGTTAGCAAACTCAGAGCCATGTGGAGAAGGCAGCAGAGATTTCCAGCCCGCACAGAAAACTCTCCCAGAGCAAGAATCATTGGAAGCAGCTTGCATAAAATGAGTAAAGAACAGTATATAAATCCAGAGGCTGCCCCACAGCATTGTGCTGTCTCACCATGACAGAGAATAAAACACAAAGTGCAGCTATAGGTATGCAGGGCAAGTGTGGGAAATTAAAAAGAGGAGTAAACATACCTTCTCCTACTTGGCATACAAGGGATGTGTGCAAATTTTGTAGGACCTGTGTAAAAATTGAGTAAAATCCATTTTTTTTCAACTGTGCAACAGAAGGTACCATCTGCAGAAATCCAAAAGCCATATAGCATATGGTAGTATTTTTTCCTCCTTTCATTTAAATGGTAGGAAGTCTGTTGATGGGGCTTCTCTCCCTTACTAGAGTCTCTCAGTTACTTTTTCTTGACTGAGACAATATAGGTATCATTAGAGGTACAGGCTTGTCATGACTGATGTGCAGAAGACCCCAATGCAAGGAGTTTCTCAGACCTTCCACTGGCATCTCCAAACCCAGAATATCCCCTGTCACTTTATGCATCACTGTAACAGCAAAGCTGCATCTTCTGTGGCACAGTTTGGTGGTGTTCATGGAGTGCTCTGGCTACAGAAGTACCAAGCACAAATTTACATGTGACTTAGAGCTTATATTCAAATCAAGGCCTCTTTAGAATAATGAGAAACAGTCCTGCATGGGGAGACAACTCAATTTGTCATGCAGGAAATGACAAGTGATCCTGTGGAGTTTCTTCTAATAGCTGTAATGTAATTCTGGGCTGCACAAGCTGATGCCATGTGAGTCCCTGCACCTGTGGTTTGGACAGACCTGAGCTGCCATTTCCTCTTTGGTTGCTGATTTACTTTCATTACAGGCACACGCCACGTTGTTCTTCATGTGCCCCTATCCGGAGCTTGCTTTCAGACAGATAGATTTTTTCAGAGATTGTCTCTGTAAGCAATTTCTCCAGTAGCCTGATATGCCATATCCCATTAAAGATTACAAAGCAGAGCCAGCAAGGATGACTAGGGATTAAAAAAAAAAAAGTTTCTCTCCTGATTTGGAAATGTGCAAGTGAAGAAAATCTTACCTTCAATAATTATATTGCTGAAAGAAATAGAGTCAGAGATAATAGAAAGGCTGGTGTAGTAATTGCTTGTAGTACTAAACAGTTGATACAGTGGGGAATTTGAATTGCTTAATTAACTGATTTAAAGGTAGTAATGTTATGTCCTTTAACAGTAGCTGCAAATGTCCTACCAGGCATCTCATTTGAGGCAGGGTTTTAATTCTCTTTTCTCTCTCTTCCACCTCTTACACAAAGATGAGACAATGATATCCCTCCAATAATGGA
Source organism: Sturnus vulgaris (assembly GCF_052056855.1). Lineage (NCBI taxonomy): Eukaryota > Metazoa > Chordata > Aves > Passeriformes > Sturnidae > Sturnus > Sturnus vulgaris. The sequence continues at coordinate 29,690,150 of NC_142247.1, read as the reverse complement.
AAGATATGAAATAACTGTACAAATCTACACATTTTGAAAAAGTTTTAAGCATCTTAATTTTGGGTAGATGTTGTCACTCTGGACCTGCACGCTCTATCTTCAGAAGAAAACACATCCAAAGGTCTTCCAGTTAGGTAACAATACATAAATGCCAGCTGGCATAATACAATACATAAAAGCCTTCTGGCTTTCTTACATGGGGTGAATCTGGTGTGAAGTGGATAAGGAAAACCTCTTTACAATAGAGTTCTGTCTGAGAAATGTCACAGATGCTGATCCTTCTCTTCTAGTTCTTCACTGGACTCTAGTTCTTATGCTAGTACATTGTAGTGTATCTGAAGGGGTACCCACCCAAAACTTTCTTACAGAATATCTGATATAATGAAAGCTGTCTTTGCTTATTCATCTTCATTTAATTTGTCTCCTTCCTTTCTTCTCCATCTTCATTCTTCTCTCTCCCCACAAACACTCATTTCCTTTGGTATTACAGAACAGCAAAGATAGTTAAGCAGGCAAATGTCCTATCAGACAAGCTTCTGCAATTCTGTGGAGCTCTGTAAACCTCCTAAAAAATAAAATTTAAAAAAAGGCAGATTGTGTGCAAGGGCTGGCTACAGCTTCTGTGGAGGATTGTCCTGAACTTTGTCCTTAAAGGGAGGTGGCAGCTGTCACCTTCTGAAAGCAGGGGGGCAGGCCTATTGGGAAAATATCAAGGTTATTAAAGATCAAATGCTTGGAAATTGGAGTGTTAAATTCTTCTGTGGATTTTCAGGAGAGTCTTTGGCTTTCAAGAGTGCTGGCAGTGCTTGAACTTTCTGCATTAGCATTTCTGTCAAAGCTGAGGTAGGTGGGCTCCACAGCATAGCCTGCCCTGCTTTGTGTGCCCAGACCCCTGCCCAAGCTGTGTATGTGTACATACAGAACATGTGTATGTGGTCTTTTTTCTGTGCCCAGGCAGGAAGGAGCCAGGGTGTGCTGTGATCTCAATATCCAAGGGACAGGACTGTGCAGGACACTTCAGGTTACACCTTCCCCAGTTCTGGGATGAGCCTGAGACCTGCACTGCAGAGCTGATCATGGCATTCACACTGCACCAGCGTGAGCCAATGGCTGCCAGACACTACTGAAAAGTCATGGTCCATTTATTCCTGCTTTTTGTATAAATACTTAGACATCTACTTCTAGGCTTCCATTGTGAGATTGCAGGGGGAAGGGGCACCTGGAGGAGTTTAACTACCACTCACTTTGCTTTTCTGCAAATCTTCTCAAAAAGAACAAAACGTGTGTTTTACTCAGTGCACAAAGCTTCCAATATTAGGGCTCAGTGCATTTGTTTTGGGTGACTCAAAATGTGGACAGGAGAGGGGGAACGGCAGAGTATTCTGCCATTCTTTCTGCTGCCTTCTAGCCCTGAATTTTTTAGTGAATTAAGAAGCTCTGGCCCAGCCACCTGAAACAATTAGGTCACTTTTCTTGTGCAGCAGCTCAGGGTATGCAATTCTAATCAGAGACTCATGAAGCAGATCTGTATTAGATGTTAAATGACAGCTGAGTGACAATAGTACTAGGAGTTAAGTGAAATTTAAAAATTCCCCAAATGGAAAAATAGCACCATTAAAAGCCTCATCTGAGATGATTATTCTTTTTTTTCCCTAGAATTATGGAAGACAGTTGGAAAGAACTTAAACAGAACTTTGTTGCTGCAAGGAATGGATGCCAGAAACGGAAGGCAATCAGAATAGATCTTTATTTTCTGACAATAGCTGAGTTTGAAGCACTAGATGTATTAAATAGTTTCAACTCAAACAGTGAAACTCAGTTATGAAACCATGTACAAGAAATCTGAAAGATATTACATTTGCACAAAGATGGAAAGTCTGGGACATCTGAGGGAGATCTGAGGGTGGGTTGCAAAAGGCTGGAGGAGGCAATCCATATTTTTGCCCACCTTTTGATGTGCTTCATGCAAAATCAGGCAGTAGTTAAGTTTCAAGACCTTTTCAAGAAAAAGACAGACATCAGAGAGCCAAAACTAATGGTTAAAAGGAGAAGTTTGATGGCCCATACAGCCACTTATGGATCATGTCCTTGAGATGTTCATTTTATTTGGGTTGAGAGAGGGACCTAGACAGATTCTAATGTACATCTATAGAGAGAGAACAGCTCTGCTACACTTTTTGTGTGCAACAGGTAAAATTAGTATCTCATTGCTAAGAAAAGGTTGGGCATTCTCTCAGGAAAGTTCGAAGTGCTGTAAGAAAAGATACTGGAGAAAATGGAAAAGGCAGAGTCCACACAAAAAGACCTCCACATGTAAAGCCATTTATGTTATGAAAAACAAACAAACAAAAAAGCCAAGACAATCCCTTGCTTTAGAAGAATAGCTGTGGTTCTTACAGATTCTGTTGTTTGGCAGGAACTTAATTCTGGCAAAGTGCATTCAGCATAAACTAAAAACACAAGAAGTGGTATTATCTCTTTGGGACTCAGTGGACAGTGCTGCAGTGGAAGATTAGTGGGCTATCAAAATGAAGTGTGTTCAGTTTCAGTTAAAGGCAGGAGCACAAGCCAGCAAAGTGGGACATTGGAAAGCAATTATAGGCTGTAAAAGCAAAGCAAAAAAAAAAAAAAAGTGTTTATAGAAGTAAGCATATACCCTTTTTAACTGAGTGTGTGGTATACAGCCAGGCAGGAAAGAGGTGTATTTTGTGGTATCAGGGAAAAAAAAAATCTAATTGCTTGAAGATATTCAAGGAATATCCTCTTCTCAGAACAGGAAGCAAATAACAGAGAGAATATGAAGTTGTTTCAAAGGGATGCAGGAGCTCCCACTGAAAAACATCTTTTGTCTCTCTCATTTGAGAAGGTCTCTCAAGCCAGAGGTGTCAGGAGGAGCTGGGTAGGAGCTGCAGTCTGTGACCAGAAGGGGGGCAGAGCCTTGCCCTGCTCTCAGCTGCTCCCAGCCCCTCGCGGCACGTGAAGCCTCAGATGCTCTTTTCAAGTGCATTCACATGCTCCCCACTTGTGAGAAGCACAGGTTTGTTTGTCTATCACAAGACAGGAGTGTGAAAGTGTTGTAAATAACACTCTGCCATCTTGCCCACGCAGGGCCCTCCCTTCTCTGGGCAAAGACATCCCAGTCTTGCCTCCTTTCCCTGGAACTGCTATGTTGCCATCACCTCCTGCTTAAGTGCTGCTCCCACGTGGGCCCCAAAGGCAGACCCCTGCTCAAACAGCCCTTGCAGTTATTGCAGGTGCTAGGAGGCTTCAGCAAAATCTCCTGGCAGCTTTGGAAGTGTCCAGAGTTGCCTGCCTTGGGCTGAACAAACAACAGTGCAAACCCTCCACGCTGTAATATAGTGAAGATCTTCAGTGATACATGGTATGTCAACAAAAAGGTCAAAGTCATTGCCAATTTGTCTTTATTAACAGACAAGGGTGGAAGGCAAGACTCTCTGGATTGCTTAGGTAGCTTCTTGTCCAAATTACCCACCAAATCAGCCACATGATGATGTGAACCTTCCTAGTAGCCAAGGATTTAGAAACTCCAAGAAAGAGGCTCCAGTTTTAAGTAACAAATCAGTTGTTCACTCCTCTTGGAGCTGAACAGAAGCACAGTCTTCATAGCAGTGTGGTTAACATTGGAGGTTGGTGTTGTGCACAGCCACAGGTGCTAAGAAAAAATGACCGTCGACGTGTTCAAATAAAGCAGAAGTCAGTTTCCATAATCGACAGGGGTAAGAAAGGGTCATACACTGACCTGTGAGAGGAGCAGTAGCTGAAACCAACCACACGGTGTAGATGGTTTGTGATGGACAGGAGAAGCTTGTCACAATTTCCTTATCCGTGACCAGGAATAAAAATTACTCCTTACAATAGTGTTACTGTTTGAACACAAAGCTGGATGCCTGCTGGCATAAATTACTGCTTTTCCCATAGGTCATGAAATTAATCTTACTGACAGTATACACTACAAATGTTAGTTCCTGGGTACTTTTCCTCTTTGGTGACATTTTGTTGTTTAGTGAGTACAGAGATAAAGGTTTGGTGACTTTTTGCTCAGTAATTAATTTTATCTTTTCAAAACAACTCTAGAATTAACATTGAATTTTCTGGGCAAGGAATTTGAAGGAATTAATGTTTTCCATTTTCACCTATGGGCATCGAAGAAAAGAAAATTCCTTTTCTTACCCAGGGAGATCTACCAAACCCACAGGGGAATCCTAGATGTGAGGGAGAGGCTCTATGAGACTAGCAAACAAATGCATTTCATAAAATTCCTGATTTGAATTTTCTACTTTGCATGAGACAATTGAAATATTCACTGAGACAAAAATTGGGGGTGAAGTTCCTGGCACTAATCTGGGAAATGGGATAGTTGTAGTTATGTCATGAATTGTGTTTCAGTCGTGAATGCTTAAGTCAATATATTTATTAAGGTTCATAGTCATTCCCTTCCTTTGCTTTAATTGTGGATAAAGATGCCCAGAACATGGAAAAAATATTTTGGTGTGTATTGAGCTTTCAAATTTTTTTAAATTTTTTTTTTTTTTTTTTTAAGAAACCTAGCTTGGATCAGACAAAGGAAACTTTTGTTCTACGTGTGGGAACAGCTGGGGGAAATTGTTAATGCAACCCTAATACCAGTCCTTTTTCACTAGGGGTGAAAAAAAGAAAGAACAGGATTTATCTGTGTTCAGAGATCTTTCTGTGACTGCAAGATCCTTAGCTAGTGGTGACTTGCCGTAATCCATGATGTCAAATACATTTTAGGAGTCAGGTCAGTTCCAGTGTTCAGCCGTTTGCATCGGGGGAATTCAGTAAGCAAGGACAGGGATTACAGAGACAAATCTCACATTTGGGTTTTATGCACTGCTCTAATTGCTTCCTCATGCCTGGCTCACAGCCAGGATAGACAGAGCTGTTCATAGGAGGTGGCATGGAAAGAGCAGGGCTCTTCAGCCCGGAGTCAGCCACCTGAGCATGTGGCACTGCTGCTTCTGCATCCTCACGGGCTCGTCTGCACAGCAGCGCCGTGTCAGCCTTGGTGAACTCGCCCTGCCCTGGCAGCAGCTGAGGGTTCCCTGCACTGCTCCGTGTATTGCATCCTGTACTGCTCCCTGCACTGCCCCCTGTATTGCATCCTGTACTGCTCCCTGCACTGCCCCCTGTATTGCATCCTGTATTGCACCCTGCACTGCTCCCTGCACTGCGCCCTGCTGCAGATCCCCAAACACCCACAGGAAGTCAGCAGGCTGAACAAACGCTCTCTGCAGACCAGATCTCTGCACTTAACAGACCTGTTAAAATTAAAGGAAGGCTTGGCTCTGTCTTTAGCTGTTAAGTATTGCTCAACAGTCATTTTAGACCTTTTCCATATTATGAACAAAAAGGTGTAACTGAGGAGAGTATTTCTCAGAGAAGCACAGTGCTGCAGATGTGATCTGAAAATGCATCTTTAGTCCCAACACTGATGATGGAAGTATTTGGCTGTTGAGACAGTTATTTTCAGTTCTGTCTCTCAAAGGCACCTGGAAATTATTTTAAATGCTTCACAGTACAAGTTGCAGAGCAGCTCACTGCACTTACCCTGTCAGGGAGTTAAAAAACACTTCTTTTTTGTTTTCTTTACCTCAGAAGAAATATATTCTGTTTTATCTAAACAGAAATAGATCTGACTACTTTGCTTGCAAAAGCTGCCTATAATGTAGTTGAAGAGTTTGCTACTCATCTTTTTCATTTTCAAAATGAAATAAAGAAGAATTAATTGCTCAGCTGCTACTCTGACATCAAGGAAAACTAACTCAGAAATTATTGTGACAGACCCTAGAAATGGGCTGGGTGCCAGCAAGGAGACACAGGAAAGCTAAAAGCAGTATAATTTTGCTTTATGCAGTTCTCTTTTTGCTGCACTACTGCAGTAGAGTGTTCTAGTTAGGGTCTGAGTATCTCCAAGTTGTTTTTTCTTGCTCCTAAGGCTGTGAGGAACTTTGATGTATCTTAGACGAGGGTCAATGAATTTGATGCTTGTCATCTTCAAGCATCCTCCATGTCTCATGGGCTGGGAAAATTAATTAAGAAAATTGCGTATTCAAATCTCACCGATGTCCCAATAAAGCCAAAATTTTCAACATATCCAAAGCAACTTTTAAAAGAAGAAAAGAACCCCAGAGTATAACTAGGTCAAGGAGAATGGTAGGATAGTGGGTTTATTTAGACTACAAGTTTCAGCAGCTGAACCTGGTTTAAGTCAGAGAAAAGTCAAGTTGCTCTGGACATTTTGAAGATTAAAAAATTTTATTGTCACTGCCCACCTTGAAGAAAGCAGCACTTGTAGCATCAAACTTGTCTGTTCCAGGAGAAAGCTGGGAAGACCAGGCCAGTGGTCTGACTACCCTAATTCAGCTGTGCTGAGTCTGAGCAGAATATTACAGGAAAGGCTGCAGGTCTGACTTGCCCCACTGCAGCGGGTAGAAATCTGATATTCACACACAGAATTACTTCTTTTGTGTACTGGTACATTTAAAAATTTGCATCTCTAAATGCAGTAGAAGGAATGATTTCTCACTGCAGCTCTATCCCAAGGAATTCCCTTGCTTTAGGGCTATTCCTCCCTTCAGAGAGATGCCTACTGGCAAACTCGGGGCTGTTTTTGCAGAGCAACCACTGGAGATGCTGGGGAAAACATAGAGGCAGAGAAGTCTCCGCTTCAGTCATAACCAAACAAAAAATGCCATCTCAGTATCATGTCTGGGGCCATCTCCAGTGCTCATGGTGGGTTTTCTTTAAGGCCAAGGCACTTTAAAAGGAGGTAAAATTCAAGCGCTCTTCTATGGGTAATTTAAGGCAGGGCAACTTGTGTTCTGGAGACTTTCTAGTGTCAGCCAGTGCCAGAGAAAGGCAAAAGTAAGCTGCTAGATCTGTTTCAAAAGTTACCCCTGGGAAATAGAATGGTTTCATTTATAACCCATTTTTTGTTTTGTTAAAGAGGCCAGCCTTGAGTTTTACTGCAATGCACCGCAGGTAGCAAACCTCCAGCATGGGAAATGTGAGCAACAAAATTAATTTCGTTTTCAAAGAACAGAAAGATCTAGAAAACAAAATTAAGGTTACTTAAGTTTCCTACAACCATAGTCATACCTTGCTAACAGTGTATCAGGAGAGTCAATTAAATCTGCAGGTTTTTTGGATGAGCTCCTGATTCTCAGCCATTCTCTCTTTGAGGTTTTAACTGTGGTTTAACTGCTGTAGCTTTATCTGGAGCTAAGCAGCTTGCACCAATTTCAGGTGGCTGCTGCTTATTAAAAATTGAACTATACCTTTTCTCTGTTCTTAAGGGATATAGCTGAAGTTCTGAGATCACATTTGTAAGGAAATACACACGGCACTTACTAGACTGCACAAGAAAGAGTGGCATTGGGGGCTGCATTTGCAAAGCTAGAACGACTTTAAATGAGAGCAATGCTCGTTTTCCACCATTTTGTAAGCACAGAAAACCTGACTGAAATAGAAGTATTCTTGTCTGTACTGTTGTTTCTAGCAATGTAATTAGGTGCTCCCCAGTAACCTGCAGCTCAGGCAAAAACTGTTCAGGCAGCCACAGACAATTCTGCTGTTCATGAATCTAATCAAAATCGTGTCGCTTGCTCCCTTCCTCTCCTCACGATTTGCCTGTTGCTTTCTCACAAAACAAAATTATGCTTTTCAAACACTGATTTATAAATCATGGCTCATAGCAAAATGAAGACCTCATAGGAGTCTTTAAGTGCTACTGTAGTACAAGTCATTATTTAAATAAATTACTTTCCTCATCACTAGCTTTTTTCTAGAGTTCTTGCTTTCCTACCATAGTGGTAATCAGGAACAAAATGTACAGAAAAGAGGTTTAGTGAAGATCAGGATAGAAGATCGAGACCAATAGTCTAATTTATAATTACCTGTCAAAATTCAAGTTCTAACATTAAAAAATTATAATAATTCTAAAATATTTTAAAATCTCCCTACTTCTAGTAACACAAAAACACCTTTTCACATTTCAGGTGTGGATATTCCATAAGTCAGCTAAATTGCTTCAAAATACCATCACCTCTTTAAGCTAATGAGCTGGCTTCACGCTGAAGCATGTGGAAAGTATTCATATATTTTGTTTTGCAAGGTTCAAGTGTACAGGTCATAATCTCCACCAAAAAGACAGTAACAAACAGTTTGGAGAAGACAATGTCTTGATTTAATTGAGCTTATTGCCAAGTGAATGTGTATCTAGCAGTTAGATGCAGAGCTATTTGCTTTCTAAATGCTGATAATTAACTGGTAGTATATGAGATTGATGATCCAGTTTGCAATTAATACCAAGTGATGGCAAACATATAAAATTTGAGGTATGGGAGATATATGAGAAGTATAATTAATGCAGATGACCTGTGAATGCTCTGCTTTTTTTATTAATTTGTTAGGTTATTTATGCTGAATCCCTTCCTCTGGCTAGATTCTTTTCTATGCTTTTCTTGTGTGGTGAGGGCAGGAATCTCTATGTGATACAGTCAAATTGACAATAATAGAGATAAGCAACAATATATAAAACAGAGAGACAATATCCTGCATTCAATTCAAGTTATTGAAGGCTTTCTAATATGATAGAAAGATTATTTCTCTCTTCAGGATAAATGTAAGGGGACTGCAGTACTATGTATAGTTAAGCTTTTCCCATTCTTTTGGTTCTTTAACTGGTTTTTACTGCAGCAGTTTTTGTGATGACTTATTGCACTAATCGGAGTAAAAATGAACCTTTTTGTCATTGCTGCACCACCACTTCCACCCACAGTTTTTTCACAGACTTTTTGGAAAGAAATTTACAGCCTGCTTTATATGCACAATTAATAGTAACACATTCTCCTATGTTTTTATAGTCAGAGGAAAGGAATAAAATTCAATAGGATTTTTTTCTTCTGTATACATTTCCTGTACGCATACCTAAAACCAATTTTACAGCTAAGCTAAGCCTTCAGTTTCATATCTTCAATTTCATGTCTTTATTATGAATGTAAACATACCGAAATCTCACTGAATACATAAAAAAATCTAAATGCAATTCACTTTCTAATCACTGAGATTTCCTTTATCTGACTCCTCCTCATTTTTCATCTCTAAGGAAACAAGCATTCATTTTGCCATGAAAATAGGCTCTTGGTTTCATGATAGTTGATTAGTTCCCACTACAAATACTTCTTTCACCCCATGCCTGTTATTGTCAAAGCCATCTGCTGGTGACATCAATGGTGATGTTCCAGAGGATTTTGATTGGAGGTGCAGGAGACAAGGCAGCAGGAGGCAGAGGTGGACTGTTCTCAAAGAAGATGAGTGATTTCCCAGTGAAGTAGAAGGAAGGAGAGCACAGAACATATTGGGGAGAAGTTGAACTGCTCCTACATAAAAAGATATTTTAAGCTCATGTCAGCTGTTAGAAATCCATATACAGAAAACACAGTTTCAAGGACTGCTTCCATTATGCTAACACTATGCAAAATTGATCTTAAAAATATTAACAATAATTTATTTTCAGTAAACATAAGAATTTTCCTTTCAGGCATCCTGGCCTTAAATCCCCTTTCATGTTAGTTGGCTCTGATCCTTGAGTCTATTTTTCTGTCCTGTGTTCTTCTTTCTCTATGACTGTCTGCTTCCAAAAAAGTTCCCCTGCTTCTCATCCTTCCCAAACCAGTCTTCATTATCTTTAGAAAATGTCCCCCGTGGTGTACTGGATGTCTCTAGAGGCTGAGTTTCATGAACAATACTTCAGTGTATTGCTCTCTACTCTGTAATACGTGATGTAGTGATAAGCTTTTGGACATGAGAAGCTCGAAAGTGTGAAGGTACAAGATGCCTATGGACAAGCAAAGAGGTCTGTTTGCTCCAGGCACCACTGACAGCACCAGTGGCCTTTCATCTGCAGAGCTTCTGGCACAACAGTTTGATGATGTTGTGGGAGTGGAAGCGTTCTGCTCACCTTCACTGATGAGAAAGAAACACAGAAACGATCAATGACGCAATCAGTGTTCACACACAAGTCACTCTGATTGCTATCAGGATGGTATTTCATCCATTTTAAGTGTTGAGAGGAAGAAGAAGGGCAAGGTAGATGCAAATTGCAATGTATTTGACTGGTATCTGTGTGTAATGAGCCAGTTGGCCCAAGTGCCAATGTTTGTAAAATGCTTGAGACAGGAGATGATTGCCTGTGTAGCCACGAGAAATTCAGAAGATGAGACACAGATATATAACACAGACAAAAATATTGACTATTTATTTCTCTCCTCTGCAACAAGGGCTCAGGAGAAGTAGGATGTTTCCCCTGCAGCATGTAGTAACATCACCAGTGCTTCTACTGCAGCTACAGCTGATCCTCTGTGCTGTTAGAGCAAGAGGACTGCACCCTTCAGTGAGCGCTCACAGGCTTCTCTGGTCACCTTTAAAAAAAAAAAAACCAAAAAACCAGGACCTATTTAGTAGGCCTGACCTACTACAGGGCATCTTTCATGCTTAAATTATTCTAAAAAATATAAAATATTTGTAATGCTTTTCCATAATTGTGATTGCAAAGCTAAGTTTTAAGATGGCTGTCTTTGATCCAGTTTTACTGCTGTGGATAGCGCTTCTAATCAATGTCTTGTGTTTTATCATATCCTTTGTGTTAATGCCCTTAAGAATTAAATTAAATTAACTGCATTACACTGTTATGTAATAGGCTATGAAAGGGCTAGACATATCTGGAGAAGACACTGTGTAATCACCCTCAAACCATCTCCAGTAGCTAAGGAAGGGAATAGAGTCTTCATCAGGAACTTCATACCTGATAAGGAAGCTTCATCACGTGTCAGTGAAGTATATCTGAAGTCATGCAGAGACAGGTCTGATATCTCTTAGCTCTGTCAAAACAGTGGGCCAAGTCTTCACGTAAAATGAGGGGGTATTGACCCAGTGAAGTCAGTCAATTTCTGTCTGTTTTCACAAAGTGACATTCTAGCTAACTGCCCCCTGGAGTTGGTTTGATTTTTAAAAGTGGAAGCAGAAATTGATAACAGGTTTCTCTGCTTATGTACTGGCTGATAACACACACAACTAGTATCCAAGCATGTAGTATTTGAGATGTTTATCTCCATTTGCAGAAAAGGCTTAAAATCTACAGCAAGTCATCAGTTGTTTAAATAGATTGGTTTTATCACTGCTGACAGCAGTTGAACAGGGAAATAAGGCTTTTTTTTCTTCTATGCTACAATAAAAGTAACTTGCTTAAAGGAGGATGATGAGAAAGAAAATACAATTGAAGCAATGGTAAATAAATAACCCTTGAGTATGTCAGGACAAGGACCCTTCCAACCCTGACCATTGCATGACCCTACACTGCTAGCACCTGTTATAAGCAAAGGATATTTCTGTCCCACAGTGGTGACGAAAGGCATAAATTCCCAGAGTAGGTGAAAGTGATTCTGCTCTGTTAACAGATTGACAGCCACCCAGGGTAGACAGGGAGTAACTGTGATTGACATGTAACTGGAAGCAGTAGAATTTTGAGTGACATAAATGTGTATGATCTTACAGGACTGCAGTGTGGGTGGATTAACAGACACAGACATGTAGAAGTGGAAAACAGTTTCTTGATGATGCACAGGATGCAAGTTTGAACACAAAGCTCTTCAGGAAGTGCCCTGAAATTCATACTTGTCTTGTCTTTGTTTATCTTTCTTCAAGACAATGTAGCAACAAGAAGAAAAGCTGACAAAAAAAACCCAAAAAAGAATAGCCCACATCTTTGTCTGCTCCTTTTTGTCACAACATACAAAGAGCATATCAGAGAAGTCCAAATTCTTTCACACTGCTCTCACACTGGCACAACATTAAAGTCTTGGTAGTTTAATTCATGTAAGCATCTAAAAGTTTGGCTGATCTCTGTTTTGCCCCTTTCTCTTAGTCTTGAAAAAGTAGATCAGAATTACTGGGGGAAGAGGGGGATTCATTCCAGCATTTCTGTGTTTTGTTTCGCACTGAAAAGAAAACAAAGAATTTTGAAATAAAAAATTAGTGGAAAACCTGACAAATCATTCTTGATTCTCTGAAATTATTTGTTTAGGTTTCATTCCAAATTAAGACAATGGCTTGCTATTTTGTTTTGCTTCTAAATGAGAATCAGGCTACACTTGACAGGCATATTATTCCATGCTCTATCCTGTCAGGATCTGCTGGAAGGAAAAAAAAACAACAAACAACAAAGGAGACTGCAGACTGCAACTTTTATGAAATGCTAAAAAAGATAAATTAACAATATTTGGGATTGAATTCACTTTGTATTTTAAGGTGTGTCACAGAATAGTTGTAGTTAAAACTATCTAAAGAACTGATATAATTACAAAATTACAGATTGTAGGTATTTTTAGTTAATATTTTGCCCGATGTCTACATTTTTTATTTGCTGCATATTTGTAGCTGCTTAATTCTAGATTTTAAGTCCAAACTTCTGACTTTTCCCTCTGACCTGATGAATTCTTAGAAGTCAGCAAAAGAATTCTTAGAGATTTTTTAGTATGCAGGAGCTGCAAAGCCAACTACAAAAGTAAACAAGGAAGATCAATACCAGTGATAACTCTCATGTTCAGAAAGACATCTTCCTGCAATTTCAGTTCTCCTCTCTAAAGCTGTCAAGAGCTGTGGACTCCACTGTCATCCATCAAGTAGAATTTTCTTCATTTAGACTAATGCACTGGGCAGCAATTGAACTGTTTGAGTTCACCACTGTAGTTTGTTTTGCTTCAACTTGTATGTGTCTATGGAAAGTCTCTTTTTGGAGTTGCCTGGTCAGTGTTTGCATTTCTTTCTCATTCCAATACTTTCCTAGCATTATTTCTGTTCTTCTGCCTGGAGCCTTCCTATTTGTCTGCTGCATCTGGTCTCATCCCCAACAGGCTTAAGAATAAAAAGTCAAAATTCAGTTTTCTGCACATATCTGTGCTCCCTCTAAATCTAGCTGGCGCATCATGTGTGTTCTGAAATGTCTGCTATCGATAAAATAGCTATGAGCCTGTAAATGCTAATTCCACATTTGTGGCAAAATAGCCTTCTCTTCTGCCCCAATATTCCAGTTCAGTGTGGAGGCCATTTTCTGAATTCCTAAAAAGATATTTGAAAATTTACACAAAACAATAAGGAGAATGAGAGTGTCAAATTCAAATGAGAGAAATTTAAGCACCAGCCATGATCAACAGAGAGACCCTCAAGCCATTTACTTTTGAAGGTTCCAGCAAGAAAGCAAAGGCATATTCCAGACAGTAAGGAAAAGGGCTGATCTGCTTCAAAATTCAGCATCTGCATGGGTGATGTTGTAGGTCCAGCACTGTGTGGTTGAAATGTATTCCTTCTAAGTTTAATGTTTTTGCTTAAATATTTGGGTTTTTTGCTTGTGCTTTTTTTTTTTTTTGCCTTTGTTTCTCAACTTGTCTTCTGAGATCTGCACTGAGGAAGTGGGAGATTTTATACTAGATTAATAAGCATCTCTGAAATATTTTAAAATGTATATTTCATGGCATGGTGTTGGTAGTTTAGAAAACCTTATGATTTTGCTCACTCATGCTCTGCCTTGCTTGTATGTCACTTTCCCAGTAAAGTATGCTTCAGAGTTCTTTTCATTCATTAAGCATCAGGAAGAATGTAAACGTCGTTCCAGAAGTAACAACAGCTAATTGGTCACCCTACCAGGTATTTAAAGATGCAATGTTGTGTAAACAATTTGTCAGAGATGTTCTTGTTATTTCCTGTTGAAATATTCTCTTCTCTTGACACCTTTCCTACCGTGGTTTCTTTTTCATCTCTAATCTTCCACCTTTTCCTTTGTTCATAATATTTAGTCTAATAATAAATAGTGTCAGTCTCCAGTTGTCCAAGTTACAAAACATCAACTCAGTGTTGCACAGAGATGAAAAAGTCAAAGGGGATGTTTAGAGTTACAAAGAAAGAATAGGACACAAACCATCATCATACTACTTTACAAATTCTTGGTACATTTTCAACCTCGACTATTGCCAAGAACTAGAAAGACTACAGAGAAGAAGTGCAAGTGTGATTTAAGGTTTAGAGTGGTTTATACATGAGGAAGTACTCAATGGTTTCATTAGCTTGGCAAAAAAAGCAGGAGATGTTAATCCGGATGTATAGAAGACATGTAGAGCACAGAAAGTGAATAGGAAATGACTACTCATTACTTCTTGCAACACAGGAAGTAAAGGACACACAGTGAATTTATAAGCTCTTATAAATTTGCTTTAATACAAGCTTAAAACAGCACCCTTCCCCATAGCACAAAATTGAAACTCAGCACCACAGGATTTTGAAGAGGCCAAGATCAGAATGGGTGTCAAAACCAGCCTGATCAAATTCAGAGTAGAAATACATTTGTGGCTACTGAACATGATGCTCTACATTCACCCCTTATGTCCGTTCTTTAAAGCTCTTACCTGGCTTGAAGCTACAAGATTATTTCAGGAAAAGATCACCCAGAATTTATCCTGCTTTTTGTAGTCCTTCCTAAAATAGTACTTATGTTCTCCTACTGCTGAACAGAGGATACTTAACTAGGGGAACCTTTGGTCTAATTTTGTGCCATTATTCTTTTATTCTCTGAATGATGTCATTTTGACAGTATGCTCAGAAACCTATTCCTATATTGAAGTGTAGTGAGTGATTTATCTCCTGGAGATTTGGGCTTCATCTTCCTTGACGTCATTTGATCTCACCAGAGCAGACATGTTGGTCTTGAGCAATGTAAGAATCACTGGTCCAAGGAAAAGTTTTTCTTTGTGTAAAGTTTGGAAAAAAAATTGTTATATTTCCAAAAACTAACAAGAAAATGGAAAGAGCAGTAACCCTAAGTAATCTGGAAGATATGTTTCTAACTGAACTTTATCAATGGTAGTTTCCTGCTGTGGTTATTGTCATACGTCTATTGAGCAGAGCTATTTCCTTCACTCTGGTTATGACTTATAAAATCCCATACTATAGGACTCTCACTTACACTTGCCAGGGCTGAAACATTGGGGTGCTGTAATTTAACTATAAACAAGGTGGTTTAAATAGTGGTTACGGTTTGCCTTTAACTGGCAGGTTTAGGATATGCATTTTTTGTTTAGTAGAAACTTTCAAATTTTATTTTACATCTTTCTTTTCCTGTTGCAGCAGTAATTGCCCATGTGCTCTTTGGTGGTCATAGGACCATGCAGCTCCCCAGAGGGATAGGCAGGGCTCTGCTAAAACTAAAGTTGTATTTGGGGCAGGAGTCAGCAAAATAAATAAGAGCCTGTATTTCTGAAGGCTGATTTATGCCAATAGGGAGATCCTCATACAGTGTGAAGCAGCACTGTGTTAATCTCAAAAGAGCTACTTTGTTTGATGGGGGTTAAAAATCTGTGTGCAAGATTCTCTCCTTAAGTGGATGCAATTATCAGCACTGTGCCTGGGTGAGGTTTTGCTTCTGTCTTCTCCTCTCTTCATGACCCAACAACCCTACAATTGCACTGTATATCCCGTTGCTTTTCTGGAGGTTTATCCATGCTCACATGGCAAACTGCATTTGTGGCTGCATGTCGCTGGTTGCACAGGTTTTGATACCACAGGCTTGGGGACACTAAAAGCACAGCAGCACTGGCTTTGCTGCAGCCTTACTGCTGTCATCATGTGTCATCACACTTGTTGCTGAGACATGAGTTTGAAGGCGAAATTTTGGAAGAAAATATCTTGTGAAGTTGAGTGAAGGTAATACTTCAAACCTTAGGTATAAGAGACATTTTATGACTGATACATTTTATGTCATCGGCTGAAGACACTTGAGCTGCAACACTCACATCTTTCTTTCTCTGAAATGAACCCGAGATTTTGTGAGGGATTGTCCTGTGCCACACAACAGTTGGAAACTGGAATGAAATACATGGATTGGCTTCCACCTAGTTGACTCCTTGCAGGCTACTCCATCGCCTTTAAGTGACAGGACTAAAGGCAGTGGGCACAAACTGAAATACAGGAGGCTCCATCTGAGCTTCAGAAAACGCTTTTACTGTGAGCATGACCAAGCTGACACATATGTCCCAGAAAGGTTGTAGAGTCTTCCCCCTTGGAGATGTTCAAAAGCCATCTGGACACGATCCTGGGCAGTCAGCTCTAGGTGGCCCTGCTTGAGCATAGGTTTGAACCAGATGTTCCTCCAGAGGTCACTTCCAAATCCAGCCATGTTGTGATTCCGTGGCAGAGCCCCATATAACATGAAGGCTGATATTTAGTTTACCAGCAAGTAAACAAAGCAACCAGTTTGCTGCAGACAGCATTTCACGTGTGCTCTGAGCCACACCAGGAGGGACTGTCAGGACACATCAGAAGAGGCTGTTCTAGGCATGGCCCACAGTCACATCTGAAATGGGATCAGACTCTCCTTACAAGAAAAACTTCTGCATTTGTTTCCAGGAGCTCAGGAGCCTGCCAGCAGATTAGGCAGCTGGGGAACCTGGCACAGAAAGCCAAATTGGGAATGAAACTACCTGAGAGTGTTCAAACATGTAAGAACCCCTTTATGTTGCCTTGCAGTAGTGCTTCCATCAATAAGAACTGGGCCCCTAACCTCAGGAAGAGTACCACTCAATGTTATTATTGTCAAAAAGTCAGCGTTTCCCTGCTGCTATCATATTGTGAGAAATCACAGCAATCTCCTATTTTTAGAACAGAAGTGCAGAACATCAGGTATCATTGTGCAGTACCGTGCCTGAACAACTGCTAGATTTTTAGGGGACTTAGTATCTCACAGCAATATTTAATTAGACAGTGAGTTGAAACAGTAAAGTACTTTCTAAATGCTAAATATTAGTATTCCAAAGCATGAAAAACTAGAAAAAGGAAAGCCCTGCTTTCCTAAATTCCTGCAGCCTATGCACAGAAATCAAGATGGACTGTGGCAGATTTTATCACAAGCCGCTTAAAAAGAGAGATGTGCAAGCTTTGCCCGTGCCGACTGAGCAACCATAGAGATGAAACCTTCCCAAAATCCCCTTTTGTAATCAGCCCTCACGTCTCCCTCCAGCACTACAGACCATGTACGAGTCCTTGCACAGCACGTGTGGGCATCGCTAATAAGATTTACTCTTTATCCATGCCAAGTTTCATCATCCACTGAGAAGGCAGCTTGCTGAGCAGAGGGGAGAGTTAGATTGTGTTGGATGCTGCTGATACTAATAAGAAACTTGGCAAGAATATGGTGGAATATTGCTATAATACAATAATGTTTTTGGAACATTTAGAACAAACAAAAAAAAATCATTACCAAACCTGTTTGAAATGCAGGAGGCACAATTTATAGGAAATTATTTGCATTCAAGAAAGTGGCGAATCAGTTACAGCACGTTTTCACAAAGCCCGTTGAAATCATCATCACAGGCAGGTAGGAATAATACAGAGATGAGTTTGCCCTCCATTTCCTCATAAGATGTTGTAAAATATTTGGGGGCATATTCCTACCCTCCTGAGTGCACAAAAAATTACCTGCCTTGCCTGGAGAATATGTCCTCAGAGTCACAGAGCATAAGCTATAAACAGTTACAACTTGTTTAAAAAGTGCTTCTCTCAGGACAGATAAAAATCTTCTGGGTCTGAATTTTCTTCTTTTTTTTTTTATTTCTTTTCTCCTGTTGCTCTGCAATTCAATGGCTGAAAATCTCATTTACTCAAAGTCTGAATTCAGATCCAGCCATGGTCTGTATTCTCTACCATAAAAACTCTAAGGAATTAATAGCTGCTTGATAATTTCATAGGTTTTTTTTCCCAGTTTGCCAGGTTCAATATAGGTCATACCAGTGTCCTTCCCTATTTTTGACATAAAGGGAGGAACACAAGCATGTTTGCCTTATGTGTTGGCTCTTCAATGCTTTGAAGTCTTTCAGCACTCTGTTATTAGGCACATACCTTGAGTAACATGGATGACATATTTATGTATAAAACATCTTCTAAATTGAACATTTTAACTAGGTGAAATATTTCTCACGCATGACAGATGTAAGACACTGATAACTAGACAGTAATTAACTAGTTTAAAAATAGTCTTGTGCAGAAACTAGAACCCAGGCATCCAGTGCAGCATGAAGAAGTAGAGAGTTTTTCCCTAGAATACCAATGCAATTTTATAGTTATATATTTTTATGCATTTATTCACTATTATTAAATGTAATTCTGAAAATTAGAGAGCATTTTACTTTCTAGAGGGCTTCAACTCTGCTAACTGGTAACCAGATAGCAGATTAGTCAACTTGACTAATTCCTTATGTTGCTGAGTCAAATTGTGATATTTTATTCATATTAGGTAGCACCTGGTCAATTTAAACAGGATTATCCATGATGTAAGACAGTACTACATGAGTGAGTGCAGGGCACAATTCAAAACGAGTGTCTCACTGGGATCTCAGAGCACAGTTTTACACTGTGAAAGAAAATTAACTCTAGCCCAAGATACCACAATGTCTCAGTAAAACCTACACTAAAGTGTTCTGAGCAGCACATCATTCTTTGCAGTTCCAACAGAGCAAGAGGACTTGGATAAAGTGTTAATGCTCAGACTACAGTTTTATCTTGACCATAATTCTTAAATGGTAATTTTGAGCAACTTTTGCAATACATGTTTGATTGCTGTCAGTGGAAGTCAGGCAGGAAACTACCTTGGTCCCTCATGTTCAGTATTATGGTAGTCACTCATGAAGATGTGCTTAATTTTTTTGTTACTGCATTTATACCAGAGGGAAAAGACAACAAATGAAATCACGAGCTTTATTTCAGTTGATTGGGTCCCACAACTTTTCCCCTGAGAAACATCCTTATTTGAGGTATTTGACTGCTAACACCATCGGTTTGAAATTTGTTAGTTGATTACTTGGAAGGTGGGGGAATAGCACAATGATTAAATAAATCTGTTGGATATCCATCAGCTCTTCCCTTCTAAGTACGTCAGTGTTACTTATAAAATAGGCCTCTGATGAATTTCACATTTTCAGAGAATTTGTCTGACTTGAGCTATTGGGTGCTTTTGCCTGGGTGCTGGAGAAGGCTGGTTTTGATATGACAGGGATGCTGCCCTGGAAAACGTTCTGCTGAGAAATATTTTTTTAATTATTGGGGGGAAGGGTGGTTTTTTTTACACAGATGTTAAATTTCCTGGAATTAATCGGGTAGAAAAATGCCTTTGAGGCATCATTCGGTCCATTAACTGCAATGCCAACAGCCAGTGGCTGGAGCTGAATACTAACAGATTTTATAGCTCTTTACAGTAATAGACAAAGCCAGGCAGATTCACAGCTCAGCCTGACCCTCCTGTTCTTACCTGCTGCCTTCTGTGTTTATATCCCCCGTGTCTGCAACGTGCTTCCTTTTTGAACAGGGAGACATGAATATAAGAAGTTGTGTTGGTTTGCTCATTTGTGTAAAAGTTATACACTCAGCAAACCAGGATCAGGCCCTCCTCCTCCACTTCTAGGGACTACTTTAAAATTAATGCTATTGCAGCATTATGTCAGACACATGTGCTTCATAATACATGGAGCAAAATGGGAGAGTAGGGAACAACTGAAAAACTAATTTTAAGGACTAAATTTCCTGAGAGAAGTCTTAATTCATAAGACAAATGTGAAAAAAAAATACCGAAGGAAATTGAAAGGATCTTGGTGTTATTTAGTGCATACATGTTCTTTTTTTGGCTACATGAAAGTTTTTAATAGTTTTTTTTTTTCCATACAGAAAGCATACAGTATTCTGAATCATAATGTTTTTCCTAGGGAAGACAGGAAGTCCTTGTGTACTTCTGCATTGCAGAACTGAGTTCAGCAGAGAGGTGTGTAGCAGTGGGGATATAGGCTGACATAAGCTGTACGTGCACCTAATTTGGAGTCTTATCTCCATGTTTCACTTAGGGTATTAGGACCATGCCTTCCTTGTCAGTTCTAAGCTAGGAGTCTCCAAGCCAAAATTTGCTGCAATGGGTTATGACAATTTAGTATTCAGACTACTATTCTGAGTTCATACTACACCAACATTTGTATAAGATGCTGACCTTGGAATCAACTATGGATGAGACATAAACCCCAAAATACTTAATACTTTGAGTGGCTAATAATCCCAAATTAAACTTGAAAGAATAAGTGATTAACTCTAGGACCCTGATAATATTACATTATACACAATTAAAAGTTCCTCCCTCTAGTTTCTATAGAATCTATGCTATTTCTTCTCCAAGACTTCCCACGGTGGGTGCTCAGATATGATAATGAAGGGACCAGATAGCTAATTGTTTAATAGCTTGTTTATCTGTTTGCTATGTGGTATCCCTGCAGCAGTCTCATTTCTTTGTTTGAAGTCTTTTATACACATGCATTTATAAGACACTTGGGAATATGAGGAGAAAAAGCAGCAAATAAATATGTTTGGAAAGCATATGCTGTACTAAATCGGCAAAGGGTAAGGAGCTCTAAAAAGAAGAAAGGAAGAAAATGGCTCCAACTTAGGAAAGTAATGTGAGATGCTGAGTGAAAAAAGAACAGTCATCCAGCTGGGATTTATTAAGTGGAAAGCTTTGGGGTTTTTTCTTAACAAAAGAGGAGGACCAGAAATCAAAGATCACTGTATATTTACCAGCTTTTTTGAAGTATCTCTTCACTAATATTAGAATATCTCATAAAGACTAATCAACTGATCTTCATAATATCCTTATGAGTTTGAGAGATTTAAGCCTTGTTTTATCATTAGCAGAATAAAGAGATTATTTTTCTAAGACTACACAGGAAATCTGTGATAGAAATAGTAAAGCATGTCTGCATTCAGTGCAGTGACTCAACCATAGCACCAGCCAATCTTCTTTCAGGTTTACAAGGCACTGAGGGAGGGCTGTTGGTCTCATTCATAGCCAAAGGAGAAACTGATGAGAGACTCCCCCCAAGTATAGATGGGGAGAGGATTATATCATTCTGGTTGTTGTGGAAAATCTGCCTTTTTTCTTGTGTTTTGATAAAAGGCAATGCCATAAATGGATTTTCAGCTAACTTTTGCTGGGCATCTCTGATGGTAGCCAGTCTTAAAAAGCCAAGACCCTTGTAATGAAATCTGAGACTGTTTTGAGCTTTGTCTTCATGTGATCATTTTATCAAATGTGACAAAACTTGTATGCAGTGAAGATGATAACACCCATAAAGCCCTTTAGATTGATAAACTATAGATATAGCTAGGATACAAAAGGGAAAAAATCTCCTATTTATAGGACAAAAATCATGCTATTTAAATAAAATGTTCCCATTTTGTTTTCCTGCAGCTTTTAACCATATATTGCTAAGGTTGCATTATCTCTGGTAAAACTTTTAGCCATTGGGATTGCTGGGTGAGCTGACCACATTTTTGTGCGTAGCTCTGAAGGAGACAGTTGTCATGCACTGTGATCTGAGCATATGTCATTATTTATGTTACCTCCAGTGAGAATGACCTTGTAACCACATTCAATATGGTTAAGTGAGATTTTTATGAAGGACTTGCACATCCATATTGAAACTGCTGTAGAACATTGAAGAAGATTGATGCAACTTTTATTAACCCTATTAACTCATTCTAAAAAGGGGTTATCTGTCTTTCATCCATATTTTCAAGGTGCATCTACCAATTGCATCATCTGCTTCTAAGGGATCTGAGAGCTCAGAAAAAATAAGACTACCACCATCATGGCAGTATCATACTTTTTCTGGGCAGAAGACTGCAACTTGACTCTGCAATCGTTAGGACTCCACTGATCAAAAAAATTTAAATTCACCACCTTCTGAGTCCTAGAATAGAACTGTTATTATCCAGCACATTTTCCATAGAGACAGTTGCTCAGAGGAAGATCTGGATAACTGATATCAACAGTGAATGTATTTGGTCTCCTTCTAATTTGCACCGTTTTTGACACAGGTCTGGCAGTGTAAAATATTCTTAGACTGAATGCAAAGGAATGCCATTTACAAAGAATTTAAAGTGTCTTGTCAATGCCAGAGCTGTGCAAAAGGGTGCACTTAGCACTGTAGTGTTAGACAGTTTTTGAAGTGGACAATCTCACAACTTCCCTTCTCCTCTCCTCTTCCCTAACTTGGATTCCTGTGCAGCTTTCCCTAGAATTTCAACCATGAGAAAAAAAATTGGAAAAAAAAGAATTCATTTTTCTAAAGGTTGTTAGGTTCTCCACTGGCATTACATTAGTACAACCTCCTGCACAGGTGCATAGCTGGAGCTGAGAGGAAAGAATGGGATGATTCCCTTCAGAAATTTTTATATATTTGGATTATTCCACATAGTCATAGGAATCACAATGGGGAAAAAAAGGAGAAACTTTTCTTTACTGTATTGAGAAGAGTGTAGATGTATCTTTCAGTGTCAATTTGCTTTGGAAAGAAAAATGTCACAGGGGTATGAGTGAGATGCCCGTATTTTTTAAGGCATTGTGGAGCACACACTGGAGGCTCTCTGATTCTTCAGTTTCTTAGTTTTGGTTTTTCCACAGTTAACTGCAAACAGAATTCAGTGCGGGCAAAAAAAAAATCTAATAATTTCTAAGATTATGATGATTGCCAGGCAAGTCTGTTTGAAGTTAATATTACAATATGGAACTATTGAAATGCAACAACAATAAAAAAAAAATAAAGGACATAGGTTATTAGGAATATATTTTATATCAGCATGATTTAATCTCCCATAGAAAATACATTTCTGAAGTTTCAGAATATTTTCAGTGTTCCAAGTATTTGAGAAATAGATCAGCTGAAACTACTTGTGTGAAAATGTTTCTTTTCTGGAAGAGGCAGAAGGTTGCAGCTCATGTCTGGTGAGAAGAACAACTCGAGGAGGCAGAATGTAGAAAAGCTGCATATTATAGTGGTTTTCTCTGTCTTGGTTTAAAGAAAAAAAGGGGAAAAAGACTAATAACAAATAGCATTTTGAGTGTTAGCTAGTTTTTCATCATCCAACAAATAAATTGTGCTGAAGCATTAGCCTTGACTCCCATGGTGCTTAGCTATTACAGTACATATGGTATGGAAACACTCAGTGGTGTTTGAGGTCCTGGCAGTGCTGGCCAGCTGGGGACCGTACACTGCAGCTGACACAAACACGGAGCTGCCTCCTGCTCTCCTGCACCTGGCTGTGCCACACGGATAAATCTTAGATGTTACTGCACAGCAAGGGCTCCACACGCTTCTGTTAGCAATAAATGCAGCAAGTACACCGTACATCCCCCACCAATAAAAACAGATACAGTCTTCTGTTCGAAATGAGTTTGTCACATCACAAAAGATTTGTTTTCACCCTGCCCAAAAATTGCAGCACTTCTGTTTTTTTTCTTGATGAAACTAGACAGCATTACAACCTTTATGTTATACTGACTGCATCTAAAATACCAAAATATTTAGGACTGATGGGTCAGGCTCAAAAGTGCAGCAACAGACTAAATGCTGTACACGGTGACTTTGGTTGGTTTGGACGGTGTGTCAACTTGAATAGTCATGTCCTGTAACTTTGTATTCAATATCTGGCATTTCAGTCTTAGAAAATCAAGGCAAAATTTCTGAGTAATTTTTTTCTGATATCAAAGACTGGATGGTTTCGTGAAGTTTCCTACTGCAACTTCAGCTCAAGTGAAATTTACAGCATCTTAGAAGATCATCCAGACAAAACTAACTCCAGCTAATACTAAGTATTCACAATATTCTCCTTCTTCCATTTTACAGTTTAAATGTTACGGAGAATTATTTGCTCGGTAGTAAATAGGCTTGACGTTTTTTAGACTTCTGTTGTATCCAATATATGCAAAAGCCATACACAAAAAAACTTATAAATATGCTACAAGTGGGCAATTTCTCTTTGTTTTGTGGCATAGAGCCATACTGATTCAGCTAACACTAGCATCCTATTAACACAGACATCCTATTCCCATGTTATTCCACAGTGAATATTATCTGATGTTTTATTCTGAAAGTAGTGACCTACCTGGAAAGTGGATGACTTTTTGAATCCTGCCTAGAACCCAAAGAATCAATTTCTCCTTTTGTCTATATACCCTGTATAGTTTGTGTGAACACCAGTAGTCTAAGTTATGTGAGACATCTGTAGCTGGAACAAAGCATAAAGAAAGCTGTGTTACAAATCTCCTGTAACCACTGTATTGATCTTTACCCACCTTTTCAGAGCATTTAATACGGTTTCTACAGCATGTCTGTTCTTCTAGTACTTTTCAGTCCCAGTGCTCTTGCACAGCTCAAACAAGAGTCCATTACACTGATTACTTGTTATTCCCTGCTGATGCTCTCTTCCTAGCTCTGCACGGGCACCTTGGCCTTGACCAAAACCAAGGTTTTGTCTTCGTGGTTGTGGGATCCCTGAGGACTTTTTGTCAAGCTATTTTAAAAATAACCATCAATAGGCCCTGCTATCCCAGTTTTTAATTAAATCTTTTAGTCAAACCAAGCCTTATCAAATAGGGACTAATACAACAGAAAAACAGGCTGGTACAGAGAAATGTTTGCTAGATTTAGACACCCACAATACAACCCTATTTGTGACAAAAGAGTACTGTAACAGAACCATTACTTTATTCCTAAAGACTTCCATTTTTCCCTTTTTCTAAAGCCATAGACCTACCATTTTTACTTTTTGCATTATGTGGATTTTTAACCTTTATTTATACAAAAACCACTTTTCTTAGCATGAAAAGCTTTTTCATTTTAAAACAACTAAAATTTTAGCAAACACAGTTTTAAAATATAAGCTCAAGTTCTTTAGGCTGAAGTTTGTAGAAAGAAGGTCTGGTAGGAGTAAAAAGAAATTAAATGTTGGTGAGCAGCTTTTGATAGTAGATCTCTTAGGGAACAGCATAATATAAGAGATGCAACATCTAATTATGTTTTTGTTATCTTGATGCCTGTTTGTCATATTACTACTTTTGATACTGTCAGAAACCATTGGAAAGGGAAGATAAAGCAGATTTTTCCGAGGTTTGGCATGCTGAGCAAAGACATTAACATATGCTATAAAATGCCTCAAGAGACAGGTTGGAGACACTGAAAGACCTCTGGTTCCCTCCTCTCTTGGAACCGTAATCCTGAAAATTCAGTACAAAGATCCCCTTCTCTGTGTAACTTTACTTTTCCTCTTTCATTCCTGGTTTCTGTTGTTAGGCTTTACAAGCCCTGAATCTGACAACATCACACTATTAAGTCTGGGGTGAGCTAAATACAATGGCACGATGGACAAATATAATGAGTTTGAAGATGGTAATTCAGGTGGTTACTTCTGTCACTGAAGAGTACAGTGCATTCAAATTCCTTTTCAGGATTTTGAAGTTGGGATATTTTATTTCACAAATAGGATGGAGTAAGACTGCATGTATTGTCAGTTAACAAAACTCAGGTGAAGGGCAATAGCAATTTCAGACAGTGACAGCATCTTAGAACTGACTGACCAAACATTAGTTGTTTTTTTTCTGACTGGTTCTGAAACCATATTAAACCACATACTACTTTCAAGTTAAGCAGTGGAGGTGGAAGCACGTGCCTTCTTTTGCTGAGAGAGGGGGAAAAAAGGCATTGAAATGCAAATTCTTATGGTACAGTTAGAGCTTTCCTTAGTTTAATCTCATAGCCCCCAGATTTTTATACAGTCATTAAACAATCTTGAATTTATCTCATCAGTATAAAACCAAGAAAATCATTATGTGCAGCTGTACTGTAGAAGCATCACAATGCAATTATTTCATTGCACAGACCAGATGCATGCTGCTGGCGTGTCAGAGCCAGAAGGATCTGCATGGAGTTTGTATCAGCAGGAATTTACTTTCACATACATCACTTGAGGACAGGAATGTGCAATGTGACAGGCCCATCACTACCCATAATTCATCTAATTTACTATGGTAGGAGGATACTTGATTTTATCTGAAAGTCAACAGGTCAGTGGCTTCATGCAGCAGCTCATGCTGTTCCCAGCATTACTATGTTCTTACTAATAATTTAATCTTGTATTTGAAGTTCAGTTCCTATGACTTACCTCCTCCTTCTCATTTTCTTTCACTTCCACTTAAAAATATAATGTTCATTTCAGCAAAATTAACTGCAATTTCATGGATCACTACAGCAGGAATAAGTTGTATACATAATACTCTAATCCATCTATTTGTTCCCCAGAATGCAAATTGACTTGATAAGCAATTCCATGTTCTATGTAAATAACCCTACTTCTAATTGAGAGTGCTGTATTGTCAGTGCAGATGGGGAAGGGAAAAGAAGTCTCTGGCTTTAACTTTCTGATAGTTGTTGCAGGATATTTTGTTTACATTTTTCTAAATCTATCATATAGAAAATATAGGCAGCTGCTGCCTTGATTTCTTTTTTAACAAAAGCTCTGGTGGTCTACTGATGCCTCATTCTCCCTTTTTCTTAAAAAAATATTCTTAAGAAAAAGTTTTCAAAATCTGGTTCTGATCTATTATGCCAGATGACAATACCTAAAATGCACAATTCCTTTCTAGTAGATACCAATTATCATAGGAGTGAGAATAGAACATGACTCTTGTTCTTACAGCAGTGTGTAAGAATAACGGGTAAGAAGAAACACTACAATAGGATGAACAGTAGGAAGTTTACTTTTCATAGCCCATTTTAGGTTCAGATTCTCTGTGCAGTTTTCCAGCAGCTGGAATAATTTATATGAGCTGGACACTTGTTTTTGTAGTGTGGATTCTCTTCTACTATTAATTGACTGGTATTTCCATTTCTTTTCTCTATAAAGATATTTGTAATTATCAAGAACTTCTTTCAGGTTCTTTCAGAGTTAAAATCAATGGCTAAATATTATATTGAAAAGAAAGATAACAGCTTTTATATGTTCTTACAGTTTCTTAAACTACCAATTTTTTTAATTATAAAGTAGAAGTTACTTAAATGTCAATGGTAAAAATATTTGAGTGGTAAACACTAAGCATTGCCTTTAACTGTAAACTTAATTGGACTACCAACTTGAAATCCATTAAGTTAGCATAAGCTAACTCTTCCAGGAGAAACAAACTTATCAAAATTACCAGACAGAGTTTCTAAACAAAAAGAAAGAAGAGTTCTTACATACCATGCATTAAGTAAAATGTCACATTTATTGCCACGGAATGTAATGAAGGACAAAAACACAGACAAATACAGAGAAATTAAAGACTCTTTTAAATAATTATTCAGATACAATCTGTGGCTCAACAAGTCAAATCAGACTTGTTGCAGTGAAGAATTCCTGGAAGGAATGTCAAGAAGGCTTGCTTTGTTTCCTTTCTTCCTGCTCATTTTCGGTAAATAGATCATATTGGCACTCCCAGCTAGAGGACACTGGGCCAAGTGGCCTTTTGCCTGACTACACTACTGTAATGCTCTTTTGTGCATTATGGCATCTTCAGTGTGATTCCTTGGCAAAATCACACGTGCTCCAAAACAGACTTGTTTCTACCTGTGGCATCTGTCAGAACTGCAGAATGAGCAAACTTGCTGGCTGAACTGCCTTTGGCCCAATTCCCTTCATTAATCTAGGAAAATACAGCCATGGGAGAGTAATACAAAGACCAATCTATTTTAATATGTGTTCTAGAGTCAGAAAATATTAATTTGTCTTACTTACTTTGAACACACTAATTTTCAGAAATGCCAAATAGATGCTAATTTCTTTTCAATTTTCAGCTTTTCAGCTCATCTGTCCTTATATTCAAAAAAACTTCTATCTGTATGTAAACCTAAAACCAACAGTGACGCTATTTTTCCTAAGTTCTTGTAAAAGTGTTGGTATTTTAAAGTGTTTTTTTTCTGAGAGTAATGTGGAAAAGTTGTTTATTCTTTTGCTTTTTCTAATGTGCAGCTGTAATTACTTGCTAATTTTTCCTTGAGCAATTAGTTTAAATAATCAACTCATACTTACTAATTTTAATTGACAGGCCTTCTCAAGTCATCCTTGATTCCTTTCAGTGTTATGCATATATTGAAAATTTTTCAGTGTCTCAGTGTTGAAGAAGCCCTATTTATATTGGTGTCTGACTTTCTCTGATGAGTTATTTATAAAATAATCCAAGCATGTGAAGCGCTTGAACACAAACCTCCAGGTCTTTCTGCAGCCACTCATCCAGTGGCATAAACGTGTCCATAATCCAGAAGGAAAAACTGCACTGTCTGTTAGTTCAGTGATCTCCCACATTAATGAGCTTGGGAGGGCCCAAGAATTGTTAGTGGCTGCTTTTGTCACTTTTACTTTCTTAGATTTTTTTATAAAAGTTTTTACACTTTTTCTAGTTATTTTCTAATTCTATCTAGTTTTAGTCAGTAAGTGATGCCAGACACTTCTCATGATGCTTATTTTACTCTCCAAATCACAAAACTCAACACACTCCTGCAAATGTAAGAACTCAAATTAGGAATTAGGGCTTCTCTCCCAAAAAGGGTGGCAGGATGAATAGCCCAGCCAAAGCCCATCTACACCAATGCATGCAAAATGGGGAATAAACAGCAGGAGCTGAAAGCCGTCGAGTGGAAGACTTAGTTAACAGAGTTGCCATCCTGGAAACACAATGGGATGGCTCACACAACTGGAGTGCTTGCAATGGATGTCTGTAAACTCTTCAGGAGGGACAGGTGAGGAAGGAGAGGTAGTGAGGGAGCCCTGTGTGTTAGGGAGTGTTTTGACTGTTTGGAGTTTAATGATGATGATGATGATGATGATGATGATGATAGGGTTGAGTGGTTATGGTAGGAATTAGGAAAGGCCAATAAGGTGGGAGTCTGTTACAGACCACCCAACCAGGGTGAAAAGGCAGACAAAATATTCTGTAGGCAGATGGAATAAGTCTCGTAGTTGTTGGCCCTTTTTCTTGTGGGGGACTTCAATTTACCAGGTGTCTGCTCTAAGTACAACACAGCAGAGGAAATAGTCCAGGAGATTCCTGGAGTGTGTGGAAGATAACTCCTGACACAGCTGATGAGGGAGACATCCACTGGATCTGGTGTTTGTGAACAGAGAAGGACTGGTGGGTGAAATGATGGTTGGAAGCCATCCTGGGCACAGTGATAATGAAATTATTTGAGTGTTCAGAGTCCCTGGGGAGGCAGGTCTGAAGGAAGGAGTTCAGGAAGGCTGGACATTCTTCAGGAAGGAAACCTTGAAGGTGCAGGAGCAGGCTGGCCCCATGTGCTAAAAGACAAGCCAACAAGGAGGAAAGATTGATCAGGCTGAACAGAGAGCTTTGACTGTAACTCAAGAAAAAAGGGAGAGTTTATGATCCATGGAAGATGGGGCAGTAAACTCAGGAGGATTACAAGGATGTTGTAAGGTTATGCAGAAAGCAAATTAGAAGGGCCAAAGACCAACTAGAACTTAATCTCGCTGCTGCCATGAAAGACAATAAAAAATGTTTATAAATACATCAGCAAGAAAAGGAGGGCCGTGGAGAACCTCCATCCTTTTTTGGATGTAGAGGGAAACATAGTGACAAAGGATGAGGAAAAGGCTGAGATATTGGATGCCTTCTTGCTCTCGTCCTTTAATGAGAAGATCAGGGGAGTACCTGCACCCCTGAGCTGGAAAACAGGGACAGAGAGCAGAATGAAGATCCCACAACACAAGGGGAAATGGTCAGTGACCTGCTACACTGCTTAGACACACACAGGTCTGTGGGGCTGGATGGGACCCACCCAAGGATACTAAGGGAGCTGGCAGGAATGCTCATGATATCCATAATTCTGTGATATCATTTACTTAAAATTCTGGAGAAAGAAGCAGAGGCAGAAATAATTTCATCCTCCATTTCTCATCTGCGTAAGGAAGTCAAAATCAGGATTCCATGTTAGCAAAATTAATGAACAGGAGAAATAGATATTGCCTTCTGCAATAACCTTTTGGTCCCATTCAACTGTCCTTAACCAAAAATATAGCAACCATAACAGATCCAAGGAGAAAGCAGAGAGAATACATCTAGCCTCTCCTTTTGGCAAGACTACAATTTGATACCAAACTAGAAGGAAAGTGACTTGATTCTACTCAATAATGTATGCCATAATAATTAAGTGTTTTTACATTTACACATTAAACCTACAATATTCAGGTGTTTTACTATGGAAAGTCAATGAAAAGCACAGAGAGCATCATAAATTTTAAAACGTGGATAATTTTAGTGCCCAGTAAGTCTGTTTAAATACAGCCTAACACCTTCAACTGTTTAACCACTGCTTCAGCTGACTTACAGTGCTAATGTAGTTAGCATTTTGATCACACCTATAACAAGATCCAAATGCAAATCTCAGTCATTGAAAGTTACACGCAGCAAAAGAACAATATCTGCAACTACGGAGAAGGGAAGGAAATGTCTCATGTCAGTCTAATGCAACCCTTCTTTTTATGGAATTGTTGAAGGGCTCTAAAAAAGAGCAGAGAGGTGGAGGAATTAAAACAAGAGCTTTCATTTGTCATTGAATTGCTCTGCTAAATGGTAACACCAAAAACTGGTAACACCAGTTTTTCCAGACCAATCATCTCGGATCCATCAGTTTTCCCAGCTCGTACACTCAATAGGAGGTACATTTTGGTCAATGCAGCAGTAGCATAAAAAGGGAATGTGGCCTCCAAATGATTTAAATGATGCTTGTGAATTGTTATTTCACAGTTTTATGAGATGTTCCTGTTCCCATCCCTTCCTTTTATTGGTTAGCATAAGGCTGGGTAGATTTCTGTGCAGTTCCCGGCTGAGTCATCAGAGAAGGTCCATTTTCATCATGTATCAATTTGATTTCAAGCCTTGACAAACACCCAGTCTCAGGAAGGGAGACAATATGTGAAATACTTTATTTCAAAAAAAGTTAAAATGTCAAAACTTCTAATAAATTTTGTTTTCCATGTGAGCCCCCTTCCCACAGACCCCCCCATGAACGTGTTTCTCCTGTGTGCTACCTACCACAGTCCAGATTGAGGGGAATTTTTAATGCAAGGATTGGCATGAATTTCAAGCAAAATATCAAAGAGGTACCTTTTCAGTTTTCTAAAGAATAGAACTAATTAACCTTTTTATCAAACTACACACATTTTCAAATTACTTAAATGGGAAATATACTGGTTTAATTAAGATTTCGCAGGGAGAGACAGTTGCAAACACTTGGAACAGAGAGGAAGTGGGATGTTTATGAGGAAGGTGCTGTATGCTTTACAACTCCCTGTGTCTTTTTCTTGTTTGCACTTCAAATGGAGTCCATTTTTATTTGTCAATCACCTGCTGAGAGAATCTGATTTTATCATGTGTTTCAATGAAGCTATTAAAAAAACTTCAATCATGAAATTCCTCTTTCCCTTTGTATGTTTCTCTCCCTCTCTCTGTGTCAGCTGCACTTTGACATTGGTTATATGGCAGGATACATTGATTTGATTTGCTTTACAAATTGATTAGCTAATCCTCCTGCTATCAAGTCTTGCTTTACAAAAACCTTGGTACCCTTGTTTTCCTTAGCTGGGTCCACAGGTGGGTTGATTTTTGTAGGTCTAGGATTTGATGTGCATGCCACACTTCCTTCTGTTTCTTTGTTTTTAGTAAATGGTGAAAACTTCAAGACTGACAGGTTGAAGGTCTATATACATACAAAAGGAACAACATGAACAATGCCAGTATACTCCTCCCCACTTCAGGATCTCAGGAATATTTCAGAGGTGTAAAAAGAACATGCTAACTGATATAGCATTACAATATCAGTATTTTGGTGGCAATATATCAAAATAGTTGAATCATAGTTAGAAGATAGCCTAAAAGATCTACCTCTGAAAATTAAAACAAAAAACAAAAACCAAAAACAAGCCAACAAACAAACAAAAAACCCCACCCTGAAATATAAAATTTGGTAGATGTCTGAATTTAAGTAATATTCAAATTAAGCCATTGAGGCTGTAAAAGCCTGAAGCCTGAATATAGCCATGCATTAACTTCCAGCCTTTTGCTTTGGTTTGTCATTCAATGTCAGACACATCATGCCTTATCAATGAAGCTGAACACTGTACAAGCCTTAGTGCTGGTAGAAAAGACATCAGCATTTGATTGTTGCATTCTGTGCCTCTGTTCTTGAGCCAGCTCCATGTGACTAATGCTACAATGGTGCATATGTAACTGATATTTTAGTTTGCTGGTAAGATTGACATCTCTAATGCAAAACAAAAAAATATTTTTGGCTGAATAGCTAGGAGTATTTTATCTTAAGCCAAATAGAAAATTGCGCTTTGCCCAAAAGCATTTTTATTGTTTAATGTGTTTTTACCTTTTTATTCAAATCAAAGTAAATTGTGAGATAGAGAGCTGGTTTTAGCTGGAAAATCAGAACATTTTGTATTGCAAGTACTCAAACTATTAAAAATTACAAAAGAGTAATTTAATAGCAGTTACAAAACACCTTAATTGGTCTCTGTAACTTTTTGAACATTTTGAAGATATAATTAAGAGTACTTTTTTTCAATACTAGATAGTTCAATATTATCAATAAATTTTTGCCCATTTCAGTTTGTAACACCTGTGCTCTTTTGAAGAACACAGATGGAACCTCAGCAACCTGGCTGCTTGTTCTGAAAAGTCAACAATAATTAGGAGTTAAAGTGGTTTTCTTGTGCTGCTTTTGAGCAACAGGCTGGAAAAAGCACAAACCATTTGGCCAGGCTCTGAACCATATCCAAGGAAAGGGTAGAAAGAAAAGTGGCTTTAAGAACTCAGAGCTGTGTGGATCTCATTGGCTCAGGAGCTCAGTAATTTATGAATCTATTTCAGCTTCAGCAAATGGCCCTTTCACAGCTTGCAGCTACCCAGGAGAATTTAGATGATGTTTTTAGGCTATGATTTTAAGAGGTTCTAGACTGGTGGCTGCAGGGGGAAATTTCACTTGATGTCAACTCCTTTTTGTTTCCTCTGAAATGCTTCATGTTAACGACTGCAGGCACCGCACCAGGCAGGGCCAGGGCAGGGGCTGGCGTTTCCTAAGGCAGATTTCTGCTCTCCAGTAGCAATTAATTTTTCCAACCACTGATGGTCCTTCTCCCTCTGCCGCCCCACTGACCCCTGGCAGCCCTCAGGCTGCCTTCAGGAGGAGAGACTGGAGCTCAGAGAGCAGAGAAGAAAAGATGGGAGGGAAGCTGCCATTCAGAGGCCACCCCAATACACTCCTGGTAGCAACCACACTGATGCAACAACTAAATAAGCAAATACGCCTTTTCTGTTTTCTTGTAAGAATCACATTTTTATAGCTCTTTTTCTCACAGCTTGAAGACAGCCCCCTGGTACACACTTATTGCAGAATCTGATGACATCCTGATTTCTCTCTCATATCAACTCCCTCTTGCCTTTGCCTACACAGGCACAATATGATCTTGGCATTTGCCTGAATTTGCTCAGAGACAGCCAAGCTTGCGGGTGCACTGTGCAGATACACTCACGGACTCGGTCACGTCGTGGGGAACGTGTGCCAGGAGAGGTGCTCCACAAATTCACGTGCTGACAGCCTATGGCCACTGCTGTCTCCCCACAATAGAGAGGAGGGTACATTTCAGGACACCTGTGATGGCTTGCTCTTGAGGATCATTACTAATATCTGAAGGGGCCAGTGCTATCCAGACAGACACATTAAATAACTGAACATTGAACAAGTTGTGAGGTGCCCCAGCACAACTGCAGCATTCAGAGAAACTGCTCTCAAGCAGTTTCCCTTGCAGTAAGAGAGTAAAACCACACTAAGCTGAGCCCCATACCCGGCTCAATAGGCTGCTGTGACTGTGAGTTCCTGTGTGGTTTGGGGTTTGCACTCTGGCAGCTTGATTGGCTGCGCTTCAGGAGGGAGAGGCTGTGATGCTGGGCTGAAGATTCGTGTGTCCCACATGGCTCCGCAGAGCTGCGTCCTTGCTAAGCATTGTGCTGAAGACAGGTTGTTATGAGACTCGTGCCATTCCCCCACTGTTTTGTCCCATCACAGATCCTGAAAGACCAGAGTGTAACCACCTGCCACAAAGGTACAGATCTGCTTGTGTGCTTGCTTCTTTTGCTGTGAAGTTTTCCGGGTAGACGCGTTGGCTAAATTAGCATTGCATTTTCCACAGAGTTAAGCAAGTAAGGGCTTATCTGCAAGGCTTGAGATTCAGTGTGTTTTCTTTTCCACTGCAGGTGCATCAGGTTTTTCTCCTTGTCAGTGGGGGATCAAGACTGTGCTCAGGAGGAGTGTATTTATTGGAACAGAGCAAAGAAAATAATGAATGGAAATATTTTTTATTAGTCACAAGCACAAAGCAAAGAAACAACCAGTTTTCCCTGAATATTTAAGGTTGCTCTAGCAGACATCAGATTATTGTTTGTCTGAGACACCCATTGTGATCATACTGAAAGGGGCAAGATGCCTAGGAAGAAAAATCCTTCTGGCAACTAGAGATTTGGCATTGTTGAACCTCCTTTTGCTCAAAACCAGGGCTCTGCTGCCCAAGTGAGCTGTTTTTCCTGATCTCTTGTGTCTTCTGTGAAATGTGGTGGTTTCTCCAGGGGTCAGACATGAATATAATTTTCCCTCAATTGCTTTTTAATGTTGTTGTAAAGCTTTTTGATGCATTGTAAGCATAACAGGCAATATTGTTAGGAGACAGATCTTTAGACTGGAGTGCTATAGAGCTGTATGGAAAGATCTTGCATGTGTTTCACGTGTGTTTGTGTGCATAAAGTTCATAATACTTGTCTTGTAGGAGCAAAAGGACATCAGTCTCCAGGACATGAGTTAGTAGCATCCTATGAGTACAACATTTTCTTAGAAAAAACAATAATCTAAACTCTCTTCAGCAGCAGCTGGAGAGGCTGTCCCATTTATAATTGTCCAGTGAATAAAAGTCTAATCATAATTGAGTTTTTAGTAAATGGGCATGGCAGGAGGAACGGGGCTTTCGGTTGAGCGTTGCATTTTGGCATGGAAGACCATAGGTGATGCAGTCAGAAGTGCCAGCCATCCACTTGAAAGTGGAAAAGAGAGAAACTCATACTTCAGCCTCTGATCCCAGGTTTCTGAATAGGACAAAACCTCTGGCTATCATGT
Organism: Sturnus vulgaris; assembly: GCF_052056855.1. NCBI lineage: Eukaryota > Metazoa > Chordata > Aves > Passeriformes > Sturnidae > Sturnus > Sturnus vulgaris. The sequence continues at coordinate 29,654,979 of NC_142247.1, read as the reverse complement.
GATGGCAAAATGAGTTGTGGAACAGATAGGGAGGAAACCTGCTTCCTTAGCAGTGGCTCAGTGAACAAATGCATTGCTCTTGCAGTGAAGCAATTCCCTTTGCTTTCCTATTTAGTGACATTTATTTATATTTCATTCTTGCATTTGAATTTGACAATCCCACAGATAAGAGATTAGGCACAAACAAGCACTGTCATTCCCATTTTTATCAGGAAAGCAGAATAACCTGGAGATGGATGGATATGCACTGTGAAATGCACACAGTGAAATTTAGCTTAGTTTTGTTGTCTACATTTTGGATTTACTTTCATCTCTACCACACCCTTCTGCACACATCTAAAATTTTTAAGACTGATGGATCTGCCTGGGCAAAACAGGCAACCTTTGGAAAAACAGGGCTCTGCTGCTCAAATAGGCTGTTTGTCCTGATCCCTTACGCCTTCTTACTTTAGTTTGCATAAGGCAGAGCAGCTCTGCAAGCTTGTCTGGTTACTGTAAGTTACAACCATTGCTCTAGGAAGAAACATCACTTTCCTCTTCAAACTTCGTCTTCCTTTACCTGGTTACACGGAATTTTTTTTCCCCGATGATTACACTTACTCTTGCAACCATACACCAATGCCCTCTGTTTTTGCTGATTCAAGGGCTGGCAGTGCAGTTGTAATGTCCTCTGCACGATGTTACACTTTGCCTTCCCTATCAACCTGCAGCTTGACAGCAGCTCTCTTTAGCCACAAGCAATATCTGAAAATCTGGCAGGGAAGTGGTTGCTATTAAGCACAGACCTGGAACTACTGCTGTAGGCAGTCCCTTTTTGTTTATTTTTATTGTCTGATACAATGAAAATTATCTTTATTCTCTTCTCTATGTTTCTTCCCTTAACAGTATTTTCACTTCAAATTCTCCTCTTAGTGGAGCCATAAGATATATATGTATGTGTGTGTGTATATATAGATAAAAATATATATAAACACCATAAAATACATTCACTGGCAAGTTCAGTCTCTGGTATTAGTTAGAAGAACCTACCCACTGTGGCTGACAAAGTGCCACATGTTTGACAAGTAAGGAAGTTTTGCTACCAACAGTTGATACACCGGGGTCCTTGGGGCTCATTTTAGTTTGCTTAGATTTTTGTAATATTATAAGGCCCTGATTTCTTCTACCTTTCTTCCTCATCTCCACAGTCTGGTTTTGGTCTAAGAAGATTCTACCAATTCTGTCTTTTTTCAGTTCCTCAAATTGCTATATAGAATCATGGAATCACTAAGGTTGGAGAAAGCTCCTGGAGTCAGACCATTAACCCAGCACGGCCATGCTCACTGCTAAGCCCTGTCCCAATGTGCCACATGTATATTCCATATAATGATGGCAACACACCTGATCTAAAGCTCAGGGTTGACTTCCAGCTATATCCCAGTCAGCACCAATGTTATGCATTAGTCCCTTGATATCTTTCAAAAATCTTTATTTTGTAGCTCCCTTGAAGGAGTCCTCAGCATATTTTTAGCTTAGACTTCCACCATTCTTTTTATATTTGGCCAGCAGGAAAGGAAGTATGTTACCATCAGTAACTTTGTCCTTCCTGCAGAAGCCTTTCATCTTAATGTCTGCATGCATTTTTGCCTATTGATGGGTGCTTTGCCCAGCCTTTAAGACAGGTGAGTGTGAAGGCTCTCACTTCATAATGGGGCCCTGGTACGTGAGTGTGATGACATTGAGATGACAGAAGCACTAAAGCTGTACCAGCCGAACTTGACAATCTGCAAAAATAAACTGCTGCCCTGAGAAGGCAATATGGGTTTTGGCACCCCATTCCATTGAAATAGCTGCATGTATGGCTGCATTGCACTTTTAAAATATGTCCTACAGTACAGAGGGGTGAAGTGACTTGCCCAGGAATGCACAGAAAATCTTTAACTGAGCTGGACTTGGAAAATGGATTCCTACTCTTCTTTTCTCACCACTAAACAAGGCTGACTTGTTTCTGCATTTTATAGTGATAATTTAATTTTATAGTGATCATTTAATTTAAAATATTATTTCAAATGAGCACTTTTTTTAAAGCGAGGGAGGGAAAGAGACTTGCACAAACGTGAGTAGAATTGGTAGAGACATCAGCTAGTCTAACAAATGTGTGTACTATAATTTTCATGGTTCAAGACACAAACTAATTCCCACAGTACAGCCCTTCTAGGGGGCTGATATTGTACTCAAATGCTTCTGATGCTTGATTGCTGCTGTCCCAGGGATGTTGAACTCACCCCACTGGGTAATCTGGTGAAGAGGAAGGGTATCTTCCTTTTCTTTTGACTTTTGCCCAGAATGCTCTCTCCGAAGTATAGTTGCTGTCTACTATTTCTAGAAACATTTCAGATAGATGAGAAAGAAAAAAAAATGTTTTGGAAGGGTCTAAATTCTTCCTGTAGCCTTTTTTCTTTTTCTTTAATTGTTCTGCTAGTTGGAGAACCATCCTAAAGTACCTTTTAAATAATATCTAAGCAGGAGGGACTAATCTTTGAGGAATAAGCTTGCTAAGAATGGACACATTATCCTGGCACTAAAATCAGAGGTCAGTACTGCAAAATATTACGAGGTAAAAGAAAACTAGTTGAATATCTAAATGAATATCATATGCTAACACGATGAAATTCTTTTTTACCTCCCTTGGAACTCTAAGATCCATCCTTCGTCCCTCTCCTCAACTCGACCTTTTTTTATAAATGGCTTTATCTTTTCAGAGCAGTACTAATAACATGCCAATTTTCCCCTCCAAGGCACTGTATACCTTACATTCTCTAGTCTTTCCAGTTCCCCAGTTTCTTTATTTTTATTATCTCATCATGAAAAATCCACCAGTAACTCGTAGAGTGCAAACTTAAACCCTCAGATCTCTGGCATTCCTTTTTTATTTTTAAAATCTAGCTACATAAATAACATCATGTTTCCGGGTCAGAGGCACTCGAAGATAAAACTGAATTCTGGCACAGGAGAAACTCTACATAACCTTGCAATCCAAATAGGAATTATCTTAAGATATGGAACATCTTCTGAAATTGTCTCTGTGCATAATTGGGACTCTGGTAATTGTTTTTCAAGCCAAGTGTAGAGTGTCTAAAGCCAGGACAGTGGAGGCTTCTCTCTCACTGTTTGTACCTGGCACTTGCTGTACCACAGCAGACTGTCACAGCCAGTACACTTCTCTAGTAGTGATCAAAAATTGATTTTGAGAAAGGTGACCAAACCCTCTATGAACCAAGCATGCAGAGCTCCACACGGGGCTGGAAGAAATGCTTTCTAATTCTGTCAGGGAGATTAGTTTACAGTTTCAAGTGGTATTATCAAGTTTCAAGCTGTATTGTCATTACACTGCTTGGACTGCCCTTTCTTGATAATTCTAATAGTGTAACAGATCTCTGAGATTAAATCTATCAAAACAAAAAAACCCTCCCAATTTCCTCAGCTCTTGAAGAGAACTGAGTCTAATCTGTAAATACTTTCTCATCTGAAAGTATTTAAGAAGAATCTTAATTCATTGAAGCCATCAAGGACTGCTACATTTTTAGTAGAAGGGGATGAATTGCAGAAAGTCATATCGATGGTGTCATAATCATGTGCAGCACTTGCATCCTTTGCCTACTGGTTTGACATAGCATATTTTGCTGTGTCCTGTACCCCAAGTAATGACACCTGTATTATGTGCCCAGAAGGTTTAATGCTCTCTTCTCCATTTGCTGTAGCAAGCCCATTCAATAATGAAAATTTCTGAATGTTTGTGTTGTCAGATTAGCTTTAAATGATCCTCAATAAAATATTTTTCCTTTCCCACGACCTCACAGCAAGGCAGGGCTCAGCGGGGCTGATGCTGCTGCTCACAGAGAGTTTCCTCATTCCGAGCAGCAGCTGCTCCACTCTGTTTCCAGCAGAAGTGAAGCCAACTGCTCCTGCTGAGAGATGGTGGAGGTTCTCCTGTCTACTGAGAAGGTGAAGTGATGAACATTTTGAAAGGACCATTCTAACTGTGGGCAGTTCAAGTATCATGAAAGCTCCATTTGTAGCATCATCTGAAGGAATAAATCAAACTCCAGGGTGTTTTTGAAGAGAAATTTTTTAATTAAAAAAAAAAACCTTGAAAAAAATCTTCATGTATTGTCTACACAAGATTTCTGTGATCTGTAAGTAGAATAAACATCTGGATTAACTATTCCATTATTGTGGCTATAAAAAAACAAATGAAAGATCAAACCCAAAGTGTCAGTTTTCTTAAAGGGCCCATATTTAAGAATAATCTTACATAGTAAATTAATTAATAGATTTATGTGTAACATCTCAGGAAATTCATTATGTGCCCATACAGCTAATGCTGTAATTCTTAACATATGCTGTGCTTCTCATACATAGCACAACCACTGAATCTGTATTTTAAATTCAAAACTCAGGTCAGCTGAAGGTACACAGACATGGCAAGTACCTCCATAGTACATACTAATTAATTTTATTTTCTAACCAGTTTTCAAGATTGTTCTGATTGTTCCCCTTGACTGTTGAAGTCACTGGAGCAAACAAGGTTGAAGCAAGCACAAGATGATGTCTGTAGAAATTATACATTCATTAATAACTGCAACTGTGGAATGGGTTTAGAAATACTTTCTTAAATCTCCAGGGCTTTTGAGAGTCAGTTCTTTAACCATCCTGAGCTTTATTATTAATTAGTTTTTTTGCAGAAAAGCTTCAACTGATTTTCAGGCACTGTTGACATTGGAGGCTCTGTACTCCTACAGGTTATATCTTCATTGCCAAAAACAAGCATTGTTTAATAGTGATGTGGTTTACTCCAGGTGTCTTGCTCCATATGGAATTTCAGGGAAGGAAAGGCACAGGTGATTTCATGGCATTGTAGCTAGCTGTGGCCAATGCAATATGCTTCCTTGGAGCTGTACCTCTAACAGCTAGGGAATAATTCCATTGGGAATTTAATAAGCAGTAGTTGTCTTGATGTAAGGAAGAAAACAGAAAACCAACTAAACACCTCAGTTCTTGAGATGCAGGCAAAGCCATAGCAGAAGGAAACCCAGGCCTCGGCAAGTGCTTTCTAAAGAGAGAGGTAAAAGAAGAGTGGGAAGTAGAAGGGAGGAAACATGAAGGGCTTGTTTGGATGAGGAGCTCTCCCAGCGTTATCCCAGGGCAGTTGTTTCAGTTCTCCAGAAAAAAAATCCTTTTTCTTGCTTGATTTCTGTCTCTTTGATAGTGCCTTAAAGCTCCCCACACCTGCATTTAATTAAAGTGTCTCACTGTAATAAGCCATCAGGGCACCACTCTCACCTGAAGGATCCTTTCCTCTCCACAACCAGCTGAACAGATTTTACCATTCCTTGCATACCATAACTTACAGAGACACTGGGAATGGTAGCACACTTGTAGCCACTGCTTTGAGTCTTCTAAGCACTTTGTGATTTCAGCTGGTAATTTCAGGGAGATTTCTAAGGAAAACCTCAGTGCTTTAGGAGATGGTTTTAGTGGCTCAAACAGAGTCAAGCCCTTTTCTCTGAGTCAATGCTGAATGATGTGCCCGAGCACATTTCTTGCATATGAGACCCACATCTGTAGGTTGATTGCCTGTGGTCATCAATTATTCTTCAGTTAATTGCATAAGCCTAAAGGCGTCTTGCCCTGATAATCCAGGCAGGTCAGTTTGATTACAGTTTGCCTTCTTCATATCTGACATTTTGATTTTAATTGGGCAGTTGTTGCTTCTGCTCCTAACCTGCTGTGCACTGCTGAAAAGCACTGGAGGATGGATTTCATTGTCAGGTGAAGGGATAAATAGAGGCAGTGAAAGCAGCAGCCAAAGTAGAGGTGCCCTCCAGAGTAAAGCTGGGGTCAAAGGACACAGTCATCATATTTTAACATCCAGACTTACCAGTTTAGCTAACCCATACCAGGCAAGTACAGAGAAGTGTTATTTTCAGTGAGGCTGCAGGAAAAAACACCAGAGCTCATAATAGGGCTTCTTAATTAAAGTGCTGGGTAGTTTTAGCAAGCAAAGGCAAAGGAAGAGCTGTAATTCTTTAAAACACACCAGGGAGAAGCTATACAGCAGAGTGTAGTCCGTGTCTAGTACTGCTGCATCCCCACCTCGATGGAGTCTATCAGGATACCAGATACACAGAGTGAGTCTGAATATAATTCATCATTTGTGAAATGCCTGGGAATCTCCTGGAATGAGCGGTGGTTATTTTTCCTAATGAATTACTGCTGTTTTGAACAATTTTGTTTGTATGTTTAACTTTTTTGCTTGGAATACTTTTTAACTTTTGAGCAGAATTTATTTTGAAATGTTATTCTCCTTTTCAATCTAAATATTAGCATGATATTTTCAGGAAGTGGTTTTGAATGCATCATCTTCTGCTCTGCAATATTGGATGCTTCATTGACTCAAGCTCCGGAAGGGCTGAGCATGTACTGCTTTCCTTTCTAAGTTGTAGAGATGAGCAAAGTCCAACCACCATCAGACAGAGCAACCAAGGAAACAGTATTCCAAAATGCTTTGTGGATATTTCTGGATTAGCTTCTTTTACAAAGATGATCACTTTATTAAGTATAATCATTTTTGTAAAGCTAAACTAAAAAAAACAAAGCTCGTCTGCCGGGACAAAAGAGACAGCCCACCATAATCAAATATAGCAAGATATGCAGTAATGGTGAATCTGAACATGGTAGTCCTTAAATCTGAATGCAAGTAAAGTAGGTACAAGTGCACCTAAAGTAGATACAAGGAACTGATAGAGACCGGAGCAGAAAATGGAAGGGCGATGAGCATAATAGGATTTTGATTTTTTTTTCATATGGAAGCAGAACTGCAGTGTTGATAAAGTTTTTAGATGTATTCATCTCATTCATCACAGCAGTAATCCCTGTTTTGCTTGGTTAAATCTCCTTGTAGCAGTGCACGGCCCTTGTTTAAGTCTTGTGACGAGTAATTCCTGCCACTGGCAATTTTCTCACTGCAGAGCCTGTGAGAAAAGCCTTGCCATGTTCAAAGTGCAACTTGAAAGACAAGAGCTGCACAGTTCCTACCGTTTCTGGCTCTCAAAACCTTCTTCTGCAGACTTTCTAGGTATTTAGAAGAGGAACACCTTCTTGAAGGCTGTCTGAGGTACATGACATGTAGTGTTTTCCACTGTGCCTGGTAAAGTAACCATTTTTTCCAGTTTGGAGTTTTCCCCTTCTTTCCTGTTTTGCGTTGTTTCCTGGCTTCCATCTACAAATAATCAGATTTTTGAAACTATGTAATGAGGGTCTTCAGCACACAGAATTCAGGAAATAATGATTGTAATAATAGCCTCATTTTAGTGTTTGTTTTGATAATATGTGCTTTATAATTGGAGTCTAACACTGCAGTCAGTACCATCTTATGAATGCATATTGAAAGAAAATCTCAAATAATTTAATGCAGGTCTTCTAAATTATTTCCATATGTCTTTAATCTAGGCATGTGTATGATTTATATCATTGCCTGAATGAGACTTGTGTTTCATTAGAGTAGTCACTGTAGAAAGATGAGGTTACATTCTCATTTTGTGTGATTTCAAAATTAACCCTGTTGTGGGCAGGGGCTTGAACTGTGGGGTCACCACAAATCCTTTTTAATCTACTTATTGTAGAATTCTATAGACACCTCTGACCCACTGGCTTTTGTTATGGAGCACTGTATGGAAAAATGCCATTTGCCTCAAGTGATTTGCCTTATGGATAGGAAAGAGAGTGAAAGGCGAAGGAGAAAAGATACAACACAAGAAGTAGTTCCAACAGACTATACAAGAGAGTTCAACAAATAAGATATCAATTCCCTGATTTTTTTTTCTTTCAACTCTTCCTCATGAGATGATCCTTAGATGACAACGCTGATATCAGCAGAGTGAATTCTGGAGCATGTCTTGTAGGAACAACTGTGCACAATGTTTTATTGTGTTGTGGAAGAAATAGTGTATTTTCCTCCCCTCATAATGTGATGTTGAATGTAACACCCTGCTTCTTTCAATATGTACACATCTGTTTCTCAGTCTTAGAGCAAAATCAAGGTAAAATAATCATACTCTTATGCTTAAGTGAGCTGGTAGGACCAAAACCAGTTCTCAGGGGATGAGTGAACTGGTTTGTAGCTGTTGTAGACCATGCTGTGCCTCTGTCCAGATTACCTAAGCTATGACATCCTCAGCACATCTGGAGTTCCCACTGCTGCTCAAGACCCTCATGGGTTTTACAAAGGCCTTTGGTGTGGAGTCTCCCCTAATTGCATCACAAGTTCCAGTGCTTGCTAGACCTCTTCCTCAAGAAGTGTGCCTTGAAGTGGACTTACTAATAAAAATTGGATTTTCACCTCATTCCATTTTATCTTCTGTACAAAGCCAATACAAGCACAGTGGGTAAATTGGAATTGCAATAGTAGGCCTGCAATTGCCAGCCAAACAAATCTAAGAGTACATTTTCTCTAAACTTTTTGAACTAGAATTGCGCTTGCTACTTAATGAGACATAATCTGCAATGACTTGGTCCAACATTTAGGCTTTCAGATAATGAAGCTTACAAGGCTTAACACTAATACAAACGTCATGAATGTGCACTTTTGTTTTCATTAAAGCACTTTTACTTGGAGATTTAACTACCACTCCTCAGTGGTTTGTATGCAAACTGTGTGACTGAGCAAAAATGACTGAAACTGAGAGAGACAATGTCCATTCAGTATTCTCTCCCCAAGGTTAATTGAGTGTGCTATCAATAACTTGCAGAATAGTGCGGGGGGGGGCATCTACAGTGGAATACTTTGAGAGGTTGCCATGTATTCTTTCCATGGGAATGTTTAAGTAGGTGGCTCACTGCGTACAGTGTTTAACAAATGTATAAATTCCAGCTTCAGCTGACTGGCTCATGCTCTTGGGTGCTCCTTGTAAACCACATGCACACAGCACACACACCTACCCTTCAAGTGTACACAGACCAGCTCGTTCAGATTTGTATTTGCCAAAGAAAACACAACACACATCACCTGAAGTATGCTCATGGGACCCCTATTCCTCTCTTCAGGCATACTGCCAATGAACATCTTTCCTTTGTATTCATTTCCCTAGAGATAACACAGGTTCAAACATAACTTTTGCTGAGATGTGTTCAGGCTTGCATGTAGAATGCCTGCTCCTGTATGAAGGTAGAAGAGGCACTTCACATGATGCTGTGTTCACCCACTCGTGCATGTAATCTCTCATTCTCACACACATGCAGTCTGTTGTGTTCCATGCATGTGTTGTAGCAAATAATTTAAATCTCTTTCTTCACATCCTGCTTAATATGCAAATGTGGATGGCATATCAAGATTGGAAATAAATGTAGCAGAATGACTTCAGTCAACCTGAAATGTCGAATGACTCATTCACACCCATTGCACAGTGTTCCCTTTTTGCCACATGAAATCTATTGAGTAGTCTGAAGGCTGTTTTCTCACTGCTGCAGAGCAGCAATTGATTACTTGCTCACTGAAGGACTGGGACCATGATTATTTTTGCAGGATGTACAAGGGTTATGCAGAGAGGTTTCAATGACCCTCCTTGCCATGATGGTGCCAATGCTGTGGGAAGGGGAAATGTGGGATGTCAGACTTGATCTGCCTATAAGGAACTCTTTGTGCTTAATTAGGTTTCAGTCTAAATGTTAGTTCAGTAGCCAATATTCTTACACTATGGTATCACTCGTTTTTATTCCAGATAATAAGAACCTGTTCCAATTTGATTTGATTCAATTTTGAATTAAGATAAACAAGAATGAGTTGTACTTAATTCAGAGTAAAAAATGTCTACATGTTAAATCATTCAGGATCTGCTGCTGCACTTTAATTTCAGAGGTATCATAATCCAAGTGAACTAAAAAATGCATTGACAAACATGAAATATGTTCCACACTTCTACTTAAAATGGTACAATCACTGTGCAGAGAAAACCCCAGGAATAGCAACAAGCTGGCATTCACACATCTTATAATGAGGGGAAAAGTTGGATTGACTGTTGCAGTTGCATCTTTATATGTATGAATTATTATAATTGATTTTTTTAAAACCCCTCCAGAACCATTCCCAAATGCAGATGCAAATGGGCTGACTTTAATTTATAAAAAGGAAGTTTTGTAGCACTTAGACCTTGTAAAAGAGGTTCTGTGCTTAAATGGAAGTTGAGCTGTGAAGACCCATTAAGCAGAAAAAATACAGTTAATACAACAAAAAGGCTCCAAATGTAAATATGCAAGTGGGGCCATTATGCAATGAAGGTATCACAACTGTGCTCATTATACCACAACACGGATTCCACTAGCAGCATTTCAATTTCTCTGTCCTTACCTAAATGTGAGGCTTTGTACGTGTATCACTTTGTCAGTTCTTCTCAGAACAAAGGTGGCTGAGCTGCAATTATGTGTAACATGTCCAAGATAAGAAGACCATGAAAACCAAGTAATTAGATTCTTCATGTTTGTGTTTATGATATCATAGCTAAATGTAGGTTGAACTGGACTTTTGTATTTCGTTCTTTCATAAAAGCACAAGAGGAGAGGAAAAATATACAAAAGAGGCAAGGCAAGCTTCACCCCACAAATTTTGCAGCCAGATGAAATTTTTTATGAAAATGGGTTTATGTCTAAAAGGACAAAGAAACTTTACTTTTTCTTACTTGGCTAACTGTATTTTTACCTTTGTGCAAAATCCTATCTGTAGACACACAGTCACACAATTTAATTTTGGTACTAGACTTCCAGATTTTGCACAGTTATCTGTGATGGCAGGACTAATCTTACACACACACACACACACCAAAAAAAAAAAAAGCAAGGAAAATTGCAGTTTAATCACTGATCTTGCTCTCCTTCCCATTTTACACAATTTTTTATCAGCTGGCCTTATCAAAGAAACAGGCAGTAGCTGATTGGAAACATGGTATTTTGTACCCAGCTGTATATACTAGCAGATTTTCATAGCATTTTGTTCCCATATCGCACTCAAATTTGTTGCTCCAATACAGAGTCCAATATAAGATTAAAATCTATTTTTACTAGATTGGATTAATGCCTTAATGTAATGAATTCTCTAGGCTGTGCTATGGCCAGAAATAAAGACATTATATCTGTTGCATCTTCCATCTTTTACATAGAAAAGAGGAGTTTCATAAATGCTGTGGAAATGAACCGATAACATAAGGTGAACTTGCTCCTATTTTAGCACAAATATTTACAGGGTTTTTTCCCTAGATTTCCCTTTCACATTGCAAAGTGCCTGATTGCTCATAGACAAAGGGAATTTAACATTCATGTGCACATCCAGTGTGTATTCATATGCAGACCTGCATGAACACCAGAATTCCTCAGCTCTTAGTTAGTGCAAGAGCTCAGATTTACAGAACAGAATGCTGGAAACTGTTTTTTGGAATCCTCTCTCTGACACTCAGAGTTGGAAATAATGAAATCTTGAGTATTATTTCCCATATTTTGAACCCCAAATACAAGGAAAGCACCTTGGAATATCTGTATCTAATTGTAGGTGGATTTTATTGCCTGTGGTTGGTTGTTTTTAATCAACTCGATAGTATCTGATTCTTGTTTCTGTTTTCACTCCTTTGCTTTGGAAGTGACTTTTGAAAAGTCCTCCCTGATAGCATAAATGTGTGAAATACATCATTACTCTTCATCCCAGTCTCTTCTATTATCAATTTGAGAAGTATAATTCTCCATCTGACTTGCAGCTAGCAGAATTCCCCGGAGCTGGTCACAGCTGGTGTGATTCAGAGAAGCTTTGAAGCTACTTGAAATTATACCAGTTTTAGGATAAGTAGTCACAGGATTTCCCAGAGCCCAAACATGGCCTGATGCCCACTTGATCCCTCTTGACTGCAGTCTTTTACTGGAAGTTTACCTTAGAAGATAAATATTGCAAAGGGCTGCACCCACCTAAAAGCAGGTGTATGTACACGTGCATAGATACCTGAACAAATTCAGAGTGTACATTTTGCACTTTTTCTGCCCTGTATCCATTTATCCGTCAATGAACCTTCAACATTAGTGTAAATATGTTGGACACAGGCAGTTCATGGGTATATTGACATGGTGTATTGATCATAGTGGTCTGTTGCAGCCCTAAATTTTATGAATTCATGAAGTGCAAGCTCCACCTGTACACAGAAGTGGATCCCTTGCTTGCATACACACAGGCACAGTGGGAACAGGGCTGGTTTTCTGATAACCACACACTTGCAGTGCACCATATATCAGTCAGTGCTGAAGCTTACCAAGAAAAGATGAGAAAAATTGAGAGGCAGTTAGCAAGATAAGGTATGAGGAGATTTAAAAGAAAGCAGCTTAGAAGGAAGTGGCTACATTTTTCATACTTTAGTTGTTTGTCTGGAGGGCTTGAGAAGGAGCTGCTCGACAGTTGTGCTAAAAGAAACGATTCAAAGCAACTTCCCATCAGGCTGCATTCCTCAAGTGTCTGCTCTCAAGGAGCAGTCAGGGAAAAGTCATTCTGTAGGAAGCAGTTAATGGGGCTGCATTACTGACCCCTTATTGCTCTGTCTGATAGAGAGACAGCAGGTTCACTTTGGCAGCTCCAGAGCCCTGATCAGTTCAGATTAGGGGCCCATCATCTGTCTGGCTTAATCAGGCATGTTTAGATATATTAATCATGATTAGAGGGGTGTAGTGCAGCGAGGGGGAAGAAATAAAGGGTGAGATTACTTTTCTCCAGCTTCAAATAGAAGCTTTGCAAATCCCACTGAGTCAAAGGTGCTCATCAAAGGGAAATTTAAATCCTGGAAAGGAGTGTTTTGTTGAACGTTCCAGCACTGGAATCAAATCACTGAAGTAGAGTTTCTTTTTCTTTCTCTCCCTTATTTTCTCCATCTGTTGCCTTTACATGCAGCAAAGACAATAAGTAGCTCATGCAACTCACATTGATTTGGCTTGATATCCCCTGCTTAGCTTATCTGTAGCTCAAATTTTAAGGGTTATTTCAAAATTAGCCATCATTGGAATAGCCTAGACCTCTGGCTCCTGTGTTCTTGTCAAGTTTATCTTTCAGGAATGGACAGGGTACCATTGAAAAAGCTTCTTACTTTGCTACTTGTTAGTGCTCAGAAGGGATGGTAATGAATTGTAAAGTCTGGGAAGAAGTTCTTTTTTTCATCAGTTTTTTTCATCAGTAGCAGTGCTTCTGTGTTTTAAGATTAGAACACTAAAGAAAAATTAGCACGATTATATAGTGACATGTGCCAAATTTGCTGCTGTTGTAACTTAGTATAGTTCACTGATGATGATGGAGATCAACTGATTAACACTTAAGAGTCTCTGAAAGAGACCAGCAAAGAGAAGAAAAGTTTGACTCCCAAGAGACTAGCAAGGAGAAGAAAGTTTTCTAAGACCTCACTCAATGACGAGGAAGAAATTAGTCCTGTTGGTGGAGGCTCCAGAGCAGAGGTCAGGCTACAGGGTCTATGGTCTTTTGCCATGAGTAACTGGCCCTTTGTTACTCTTAGATGAGATAAATGTAGGACAGGCCTGCAAAATGTGCTGTTAGGAGGAATGTATTCTATGTGTCTTGTTCTGTGGCCTCCAGCCTTCTTTGGGCTTGCAGGTTCATCCAGATTTCCAAGTGAAAATTAAAAATTGCTGTGTGGTGAACAGAGGCCTCCTTGACAGTGAGCTGGATGTTTTTTGGCCCCAATAGCCAATCCTTGAAACCCAGTTCATGGGCCTAAGCTGGAAACTCTGGCATGGAGCACTATAGAACACAGCAGGCAAGCTTTGGCTGTGGGAGCTCAGAGGAGCTGGCAACACAGAAGCTGTAAGGCAGCTGCTCCTGTCTGGACTCTTGGGCAGCAGTGCAGCAGTTAAAGAGAATCTGTGGAAACCCAGAAGAATGATTTGGTAGTGGAGAAAAATTAAGTCAAATTTCCCTTTCTCTGTTGTAATCTACTCCTTCCTCCTCTGGTACTCCAGTCAGTTCTGTGGCAGTTAAATTCTCGTATTCTTGTAATTGCTGTCAAAATTATAATCTTGAGATGTCACAAAACTAGCTCAGTATAATCACCATACACATGCAGAAGGCAGAGAACCTGACTGATTAGAATCAAGAAGCTGCTAGAGAGACACTAATGATTCAGTAGCAGGAATTATGGAGTAGGGGACATAGAAGAAAAAGTTGGCAGGTTTGAAAGAATTTGACTGAAATATTAAATATCATCAGGTTTGCCAGTACTTCTTTAGAATAGGAAAGTAGAGGATCAGAGCCATAAATTTCCTAAGAAAAATCTCTCAGAAGTGCAGAGATGCTCCTCAGCTGAAATGGTAGGGGATATCTTTGGAGATGAATTTGCAGAATGATGGGAAGCCTTTTATCAATTAAGCATGAATTAAGTAGCAAATTAACACCGTTGTTCAGGATTAAAGCCCCATCTCCTTGCAATAAATGGTGCTACATGGATGGGACCAGGCAGTTAAGTTGTACACTCTCCTGATGGATACACAACCATAGAATTAGAGTAGTACTCTTACAGGTAAAGCTTATTTCTGTAAGAGAATTGGCTTCATGCCTTTAATTGACATAATTGTACCACTTGTGAAAGCACAGTATGCTGTAGTCACATCAGCTGAACTGAGTGTGGTTTGTGAGGGTGATGGTGACAAGATCAGCACTAGAGTAGCAATAGCTTTGCAACTGATGCTGATGACTGAGCTTTTTGAAAATCCTGGGGCGTGATCAAAGAGGACTGCTGCAGGTGAGCAACAAGACACAGAGCTTTCAAGACAATTTTTGCTAACAGGAAGCACAGAAAACTGGGAAAGAGCTCTTCCCAGATCAGTTCATGGAGCTCTGCAGGGAAGCTTTTATAGCACTGCCACTTCTGTGCACTCAGTCCTGAAAAAAATAACTGCCCACTAATGACCTGTCACCATGGACAGCCTGAGCAGCTGTTTGCAGAGAGCAAAGCTGTGAGAGGATGAATTGCTCTGTGTGCAACATATCTGAATGTGGGAACAGGAATAGATGGCAGATTGGGAAAGACTAGACAGCTTCCATTCATAACGTTCAGCTTTATGTGGATTTACAGTCCTGATACTCCCAATTCCACAGATGCTGAGTTATCGCTTACAATTACTTACAACAATTGAAATCTCCCCTGTTTCCAGACTTTGACTTCTGTTTCCCTTGTTGACAGTGTTACTTTCTGGAGGTGAACTAAGAACACATGGAAGCAGTTTATCTTTAGGGTAACAAAACCTGGACACTTAATTCTTCATTTATTATCAACTCAATTCAGAGTAGACAAAATATTTGATGTACATGTTCTGTTGGAAATTACCTTTTCTCCTTTTCCTGTGCTTTTTCTTTTCCCTTTGGTTTTCTTTCTCTCTGCCTGCATGCTTCCCAGATAGAAACTCAAGTGCTTGGAAAATGATTCTTCTCTTGAAAATTTCCAGCCAGCAAGAAATTACTAAGATTTTTGTGAAAGAGCACGTTCTTAGGTAGTTTTCTGACATGTTTGCAGACACATTTATTTTGGGTCACTCACCTAATTGCAAAAGCACATGTAAGTTTATCTGCATCAAGCTTTTTAAACTGAGGTCTTCTCAGACTGTATAATAGCCATGGTTTGGCCATCTTGTCTGGATCATGTCAGCAGCAGATAATGACAAAGAAGTCTGCAGCAGGTAGTTGTGGAATAACCTGTCTGCCTGGGGTGGGTTTTCACAGTTGTCTAAGAGAGACTGGCTAAAACACAGATGCATGGAGTCTGATGTCCTTCCCATTAGGTTTGTTTCCATTACTTATGGCTGAAGTATCTGGATGTTTCTTCATATTTTTCAACATAGCTGTGATAGATGTATTCCACAAGGTGAAGAGGTTAATGCATTACTGTAACTGTGACAGAGGAGGAATACATAGAAAGGGAGAAGAAAGAAAAGAGTTATCTCCTATTCTATCCTATTTCCTATCCTTTCTCAGTGTTGGGAGCTTGCCAGTATTGAGTGTTTTGTTTATAGTATAGAAAGCCACATCTCTTATGGCTTGACATTTAATAGATTTAATATTATAATGCAATAGTTCTGGATACATAACAGGAATCCGTGCAGTGTTTCGTGGCATTGTCAGGCAGCAAGCATGAGTGACAAGTCACCAGCAGCGTTCTTGCTGGGGGGCCCATTAGATCACATCATGGTAGAAAGCAGAGAAATTAGGTCGTTCCAGTGTGTAACGTAATGCAATCTGTCATGCCATTCACAGAGCACAAAAAAGCACAGACCTTAAACCCAAGACGACTGTGAGGATTGGTGTTCCACCTTCCTGTACAGAAATTTATATTTCTCATGTATTGATAGCCACAGATAAAACTTTTCACAACATGGCAAGAGTTAACTGCTGTACTCTTCTTTTAGCCCCCTGCCTTCTGAACCTGTATAATGTTTCAGCAAACATATTCAAGAATTTCCCGTTCAGAGGAGTTTTCATTGTATCTACCCCAACTGATCAGAGTGCTTCATAATATTCACACTACCCCTGTTTTAACTTACAGATATTTCAGCGAGATTACTGCCTCCCCAAAAGGTGATGTGTGTGTAGGGTCTACCACCCACCAGCCTGCTGCTGGACCAGTCTTCTTGGACTAGCAGATTGTGGTGGTTTTTGGCCAAGTGCCACAGCTCCTAAGGATTAATTGGGTCAGGTTAAAGTTACTCACAGTCCATGATGCTGCATCCAGCAGCAGCTGTTTGGGGAAGGAGAGTGAGAACGGGACAAGTACACGTCACAGCTTCTTTTCCTGTGGCCTCCCAGATTCTGACACTCTTGGAATGAACTTCTAGTACTTATGAGAAAAGATGGATAAAAATTTTCTCCTTACCTTTTCCATGATTCTCATTATTTCCAACATTGTTTTGCATTTATCCCTCTGACAACTTTTTTTAAGGGTGAAGGATCCCAGTCTTTGCTTTGGTCCTTCCTTGTCCAGAAACTTCCTATTCCTTTGGTCATCTTGAGTTGCTTTCTGTCTGCTCTTTTTAATGCTGCTGTCTCTGTGTTTGAGATGGAGGGACGTGAACTAGCTGCTGCATTCAAGTGACAAATTTCAAGCCCCAGGGACTTGTACAGTGACATCATGCTTCTTTCTGGTTTGTTTTCTATCACTTTCCAGATGCTTCCTAACCTGCCTTTTTGACTTCCACTCAGATGACACTTTGGTAGAACTCAAACAGCATCTCAAAGGTATCTTTCCTGAGTGGTAATTGCTAATTTGAGCTCATTCCTGTGTTCACATAGTTACGTTTGTTTTGTCCCATGTCCATTGCTTTTGCAGCCATCAGCACTGAGATTCACCTTGCACTTTGACAGTATTTTTAAAACCATCAGCAAGGCTTTGTGATCAGATTTAATTAGTATAACCCTGGATTTTTTTTCTCATCAGTAAGTTTTGTCACTTCGTGTTTTCCAGATAATTTATTAATATTTTGAACAGCGCATTCAAATTGTCTCCTAACTTTTAATCAGTTGTTAATCCTCTATAGGACTTTTCCTCCTACTTCTTGAGAACTTAGAAGGCTTTTTAAAGAGTCTTTGGTGAGAGATTTCATCAAAAATTATGTAGAAATACAGGTTTTATATCAAGTGATCACCTGTTCACCATGTATCCACACGTTCATCAGCTCCTTCAAAGAACTCAGATTTGTGCCACATTACTTTCTTCTACAAAAGCTATGGGACGAGGAATTGGTATGTTATTTCTCTCTTGGGGCCAGCAATTCTTTTCGTAATTAATCTTTTTACCCATTTCAGGCACACAGAAGCCAGACCTGCACCTTGCATCCCCACAAAACACATCTCAAACACTGGCACTGTGTCTGCTGCTTTTTTCCTAGTTCCAAGACTTAGTTAAGTCAAGCATTGTATGCCACAGTTAATTGCTCAGCCTTTATTATTTCACGTTCACTTTGGATTTCAGTCAAGATTTCTAAAATATCAAATCCTTGAATTTACTCTTGTTCATTTACTGTTTTTTCCTAGAATCTTTTATTCCAGTTCTTCATTTTGAAATACTTCTCCTGGCTTTCTTCTGCAAAGAAAACTCCAGTGTGGGGTCCTCCTTGTATCCCTGTGGAATATGCATGGATGCAGAGAATTCATTTAGCTTTTGTGCTTCATCCTTATCGTCTTTGAGCATTCTTTTTACATTTCAATCATCTGTCAGCCCTACAGACACACTCTGGCAGGCTTCCTGCTTCTGTTGTCTTTGAAAATGATTTTATTACGTTTTTATGTCTTTAGCTACTTGTTCCTCAAGATATGCTTTTCAACGGACTTATGGTTTCTCAGTTAACTTAGCAGATCTGTGTTCATTTCTCTTTTCCTTATTTGGGTAGAACTTGCACTTTTTGAGGGACCCTCCTTTATTCATCTGTTAAACCACCCTGGGTTGAAGCAGCAGCCAGGGGCAGCTCCTTTTGAAATGGCACCACCATTTTAAATATGCAGGGTCCCAAATATTTCTGGCATTAGGGACTGGGGACTGTCCATGCGCCGCTCCGTGCTGCGACAGGCACAGCTCCGTTCCCGTGTCCCCATGCCCACTCTGGAGTGTCCCTGTCACACACGTGGGGCCGTGACCAGTGTGTCACCCTGGCGCTGCAGGGAGGAGCCTGGGCTCTCCTCTCTTCCTTGCCTTAGGTGGTAACACCTCCTGCTTTGGAGCAAAGCGCCAGCAGAGAGAGAACTGCTCCAAGGTAGGGCTGAGCGTGGCTCCAGGGCTGGGGCAGGGGGAGCTGGGTGGGACAAGGTGCAAGGGAGGCACGGGGGGGTTTGGAAGGAAAGGTGAAGTGCTGCGCAGTAAGGGCCGAGCACGGCATCCCAAGGCCATCTTGTTTATCAGCTTTCACAACAGGGCAGTGCTTTTGCAGGACAAATCCCTCTGCTTCTGCCAAATCTGACCAGCTGACCTCCCTCCATCTGAGACAGGAGGTGGGCAAACAGGAGGAGGTGTTTCCCCACCATCCCAGTCCCCCCACACCAACCCTTCCAGCACGGCAAAGATTTGGGATTTTGTACCGTCACAGTATCTATCATGCAGTGCTGTGTCATATGCTCCTCTCTTTGAGCCCGTTGTTGCTCCAGCTTCCCATGTTGCTGCACAACTCTAATAATAATGGGAAGTGGCACAGAAGACCTGGGTTCCCTAGGGAGATTAAGCACCGTCCTAGCTTGGGGCATTTCTTACCAACTTCTGTTGGTTATAGAGTCCTGAAAGTTTGTTCCTTCTGTGAATCCATTTCCTAGGAGGCTTATTTTGTTTGCACACGGGCTCAGCCAAAATGCTATGCATTGCTCTGGGTGGCAGAATAGCCAAGACTTAAATGCATCATGTCTGAGTGTTTTAGTGTCTTGTTCTCCCTTATAAATTTTACCCTTATCACTGACAGTCAGTGAAGCTGCGCCGTTAACTCTGTAGCGAGAGGTTTGTGTTTTTGGAGCTAAATATCCCCATGCCACTTGTATGTGGCTTAGCTGGTGAAAACAAAGCTGTTATCTGCCACAGCTCTCCTAGATTACAGGTCCCTTCTCCATTGTTTCTGCCGAAATGTCATCTGGAGTTTCTGTACAGATGTTCAGGGTTGAATCCTGTCCCTGGTTGCTCATCAGTCCAATAGGTTGTTCTTGCAGAGCTGAACAAAGACACAGAGGCTCGTGCTGTATATCTTGGTGTAAAACCTCACTGGATGAAGCTTCAGACTGGAGATGTGTGCAATTGTTTATGCTACAGGCATACAAATATAAATGTTTTTCATATAGTTCCATTAAGCAAGTGAGTTGTTGTAATTTTGCTCTCCTTCTGATGTAAGTAGGTGAGGCTGGGGAAGGCTGAGGCTGGGCAGTCCCCGAGTGATGAGCTCTTCATAGGTGATGACCTTCCCTGGCATTGTTACTGCTGAATTTGGAACCAGCATGGTGTAGGGTAGCAGTGTTAAACTCTTTGGGACTCTGCTGTCAGGCTGTATTGCTTGCTGAGATGTTTTAGGCCTTGGCACTTTCCATCAACAGAGGCATTGATGTTCTTGCTCAGGGAATGGTGTTCTGCAAAACCGAAATGCCTGCCTTGTGCTCTGAAAGCCAGGCTGCTTTTCACTTTTCATTTTGTGAGCCTTCTGTTGCATTGCACTAGTCCCACAGAACTGCTGTAGTTTTACGCCTCTTGGATCTGCCCTGTTACAAAGGTGAACCACAGAGAAAATTCACCTGCATGCAGAAAGCCAGCACAAAATGAAGGGTACTTGTCAGCTTACGCTGGGAACTGAAAAATCCCTCTTTGAACATTGTGTAAACTCTCCACAAAGGTGATTTTCCCAGAGAACATTATGCACAGTCTAAAATTGTCCTTGGCTATCAAAAGCTTAAAGGAGTTGCACTACACAGTTAAAAGCAGAATTTGGGATAAAAGGTGCTTGAGAAATGTAAGTTATGATATTAGTGAAAAATTTCCTGTCTGTATTGTGGGGTGGTGCTCAGAGTCACACGCATGCAGAGGGGGGAATAATGGGCTGCTGGCAGGGGAATTTTCATGAGGGCCCAGCACTGACCCATGTGGAGTGGGGATTCTCAAGTTACAGGTGCAGGGAGGGACAGGATCAGAAAAACAGAACTGGTTTGAAGTTCAAGTGCTGAAAAGTGATAGGCTGGAGTTCAAAGACAGGATTATTGGCTAGTGTTGCTTTAGTAGTTGGTGAGGAAAGAGCTTAAGACCAGAGCATTACTGCATTGCTGATTTATCAACACAGCCAACACTGTGGATGGTGTTTGAGCCACTTCTAAATCCAGCCGCTGGCAATGAAAGACACATTTAATCCATGTGTTAGATTGTTTGAAGAGGTATCTGTCTCCTGGTCTCTCCCTGAGGCTGGAATTGCTGAAATTGAAAAGGAAGTGAGAGGGAAGATTCTAACTGTTTCACAAACTCTTCCCCTTTGGAGGGGGCCACATTCCAATAGCACCTTTAACATTTGGGCTATTGAAAAATTAAAGGTTTTCTACTCTCTTGCCCCCTGTAGAGAGAACCCCCACTATTTCTTCTGTACCTAAGGAAGAGAATCAAAGACAGGATTTGTATTTAAATAGTTTATTGGTTTTAAGTGTGTTCTTTTCCTCAAGCTGGGATTAATGGTCTGCATTCAGGAGTTCCAGGATCCATCTGCACTCTTGGCTCTGATCTCTCTGCAGCAGGCCACCACTCCAAGATAAAACAATGAAAAACAATCCTTATTAAAGTAATTCTCCTTTAGTCTTTTTCTTCAGATATCTTCCATGAAAAAGTATAATTGTTTAACCAATTCCCTTAAGGGTTATTTCCCCTCCAATTTAATACCCCTATGCTCTGTTAGCACACAACAGGGCTGACACTGCCTGTGGGGGTTACAAACTGAAGCTACAAAAATGTCTATGCAAGAATTCTCAAATCAGGCCCGAGCTGCATCTGCAAGGTAACACCAATATCTTGGAGTAAGAGGGAGACAGAGGGTGACCCTAACCTGCAAAAGGTATCAAAAGTAAGAATTAAAGAGCATTAATAGGTTAACAGAGAGAATAGGAAGTGAAAATGTTTGGAATAGGTGGAAATCTGAAGCCTGAGAATAAAGCATCAATGTGCTTTAGGGTGTTTCTGTTCAGCAGTGATGTGCATTGAAAGCCTAAGGCAGTAGGCTGGAATAGCAGAGCTCAGCCAAGCTGTGCACTCAGACCTACAGGGGAGGCCCTGGCTCTGAAGCAACCCCAATTGCTCCAGAACAGATTCATGCTGAATAAGCAGAACTCTTCTGTGGACTGCCAAAATTTTTTCCTTGGTGCTTTATAGCTCTCATCAGTCACATGGATATAAATTCTATAAGCACCAAAAAAGAGAGTGCTAACAGAATCCACTAGGAAGCATATAAACATCTTTATTTTAGTTAGAAGTGGTTGTAACAAATCTCAGAACTAATATCCAGTGATGTTATGGCCCCTCTTGTGGATCACTTTATTCAGGGATATTTAGTCAAGTGCAAAGGGACTGTGCAAGCAGGAAATAACAATTTAGCCAATAAATAACTGCTTTATACAGTTAACAGACACAGAACCTAGTTAGGATTTAATGAAATATTAAGCTACAAATTAGCATACTTCTCACCTGTGTAAAGGCAGCCAAAGATTCTTTGCAGGCATCAATCAGAAATGAAGAGCCAACTCCATGGTTGCCATTTGCTGCCAGCTAGGTCAGGACGGATGGCACTGACAACTCAACTCAGTGACCCAAATGATCTGTGACAGGTACTCAGCTAGACTGACTATCCCAACTAAACTATGGCTTTGTTTTTTTCTCTGACATTTTATATCCTCCCGTGTTGGTGTTTTTCCTCTGGAATCCCTGGGCTAGTGCTGGTGCAGTCCTAGAGCTTTTGCCTTGCAGGCTTTCTCCCAGCTCATTCTCAGCAGTTTAAGTTGAGCTGTATCAGAGCGGGGCCCTGGATCCTTGTTTCCCAGGCAGTTAAATCCCCGAGTTGTGTGTCAAAGGAGGAATATTACAGCATGTATTGCCGAGAAGGAGGGTTATAGCAGCCTTTTGATTTTAAAGTGGCAAAATTCTGGAGCTTGCTCAGTATCAACACTTTCTATTTTGGGGATCTTGTGTCAGTTCTAATAGATAAGAAATATCTAACCTTAGTGAGGGTTGTTTATTGGTTTGTACAGTGTCTTTCTAGAGTTTTCTGGTTAAAAATGTTTTGGATCAGGTAAGTTGGCACTTCCTCTCAAGCCATAAAGACTGGGTGTTTTTGTGAGAATTGAGATTAGGTAGTGGAACCTGTGGCTTCAGGATCTTTGTTCCCAGACAAACCTAGCTTAGAACTCGTCCTATTTCTTAGCTTGTCACTGGCAGCCTCACCACTGGGATGTGGGGTAAATGACCCAGCCATGGGAAATCTGCAGCTCTTGATTATAAAAATGCTCCTGCTGGGGTACATCCAAGTTTTGTGAGCAGGAAGTGGTGAAGGAGCAAAGCTCATCTTGCCACTTCCCCTGCCACATTGCTCTGGTGCTGAAAAGCAGGCTTTGGTTTGCAGGCTGTCTGATACATTTCAGGCTCCTGGGTTACTAACACTGAGGTAGGCTAACTCTCTGCCTGCTTCAAAATAGGGAATACAGCCTTTCTGCAAACAGTTTTTTCCTACCTGAAAGTTGTGGTCACCCATGTTAATCCATCACAAAGACTCCTTCAACCTTCTATATTGTGGCCCTTGTCCAAGAAAAAAATATATGTTTATTGCACCCCTGTTTGTTTTCTCCACAGTTTGACTCACTCTTGAGGTAAAGAGTAATTCACTGCAGGGAGCAAATGCATTTTTCTGTTGCAGGACAGAGTCACTTGCTTTACTGGGAACTGTGACAGAGTTGGTCTATACATGTTTTTCCCATGAGATTGCGAGTGCTTTAGAGAAAGAGATCTGTTGGAATAAGCATATACTATTGGTTATTCGTACTTCTGGCTTCAGCTAATTATAACCATGCCCCCTCTTCTACCTGCTAATATCTTTCCCTGTCTAGTAACCAGTGGCTGCCCGTAGTTGGTGTGTGCTTCCCCATATACAAATCACTGCACTGCCTGTCAGCTTTCCAGAGGCTGGACTCCACAATCCCAAGAGCTCACAGATGCTGACAAGTATCTGACTTTACTTCTTCCAGCTTTGCTCTGCCCCCAAGACACAGTATGGAAGCCATTGCCAAGTTTGATTTCACTGCTTCTGGAGAAGATGAGCTGAGCTTCCAGGCTGGGGATATGTTGAAGGTAAGTACAGTCCCCAGCTTGACTAAACAGAGTTTCTGAGACTGCTTCCAGATCTTTCTTGTTCTTCCATTTGCCTTGACAAAACAGATGAAGACACATCTATAAACTAGGATACAAATGAAGATACTCCTCTCCCATAGGATTTGCAATAAGACAGCAATTCCCAGGTTACTTGAGTCTGTGTCCATTTTTCTTGATTTTATGTCCATAAACTGTGGATTTCGTTGCCCTGCACTCCTCTGGCAGTCAGCAGGGAAGGGTAAGTACCTTCGCTGGGGGACAGATCAAGATCTTTGGTGACGGATTTTGAAGGTCCTATCTATTTTATTGACCAGGTAAATCATCCACAGTGACTACATTATGATGACTATGTCTAAATGCAGACAGGATCAGTTCTGTCCAGAGGGATTGCTGTCTTCCTTATTTCCAGCCCTTAAACTGTTTAAAAGATAACTCTTATCCATTACAGAATTTGTATCTAACTTTTCACCGTAAGTAATTATTGTTAGATGCTGCAGAGATTTCAGGCAATTGCAAATAGAAGATGAAAATCAATGAGACAGACACATAATGGAATCGTTTAAGAGGTCCTGGTCTAATAATGTTAATACACCCTTGCAGGAGTTGAACAATGGGGCAATGGCAGAAGTAGAGTTGATCATACACAATGCAGAGCTTCTGGAAGTCTCTTTAAATTTGATCTGTATGTGTTATGATAGAACAGTTCTTGTTAACGTTACCGAAGTCCCAGATGAAGTCACCTGAAGTTTCACCCTAATTATTTATCCACTTCTCAGCTCCAGATGTTCTGTTTCCATTGAAAATGCCTGACTATTACTCCTCCCCAAAGGCCTTAATTCCTTTACTGTCCAAGGGGATGATGTACAACAATAGGATGTAAATCCTTGTTTGGCAAGGAGCCTTTGCTACCCCTCTGTGCAGTCACAGATATTCCAGTTAGTAATCAGATTTTGGGTTTCAGCCTTGCCTTTTACATCACTGCCATTTTTTATTTTATTGGCCTTTTAATTCTTGGCATTTAGACAAAGTTGATAGCACCCAGAGCTCATTAGTACCAAATCTTTTCAAAGAGTTGTGAGAAGGTTCTGGAGAAATCACTGCCTCTCTTCAGCACAGATAAACACTCTTATTCTTCCCCTCTTATTCTTCAGTCCCTACTGTCACATGACCTTTACTGATGCCTTTTTTCTCTGGAGACTTCCATCAAGTCTCTGTCTGGGGTGATGGTGTTGGCCAGGTCACTTTTCTTTCTGTTCCTCACTTTCCCTTCCTGTAAAATCGTTATGAGCTCGAGCTTCCTTTCAAAGTATGCTGGAAGCTTCTGATAAAAAGTATCAACACTACACACCAATTTTATTATTATTAGTGGTCATAGAGAATTCACTACCAGAAAAATCAAACTGCCTCTTGTTTTAATGTCCTTGAGGTAAACAAAACAACACCTTAGCCACCCAACCCATAGTAGCAGTAAATCAGCCTGAGGAAAAACTCTGTTCTGGCATAGGCACAGGTACATTCATACCCCATCGTGAGCCCCCTCGTGCTGCCTGCAACAAGCTGCTGATTTATAAAGCAGATAACATGAAGTATTGATGTAGAGATTACAAAACAGGAAACATGAGGCCCTCAACCAGTAGTGACAGGAGGAAATCCACCCTCTTACCCCCCCACATCCTTCTCTGAGAGGATGACACCCAGAGAAACCTGCCAGCTCTGCAGTGGCAAACACCAGGTGGGTCTGTCTGGAAACCCCACTTCCAACAGAGCCCTAGCATGAGCAGCAAGTAGCTGTCATCCCCTGTTTGGCCAAGCAGTGACAAAAGATCCTTAACCCAGCACCCAGGCATGAGGACAGCAGTGACTGGACAAGTAGGGAAACCCACAGCTTTCTATTCCTTAACTTTTCTGAATCCAAATGTTTAAAAAAGGCCTACGTGGCAGGGAAGGCAATGAAGAATTGGCTCCAGAATCTGTAACGTCCTGTTTCCAATACAAAGCAGTTAAAATGTGCCTTAGGCTCCCAAAACCATGAGACTGGCTCGCAAAGTAACTATTATTACTGTTAACAATAGATTTTAAATTAGGTCTTTTCCGCTTGCTTTTTCCTTCTAAAAGTGTCATGGCTCATGCTTTTAGACTCCCCTCCAAAACCAGAAAGAGCGGAAACATGATCTATTTCATACAGCAGACTCCTGTCCCGGGGTTGCAATGTCAAACAAAACACCAAGGACCACAACATTTGCAGTAAAATCCCAATGTGGTTGTAGTCCTGTCCTCTCTCCTCTAGCTTAGGGCTGCATCGTGGGCCAGCAGCCAGGGTGTCATGAATTTGGGCCCTCCCCGGTTGGCAGTGATGTTTCTAAGGACCATTACAGTTAATGTGAGCACACTTGAAGCTGCTCCAGTGCGTGATGTGGACTCACTTCCAGCTATCCTACAATCTCCTAAGTATAATAGTGTCTTGAAAATACTTTTTTCCTCCTTCTTTTATCTACCTTGGCAAAGCTCAGGACAGCTGAAGACTTAACCCACTAAAGAATCTCTTGTGAAATGACAGGTGAGAGCACATGGTAACATCTGTGCAGTCGTAGGGCACACAGATACAGCTGCATATCCTTTCATATCCATATGTTAGAGGAGTTTTCACTGATATTTTCTTCTTCCCTTGTGAATCTGAGATGCTCCAGTACCAGCTATAAAAGGCAGCACAAAGAATAACTTAAACCCCTATTAAGTCTTTCAAAGCTGTATTTCTCCATTTCACAGGCACCAGAGATAAAAGGACAGGGGGTCAGACAAAGGAGTAAAGTTAACAAGAAAACTCTCTGATTCCACTCAGGATTTTTTGTTGCTTGCTTACTCTGAAGTGGTCATCAGCCACTAACCTTGTTGCACCGTGGGTGGGGAGTAGAGAATGTTAATCATTTTCTTTCATTCTTAAAAGACATTCTAGGTTTCTGCCCGAGTCTTGTTACTTTTGCCTTTCTCAGGAGGTGCCTTTATTCTATCCATTTCTCCATTGCAGATTTTGAGCTCCCAGGAAGAGTGGTACAAGGCTGAGCTCAGAAGTCACGAGGGCTACGTTCCTAAGAACTTCATTGATTTCCACGTTCCCCCGTAAGTGTGACAGAAACGGTGTCACCACCATGGCACATTTCCACCGAGTGCTGCCAGGAGCACGTTTACATGCACGTGCAGACGACAGGACAGGGGAAGTGCTGGACATAACATCCTACAGTTTGGGGCTGGCAAGGATTGCCATAATGCTACACACACTTCTGCCAGCACAGTATATTTCTACCCCAAAACATCCTCTGTTCTTTCGGAGCTAAGTGAATCTCGATGATCACTGTCAGTCCCAAGTGACTCTTTTGTTACTGCTGGGATGTGCAAGAATTGCATTTAGATGTCCTTAGAGAGGAGAATAGTCATGATGTGAAGTCTTGGGAGCAGAGACAGAGGCTAAGCACAAAAGGAAGAGCAAGGTATCTTTCTGAAAACGAATTATAAAAAAATTTCCTCCCCCTTCGACTCTTAGAGACACTGAGTCCCTTTTCCCACGCTGGCACGGCATTCCCTCCCCGTGCCAAGGCTGGTGAGTGTCTGTCGGTGCACTAGAGGTCAGTGCAATGCTGCACGAGTGTGACAGCTGCTGTTACCCTGGATCGGCACAGTTCACAGACCAGACACAGCGCCCTGCTCTCTCACACACACAGACAGATCTGACAGAGGACAGGCGCACCTGCATTTCTCTCCTCCCCCGGAGGAGATGGAGCTGCACTTCCAGAAAAGACTGATGCGTGTTGGAATGCATGTTAAATGTGCTCTCCAGCCCTATGCCATCAATATGACAGTGTATGGGATTTTTTACAACATTTCAGTCAGCAGAAATACTCCCAGGAGCGCCTCTCATTGTCCTGTTTTTTCACAAGTGCTGCAGCATTTCAAGAGTGAGCAAGCAGAGCTTGCACCAAGCCCAGTGGCTGTAATGCACTGGTGCCCTGAGCAGTCATACTGGGAGCACACAGCGATTTTGAGGTTACAAATAAGTGCCTCTGTCCCTTTTGGAGGTAGCACTTACTGGCCTTTTTGGACATAAGCCAACCTGCTTGGCTGAGCTGAAGGACATTATTAGTTTGTTGTTCAAATATGGTCTCGTACTTTTGGACCTCAGGGGGATGAGATCTTCCAGTCAGTTGTTCATGTTCACTCTTTCACAGAGCTGTGCCATCACTCAGGAGCATTGGCAGCTTCTTTTTTCACACACGTTTTTCTCGTGTTGCTTTCTCTGTGCAAGAGCTGTGAAGAAATATTTCCACTTCGACACTTTTGTAAGCACCAGGTCTGCACTTTGAAGCAGTTCAGGCCAGAAGACAGAACGAGACACAGGGAAGAAAGCTGCCTCCTATTTTTGATGGATTGTTTTTGCCCATCTTTTTCTTGTTAAGTAATCACTGAGACTGGTTATCAAGGCTCATCAAAGTCTGATTTTTCTTTGCTAATGGTACATAGGTAGACTGTGATGATAATAAGGAACTCCAAAGTGGAAATGACAGATGTTAGGAAATTAACAGTCCTTAATTTTAATGCAATACAGGCAATTAAGTATTAGGTAAAGTCAAAGACTGCAGATTGTAGATCTTATTAGCTATGGAGTAGACATATGCAAATGTATGCGATTCTTTTGTTCCTCTACTGAAAAATTTCTACTGACATCTTACTCTTTTACTATTTATGGTGACTTTCTCATTATTAGTCCAGTGACTTATGCTGTTGTTTGTTATGCCTGGCTAAATTTGTGTAAGTGTGCTTATATATTTTGTGCTTCTGAAATTTTGTGGTATTGTAACTCTTGCAGGAACCAATTTATTAGTACTAAAACTTTCATGGCTTTCTTCTGCTAAAAATTTATGTGTGTTCCATGCAATATATCCATCACAGCCCAGTAATTTTTAATCAATTTGCCAAAAAGCAATTTGATCTATATGCCTGAGAATTATGTATGTATATATGTATACATATACATTTGTAATTTAAAATTTCTTTGACTAACCTTATTGTACTGTAATTAGAGTTTCAGCTGAGTGTTGCTTCTTAGCAGACTAAAGCTTACATTGTTCTCTTTGCATGTACATGCTTTTACTACTCAAGGAAAATGGTCTGCATCTATCAAACCCTGTACCTCAGCATATACATGGCCACTGGGAGTAGTCATGTGGGCTCCTCTGATCCTTTTGTTTTCATCCCTCCACCCTGCTTATTCACATTCTCCCTACCCTCATTTTTTTTAATTCCTCACCTTAATTCACATGCCCATGATTTTTCCCACTTGGCAGCTGGTTTGATGAGAAGATATCCCGCCATGAAGCAGAGAACCTTCTCATGAGCAAAGGAGTTGGCTGCTTCATCGTCCGGGCCAGTCAGAACTCTCATGGTGACTTTTCCATCTCTGTCAGGTATCACAGTATATTCCTGCTTCTTTTCCTGTTTAATCGAGTCCCTAGCCTCCTCTCATAAGGATTCCTCATGTGATGTAGACTCTTGAGAAGTTTGCATGCTGCCAGTCGCTGGTAGTGCTGCTGTGTTGTGAATGAGAACAAGCTAGGCATCTGATTCCCAAATGTTTCTGCTTCTTTTCAAGTGGCACAGTGAATGCCCCATTCCAAAGCTACGTCCCCTGGTGACCTCCTTCTCTGAAAGAGCTACAGCAAAGCAGAGTATTACAGGGAAAATCTCCCACAGTACTTAACATGTGTCTTCCATTTGTTTTAATTCCCTGAGAGTTCTGGTTGCTGAATCCAAGAATTCAACTACTACCTATTAAAAAATTATTATTGCATTGTTAACTTATTTCCCACAGGTCACTGAACAGCCATTGGACGAGGAAAGGTTTTTCATTGCTTGCAGCCCAGCTGCATTTCAGCAACTTGCTGTAGCCCAGCACTTCTCAGTGGATTTGCTTCTAAGCAGAGCTCTTAAATGATGTTTGGTTTCCCAGTTTTCAGTCAAATAGTTGATAACCAGTTTTAAGTTAGAGTCATGATTAACAATGTCTTTTCCAAGTGGTATGTACTTGCTGATCAGGCAGCTCAAAAAGTATCCAGGAGGAACGCAGGAAAACATTCTGGTTACATTTGCACCAATTAACACCCACAAATCAAGTATAGCCAGGCTCTTTCTCTG
The DNA here is from genome assembly GCF_052056855.1 of Sturnus vulgaris. Classification (NCBI taxonomy): domain Eukaryota; kingdom Metazoa; phylum Chordata; class Aves; order Passeriformes; family Sturnidae; genus Sturnus; species Sturnus vulgaris. The sequence goes on along the minus strand of NC_142247.1, from coordinate 29,624,893 downwards.
GCCCTGAAGTCAGGCAGTGTGGCAGAGGTCAGGTCTGTATGGCTACACCCTCTTCACCCCACCAAACAGAAGAGCTGTATTCAAGCAGCTCCCTGTGAGCAGTTCCCGGCCTGTTCTTTCTAACCATGGCCCAGCACTATTTAAGGGAGAGCTTTACTATTTAAACCACAACCGTGCTAACACTTCAACAGCTTGGGACTGTAACAGTCAAGGATAGCATTCAGTCCCTGCCTGTCTCCATTTAGTTATTTGTGCAGATGTAGCCCCTGAGTGTTTTGAGTGCCTGGAGGTGAGTGCCCTGAGAGCAAGGAGGTGGGCACCAAAACCAGATCACATCTGGTGCAAAGAGGAATTGTACACATCACACAAGAGGTGAGAGGAGGGGAGGTGCAGGGGGAATAAGGGGCAAAAGGTTGAGATTGTTAATTTGGCTTGTAACAGCATCAGAAAATTCCTTTTTTTTCTTCTTTTTTTGATAGGGAGAATGACCTGTAGTAATGTTGTTACACTAGATTTTATACCATTTTAAAGCTTAGTATATGGCTTCACATGGCTCCGTCTGCATGTCATGGTGATCCCCATGGTGTAAAGGTGTAAGACAGGTCTTATAGCCAATACAAACTGGATGTTAACAGGACCTGCAGAGGCTGTTGTGTAGACTACAACTGCACTTTTTCACCCTGGAAGCTCCTGTGACCTTTATTTCAAAAGAGAGGATTTTAAACCCTGTGCTTTGTTCTGATAGTGCTTTGTGACTGGGCAGCCCTGGGGCACTCAGCGTTTGCAAGTCAATGAGTCTTTTGAAATAGAGCCACGTCTGAGCCCAGTATGCACAAGGACTTCCATTGCATGACTTTCCAGAAGTCTAGATTTGGCCAAGCAAGAAGTTTTGGTACCCTTCTGGAAAAGACTTTTTCAAAAAAGGTAGAAATGCATGTTTGGTGTTTGATGATGTCTTTTCCTTTGGGATCCAGGCATGAAGATGATGTGCAACACTTCAAAGTGATGAGGGATTCAAAGGGTAGCTATTACTTGTGGACAGAGAAATTCCACTCGCTAAACAAGCTGGTGGACTACTACAAGACAACTTCCATTTCCAGGCAGAAGCAGATCTTCCTAAGGGACAACAGCCAAGAAGAACAGGTAAACACAAACTGTCTTTAGGAGTTTCTCAGTCAGAAACCTTTCTGTGGAAGGAGTTAATCCCATGAGAATGTCTCAGGATGGGGAGGAGAACAGTCTGTCCCTGGAAACCCAGCCACATCACTACACTGGTGGGGGCTGAGACCCAGATTTTTAGTGGATTCAGTGGTATGTAGAGTTGTATAATTGAGCAGAATTGTTTGATTCTTCAAATCTGAATAGAGGTGCTTTGCTAAAACTGTGCTAAGACCTCTGAGCTGAAATTCTAAGATGCCAAGGGAAGCAGGACTTACCTTATTGAAATGCCTAGATTTCCTAAGGGCAGGTACAGAGCTGACTGGTGGGTTGTGACTGAGAAGAATTTGAGTCTGGTTTCTTAGTGTCATTGCACGCACCCAGAGTGCAACTACAACTGCAGGTTTGTCTGCTCAGAGGAATTGTCCATCTTCTGCTACTGAGCAAACACAGTAAAAGGAATGTGGAGGAACGGAGGGCAGAACCTGGAGCAGTTAACCTGGCTGTTAGGAACTGGAAAGTACTACTGAGAACAACATAGCAGATCAAGAAGATGTGCCTTCAGGGAAGGTATAGTCGATGTTTGAGAAGGCAGAGAAATCCCAGTCCAATGAGTGCCTGGTTTTGTGCCAGAGAAACAAGCAAATGACATAGCAGAGGCTGCTGCACATTGCACTCCCTGTACTGGGAGTGAACATGCCTGGTCACTGCAGCAAGCAAAGTCCTGCTTTACCGGGAAATGGACTCTGGTATTAAATTACCAGCATGTGCAAGTAGAGGCAAGGCAGAAAGTATGTGACCTGTTGACTACAGCAATAAAGTTGTATAGGCTGCATGTGGGTCGTTCTTGCTGTCTCAAAATGAGAGATGATACATTTTCCAATCTGAAGAACAGACCTGGGTTGTTGTCTCTTTCTAGACCGTTTATACAGAGCTTTAAAAATGCACTAGTAAGGCATTAAAATAGAGGCTCTGGGATCTGTAAGAGCGAGATCACAGTGATGAATCTCTGTGTTTGGGAAAAGAAAGACTGTATGCATGTATCAGTATAACAACCTGTTTGGGCTGACTGTGAGCAGGAAGGGAAAGAGAGACATTTGCTCCAAGATGCAGACAGGCAAATGAAAGTACAGAACTCAAGTTTGCTTTGGCAAACTCTCTGCACATTTGTTATGGTGATGGGCACAGCGGGGTGTGTTTAGCAGTCATCACAGTGGGGTTTCTCTTCACAATTCAAATTTTTAGATGCTACAGCCATATGATAAAATGATTGTAATATAGATTTCAGTGCAGAGACAAATGAAGCCTAAGGTCATTACTTCAAGAAAGAGCTTGGCTCCTGTGCTGATCCTCACATCAGTAGCCATGTTTTCAGCCCAGCACCTCCCAGTACTACCTGCTACTGGAGAGTGGCAATGACAAAGAAGTAAAATACAGGATTCTTGGTTTGTTCTTCTCTTCAGAGAAGCAGAGTCTTTTATTTGAAAGAGCCTCCAGAGCAGTGGGTAGTGGTAGTGCTCAGTGTGCAATGATTGCAGAGCTTTAGTCAAGGATGTGGTAGGAAGCAAAACCTGACTTCACTTTTGGGATCTTTTTTCCATCAGGAGAGGCGGGGTGGGAGCCTGGAACGGATAGGTCGGGAAGGATTCCACATGGCAGGAGCAGCTGGAGAAGATCATTCTTCTATATCCAAGAAATATGTAGAGCATCCTGTTCCCATACTGCAGCAGCAACAGGTACTACCAGGAACAAGGGGCTGGGACATTAAGCCCGGGCATACGAAACATTGGCTTTTATTGCTTGGTAGTGTGTGAACAGTCACTTTGTCAAAATTCTGCATCTCTCAGCTGTGCACACAAAAGAGAACTCGCTTCCTAGATGTTTCCTACTTCTTCTCTCCGTCTGCCTGGGCCAATTTGTGTTGATATGACTTAGATATGTGGTCATATGGCTACTTGCCTTTGAATTTGATTTTGTCTCATTCTTCTTTGGCTAATTTGGCTACTAGATTTATAGGCCTGCTTGCTGTCCTTTACACTATGGAGCAGCCAAAGAAAAGGTAAAGCAGTGAGTTCTCAGATACAGTCAGCTGCATCAGCATCACTGATGTTCCCCCAGCATGTGGGACAGAGGAAAAGGAAGGAGTGGGCAGGATTGGATCATAATGACTCCAGATTGGCTGAAGTCCCCTTGGAAAGCATGACTTATTATCTGTGAGTTAGAACAACCTTAGTTTTTCTCCAAAAGTCTCAGACACAAAAAAAAAGCCCCTCTGTGACCATTTGTCCCAGCAGCTGTGAAATACAGCTGAGGACAATCAACTTTCAACTCCTAAGGAGTAAAACCCAAAATAGAATAGTCTAAGCTGACCTTTTCTATGAGGGTCATTACTTGCAGAACTGAAGCACAGGGACTTTATAGGAAGCAGACATCTAAAATTATTATGGGGGGGCTTGCCCCTGACTCCTTGCCCACTAATAACTCTTAAGTCCCTTCATTTATGCATCTAAGAATATATATGTCATGGTTTAATCTCAGCTGGCAACTAAGTACCATGCAGCCATTCAGTCACTCCTCTTCCTGCTGGTGGGAGTAGGGAAAGAATCAGGAAAAACATAAAACTCGTGGATTGAGATAAGAACAGATTTATAATTGAAATAGAGTAAATAGTAGTAGTAGTAGTATTAATAGTCATTATTATGGTGATTATTTGCTATTTATTTAAAAGGAAATAACAAAAAGAGAGAGAGGAATAAAACTCAAGAAAAGGAAGTGAGGCACAATACAATTGCTCATCACCCACTAACTGATGCCAGTCCCTGACCAGTTATTGGCCTCTTCTAGCCAATTCCCTCTGGTTTATATACTGGGTATGATGTTCTAGAGTATGGAATATCCCTTTGGCCAGACACTGAAAAATCCTTGATTTAGAGTGAGCCACTACTTAGCAACAACTGAAACATTAGTGTATTATCAGCAGAATTCACATACTAAATCCAAAATACAGCACTGTACCAGCTACTATAAAGAAAATTAACTCTATTCCAGCCAAAATCACAACAACGTGACTTTTCTGCTGCTGTTTTCTTTCTAGGAAAGACATGGTGGGAGTCTGGACAGGAAAGATGTGATGCATAGACTAAGGGATTACGGCCAAGGAAGTGCAGGAGCTATGCAACGGAGACACACAGACCCACCACACCAGCAGACACCAGTAGGTGATGCACCTGGAAGCCTCCTCTGCCCAAGTCAGTGGGTCCCTTAGCAATGGCCAAGCAGTCTGGACAATGTCACCTACGTGGAGGTTGCATGAGAAGTGGTGTATTTTGCCTGCCAGGCTATGTCTTACAAGACATTTTTGAGTCTCAAGACTCTATCCCAGCCACTTAAATCTGCTTGTGGGGCACTCTGAGAGTAGGACTACAGTGTTGTGTGACCATAGTTCTGGTAACTGCTCTCAAGGTCAGCCTTATGCAGCCTCAGTGGAAGAGGGAACTTAGCATGAGCTCAGCAAAACAGGCATCTGGGACATTGGAATGAGCACAAGCTCACCCATGGATTTTGATCAAGCATGAGTCCAGTCCAGCAGAGGACATTTCTGAAAGACTAATGGTCTCTTCTAGGAGAACTTCATGTCCATTAATGCACAGGGCTTTCAAGTATCTTTGCCCCTAAAGCCAAGCAGTGACTGATGTCAGTAACTAAATGTGCAGTACATTTTTTAAGTTCTATGGACAGCAGCCTCATGATACTGTACCACACTACAGTGCTCCTCGTCTTTCAGTGCACTCATATTCACACTGTCTCTTCCATTAATTTTTGCTGCAGTCCTGAGAAGGCCTGAGATCACCCAGCCCTACTTGTCTGTGCCTGGCACCTCTCTCAGACCTCCTTTGCTGTCAGAGAGGGACTCGCCTACCTGACACCCTTGGCTGTCAGAGCCTCTTAGCACTTGGGATGTGGGTGTGATCCAGATGTGTCTCTGCAGACACCCCAGACCACTCCCCTACTGCATCCATACCTGGCACTTGACCTTCAGTCACTACCTGCTCTGTAAATTCCCACTATATGAATGCCCACATAGGATGTGCTGTCTTTCTGTGCCTCAGCCTGTGATTCCACTGCCAGCTACAAAGTATTTCCCCATCAGCTCAGTGTGACCTAAGGCATGCTTCTCTTCCTTGAGGAAATGTCCAGCTTAGCCCACAACCAGAGAACCTAGATCTAAGGAGAGAAGGGAAGGACAACAGACCTTTCTCAAATGGGAGTGAAAAAGAACAGATTGGATTAGGAGATTTGGAACATGTTAAAATATAGGGGCATGCCCTTTTTTTTTTTTACAAAAACCCCGAATCTTTATTGTAATCCATCTTAAAATACATTGTTTTTATCTCTTAGAGGCAGTGGCAATGAATAACAACATAATTTTGCCTGCCACATCCTATCAGTGATGTAGAAGCCACAAATCCAATTATAGGAAGGTCTATATGTCCAACCAAATAACTAGGGGCCAGTACTAAGCTGGGCCCTGAATGGAAGATTTATCAAAAGTTAGTATGTCTTCAAACAGATCTCTCCATCTGTCCCTGCCAGATATACCTCCTAAATTATCCATGCCCTGTGGTGTGGATGCCAACAATTTCCCAGAAAGAAGCCCAAACAATGTCCTTTAAAATATGATTTCTGCCCAAAGTGGGAGATTGACTGCTAAGTCTTAAAAAAAAAAAAATCAAACCATAGTGCACATTAAAGTGCACACCCCAAAATAAACCTATATACCCAAACAGAATCCTTCAGATCTCAGGGGCCTGACCTCGGGGTGAGTCTGAAGAAGGTTTAAGACCCTCCCCTATGCCCCAAAAATGTCTGAAAGAGCAAGTATCCTTCTTTATCCTTCTTTACAATGTTCTCTACTCTCACCTATGTGTTGGCTGTCTCAGTCCTCAACTGGCCAAGGACACATTTTGATATCTGCACCAGGCCAGCTCCCTAGAGCCATTCCCTAATAGTTCTATCCCAGCAGGTCTCAGGCAGGAGTCCTGTGCTCCCATAACTGGCTTCAGACGTGGCTGTCCTGGCTGGCCTTACAGGGCAGAGGCAGCAGAGCCATGAGAACACCATTTCCTAAGGACCTGCTCTGTCTGACTTGTCACCTCATGATGCAAATATCCACAAATACACTGAGGCTGCTGAGAAACCAAACACCATCCCTTAAGTGTCCCAGTAAATTGGTCCCTCCTTCCTGGCATATTGGCCACTTCCTGGCTTAATTGCAAGTTGGTTTAAAATCCAGCACTGCTTGTCCTTGCTTAGTGAATGCATTTACTGGGTCTTAAGAGAGGTGACAGGAGGATGATCTTTACAAGCCCTGGCTCCTTGTTCCCTGCCTGTCTCTTGTGTCCTTTGCAGCGCACGCTGTGGGTCCGTGCCTTGTACGACTTCGATGCCATGGAGCACGACGAGCTGGGATTCCGCAGTGGGGACATCGTGGAGGTCCTGGACAGCTCCAACCCCTCCTGGTGGAAAGGACGCCTGCGTGGGGAGCTGGGTCTCTTCCCTGCCAACTATGTCACACCAGTGCTGCTGTGAGGGCACAGTGTGGCCCAGAGGGCTGTGCTGGAGCTGCTCCTCTGACCTGACAGGGACTGAGAAGGAGTGCATCTTCCCTTGCCACCAGGACATACATTGTTTATTGTTTTGTCTTAATTTATTGGCAGTTGATCTTTTGAAATGTTGGGATGAAAGAGAACCTTTTGAAGAATAATTTTTCCCCCCTATTTTTCACAGTCGTAAAGGAGGGGGAACAAAAATCTTGGACTATTCATTGAGACTTTTCTGGATCCTCCCTGCCCTGTCACCTCTTTGGCTAACTGTTGATAAGCTCCTACAATTAGGTTTATTCTGTAGAAATGCCCTTCAGGAAAGTCAGGCTTCAGGTTCAATATTCAGGTAGCCCTATCCCTTAATTTTGGATTTGGTAGCAGTCATAGTCTCTTCAGGCTCCATTCCACCTTTCTTTCCGAGGCAGGAATGAATTAAATGATCCTTGGCAAGTACATTAACCCTTCAGTGTGGGAAGGAAAGTGAAGGGGCTTTAGGTTGAGGCAATCTAGACTTTTCTTAATAGTTTCTGGCTTACCCATTTCTTACTGTCTGTATGGACTGTATGGATATAGCAGATGAAGGGAAGGAATCCTGTAAGCTTTTGTACAAACATACAAGTGGTGAAGGTATGGGAGGGCAAGAAGCTTTCTTTGTTTCTTCTCATAGGCCTGCTCTTCTTTCTGCACCCTGTAACAACTTACCCATTTTCAAGCTGCTCTTTTAGGTACCTACACTTCAGCTAGATGGACTGATTAGAGCAGATCAGGCCCTTCACCTAAATGAGTATCCACTGGATTGGATTGCAATTAATATTCCTCACTGGTTCTTTTTGTAGAACTGAACTGGGGAAGGATTGGAGGGGTTTCTCTGGTTTGGTGGCAGAAGTTCTTTCCCTGAGAACTTGCTGTGTTGAGCATCACCAAGTACACAATTCTGGCTTACTAGAGAAATGTCTCATCCAGGAGGTTAAGCTGTTCTTTTACAGTATGCAGAGAATAAAGCTGTAGCCATCAAATAGTCTGTTCTCTGTTCCAGTTTCTTTTGGATAAAATAAGGTAAATTAATAGTTTTTCAAATAACTGTTGAGTGATAGAAATTTATTGGAAATGCACATTACCTGTCCCCTTCTCATACTCTGTGAAGGGGATTCTGCTGCATAACCACTGCTCAGGCATGTTGCTGTTAAACGAGCTGCCTGAATTTTTCACAACATGTGGGACCTCAGCAGTCAGCAAGGAGAAGTGATGATTAATCATTACTGAAAAAGAAAGAACAGGCAAGTGAAAACCTCTAAACATAAATCAGGCTCAGCAACAAGAAAAAGAAAAAAAAGAAAAAAACAACTCTTTTGTTAGTCTCAGTGGAAGAAAAAGAACCCAGGAAACTGGTTCTTGGTGAAGTCCAATTCAATGTAGCTAGCCTGAATAAAGCTGCCAGCTAGACACAGTATTAGCACAAAGAACCCGTTTTGAGAGAACTCCACCAAAAGCACATTGTTAATGGGTGAAGTAAAATGAGAATATTTAACAAGGCATATAAGCTCTGAAGAGAACAGAAAACTTTGAAAGACACATTAAGAACTTCCTGGCTGCCACGGTGGCCCAGGGAATATGACTGCCCTGGCTGCACGTGGCCCTGTGCTCTTGCAGGAGCTCTGTTCTGGCCCTTTAGTGTCTGCTTCTGAAGGGAAGTCCATGAGGCTACTTTTGGAACACAATCTCTTACCATTTGTATGAGGGTGTAATCTCAGTGACTCCAGTTTGAAGAGTGTTTTGGTGTGATTTGCCCTTTTTTTAACCTTTTTGTATGCTGGTTGGTTTTCTGCTGAGGTAGTAATAAACTTGGAAGAGAAAGTGTTGATACTCAGTGAGAGAGAGAGAGAGGGAGACTATTAAGGCCAGGAGGAGATGGAACCAAGAAACCAGAGACTAACAAAGGCAAAGGAGGGATAAAAATTATGAATCTTTCATATTCAGCTCTTGCTGAAACAAAAGCTGCATTCACAATTACTCCCATCATGAAAATCATCTTTCAATTAATTCCTTTTTTTCTGTATTAGTTACTTTTAAAATTAGAAGCAATGTCTCCTTTTCCTTTCCTCAGCACCCTAAAGACCCTCTTGGTAGTGAAGATGTAGTTGCACAAAATTAATTGAAGATAATGCACTTAGCAGTATGATAGCTCTTCATGCATTTGAAACCCCTTTACAGAGATTAACTAATTAGGCAAGTCTAAGTAGTGCATTGTAAGTACCCCCATGTTAACTCATGATTCATTTGAGGAAGAGGTAAATTTTCACATGATTTTTTTAATTGATGTTTAAGGAACTAATACCTAAGGTAATTAGTATTAAAGGACTGCACGCTAATTATGGACAGCATACCAGAACCACAGTAAAATCAGGATTTCTCATGATGAGCAGCACCTAATGACAGCAAAATTATCAGGAGATGACAGCCTCACAGCATCTGTGATAGCTCCACCAGTGCCTTGCTCTGCTGCCCTGTGCAGGGGCCAAGCTCGGGGCTGCCATGCCCAGTCTCTCTTGCCTCTGCTTTTGGCCTTGCAGTGCTGCTGCATTTACTGCACATGGCAGGAGCTGGGGGGTGTCAGCCTGTATTTTTGTACCCTCCCACAGTTAAAGTCATTTTTCTCCCAGCAAAACAGCAGTGCTAAGGATGGTGGCTATTCCCGAGGCAGTGGAGACTCCGGATACAAGGGGAGGTGCAGACAAAGCAGTGAATTTTGGAGGATGGAGATGTTTTCTGTGCCCCATGCCATTTTCTGCCCATGAAACTCTCTCTCTCTCTTGTAGGTCAGGCCACTTAATAAGGAAAGAGAGAGACACTCCTCTCCTCTAACCATGTACCCTGCCAACCTTCCTGCTCTTCCTTCCAACAGGTTTTAATTGTAGCACAATCTTTATTAATATTGTGGTGATTCACTTACACCTCAGAGTCTACTACCCATGCAAGAAGCACATATTAGCAACCTAGGACTGGAGCCTTAAGGTGACAGTGCTGCACTCAGCTCACCTGATGTTTACCAACGCTTTGGAAGGAACCAAACCTCTGGAACAAATCCCAAGAGAGTCCACTGTGAAACCAAAATGGGAAGGGATAAAGAGAAAAACCAAAAGAGTATTTTGTTTCTTATTTTTCTTAAGCAAGAAAGACAGTTCATGAGAAAACAGAATGTAAACTGAGATAAAAGTAGGAAAAGTATGTGGGAAGGCAAACATCATAACAAATGAAAAAGAGGAAGCTGGACATGTACGTGGTAAAATAGGATTGATGGGCACAGCTGAGCTGTGCTTTCTCCTGTCTGAATGAACTTTTTTGCCTATGTTCTGCTGCAAATCCATATTTTGCTTGGAAATGTCTCTGTGATTAATAAGGCTGAGCTAAAAAAAGTAAATGGAAATTTCCTTTCATGTGAAAGATGTGCAGGCAGTTTTCTGTGCCACGAAAGAGAGGTCTCTCTGCATTGATGTACATGTTTGCTGTAGCAGCTGTGCTCACTGGATCATGCTGCAGAAACCACGGGATCAGGGCTGGTTCCCATTGGACTGCTCACAGGTAAGAGCATCAGGGAGATGATGATCTTCAGGGCTGCCCCACAAAGTCAGCACCTGCTCAGGCTGCTATGCCAGTCTCTTGTGCCAGGAAAACAAGTTCATGGGTGGTGGTTGTTGTTTTTTAAATGGATGTTTCCGTGGGCTGTGCAGGAAATTTCAAGCTTTTCACAATAGCCACCTGTTTATGATTTTTTCTACGGAGCGGCACCTCTCATCCTTCCTCTCCAAGAGGATCCCAAAGCTACAGGCTCTTGAAAGGCCCTTTTGCCTTCAGCCCCTGTGGAGAGTAACCAAGGATGTCAGAAGCAAAAGATCCAGCAACCAGGACTACATGGCTTGAACAGTCTTGAACAGCAGCGTGGCATCAGCTGGGACATTCTGCACTGCGGGAGCAATGCCACAGGAGGTGTGGTCCAGCAGCGGGGTGAAGGGTGATCTCTACCCGAAGTGGGAAGTAGCAGGTCTTTAGAAACGTCAATGCCACATCACAGGGACAACAAAGATGTCTGGTGGGACAGGATGGTGGCCACCTGGTCTAGGGCTCTGCTCAGTCTCTTGTTCTGCTTTTGCAGCTCTTTGCCAGGGAGCCTGGGTTACACCACACTAAGTGTGAGAAGTATTTGGCAATGCTGCCCATCCCTGCCCAGTGCAGCCCCAGAAGCCTCCATGCACCTCCTTGCAGCTGCAGCCCATCCCCTTGCTGCCTGTATGTGCCCCTCCTGGGCCCATGGCCCAGCTTGTGCCTCTGTGCTGAGAGAAAGTGCTCTGCAGACACCTCATTTCAAATATTTGCTCAAAGCAATTGGTTCAGGTGCTTTCAAATGAAACCCCATAGAGGTCAGTCAAAACCATTTGTGTTCCCTGGGTGATCCAGGCAGTTCCATTTACTGGCTAAAACATAGGCATGGACTAAAGAGCTTCTGACACCCAGCCTGTCCTTGCTACTGAAAACTTTGCATTTCCTGGGGAACCATGAACTGAGTGCATGATAAAACTTTTAACAGCCCTGAAGAAGAGGGCAGAGCATTGCCAATTTCTCTAATTTTTTAGAGGCAACTTTCATGTGACAGAACTCATGAGCCTTAATTCATATCAAACGCAAAAGAAGTTTCTTATATAAGCAGAACTGCCAGCAGAAAACAGCCAATGACTTATCTGTGAGCCACAGAGTAGCAGAGAAACAGGCAAGTGAATGAGGAAAGGTCACTGACCTTTGCATGCAGAGAAAATTCAAAGCACATTGTCTGCTACCATTGTGCAAGTGAGAGGTGCTTGGCCCATGTCCAGCCTGCCAAAATGAAAATGCAAAATTTCACAAATGGTAGGCATGCAGGAATCCTTGTAGACATGCAGAAATAAAATTAGCTCAGGCAACAAAGGGAGGAAGAAGAAGCAAACAAATTAAAAGATCCCTAGGTATCTTGTGGCTTCTCCCCGCTAGTCCAAGCTGGCTCATTTCCACCAGAATTTGTGAAAGATACAGCGAGTTTGTTTGTCAAAAACAAAAACAGGAGTAAATACGGGGTGGGGGGAAAGCAGTTTAGGACGTGCATCTACTGCTGTGCACTTCAAGCTATAAAATGGTGACAGTGTCCTGATATAATGACTGAAGTTTGAGTCTCTGTTTAAGTGGTGCTTCTGAAACCTTTCAGTGCCGTCTATGATTTATGCACATCTACAAATTCCGTGCTTCTATATCCAGCCACAGAAAAGGAAAAGAAAAATGAAAACCCGCGAAAAATATGAGATACCTTCTCTCCTGATCTAGAGGTCATTTGCAATGTATCTATGTCTGTGCTGTACTGAATGTGTCATAATTTCCTTGTTGGACTAGCCAGTCCCTTTTCCTGATCAAATTCCAAGATGAGTACTGCTGCAGTGCTAACAGGTAATAACAAACAGCAAAAATCAACACTTGATGCCCCTCCTTGTGACTGAATGCTTTCTGCCAGCATTTTGTTGTTGGTGGTGTGGGTTTTGTTAGGGTTGAGGAGGGGTGGTGTTGATGTTTTTTTGCAGCACACCGAAGGTTTGGTTGCAAAATGCTGAATTAGAATTAGATTGCACCAACATGTTAAATGTTTTTATTTGGTTGGGTTTTTTCCTCTCATCAAAATTTATGGAGAAAAAAAATCAATTGCTACGAGCACTAAGGGTTTGAGAAACTGCCCTTTGCTCTGGCCCTTCGAGAGTCACTTCCATCAGAGCTGAGTGGGCGTGTAGCTCGTTCTGCATTAGCAGCTTCCCACACTCACCTGGCGGAGGTGCGAACGAGAGGGATGTGCGGCAGCAGACTCATCTCTGTAGCTGCGCACCCGAGCTGGCCATTGTGAGGGCAGCTGGTGGCGCTGGGCCGGACGGGGACGGTCTGCAAAGAACAATAGCCGTGATTTCATCAGCGCGGGTGAGTCAGCCCTGCAGCTCGCTGCCGCCCTGCACAAAGCACCCGCTGGCTCTGCCCGGATAATGAGTTGAGTCAGCTCACCGAAGGCTGCACAAAGAGGCCACAGCCAGCACAGGGCGAGCTCTGGGAATGCACAGCCAGGAGGGGAAAGGGTGAGGCGCAACCTCCTGTCCTGGCAGCAGGAGCTCTTAGATCACCTCGTCCTAGGCTGCGGACTCAGCAAAGAGAAAACTTAGCTGGCAGTGAGGTCGCCAGAGAGCTTTGACATGAGATGGGGATCCTTTCTTTGAAGGTCGTTTGGGAGATGGGAGTGCAGGCAGGAAAGAGGGAAGGAACTCAGGTCTGCTGCAGACAGCGCTTCTCTTCACGGAGCTTACAGGATCTCCAGCTAAGCAGCTGGGAGAACTTTGGGCTCGTTTTGTTTTGTTTTGTTTTTTTAATAACTAAACTAAAGCAGTGAAAACAACTTGACCGTAGTCAAACTCTCAGTCATTCAAGCCATGCTCAACATGAACCCTGCGGAGAATGGATCATAGTCGGGAGTTTCCAGGAGTAAAGGAATAAAGGCGAGAGACGCCCCGTGCAATCTGAATTACGGGTGCCACTTGCTGCTGGTGCTTCTCCTTCTGGGCGCAGCTCTCGGTCACGTTTGTCAGGTTGGAGCGGAGCCAGGGCTCACCCGGTTAAATCCCCAGCCTCAGCTGCCCGGGAGAACAGCTGAATATTCTCATTTAAAATGTGCATCGCTTGTCGAGCACAGAGTGCAGAACGCTCCGACACCAGGCATAAACACCTGGAATTCAGGGCTCCAAAAATAAGAGGTAGGGCTCCAAGACATACAAATGGGCGGTTTGCGTTTCCAAGGAAGCAAATGAAATGAAATTAAACGAAACTTCAATGAATTAAATTCAATCTCGGTATTTCATGAAATCAAAAATCAAGGAATCAAGCGAAATAAAATAAAAACTTCAATGAGTGAAATGAAGTGAAATGTAACAATCTAGACACTTCCTTTCATGACATGAATATGCGTTCAAGGAAAAAAAGGCTATCAATGAATGAAAACAAATGAAATGTAACTTAAAGGAAGGAAATGAAATCAAGTTAAATGAAAGGAAATTAAAAATAAAGAAATGCAATTAAATGAAATCTCAATATTTAATTGCATTTCATGAAATAAATTTTCATTTCATAATAGAAAAATGAGAAATCAGGGAATGAAGTGAAAGAGATTGAAACTTCATGGACTGAAATTAAGTTAAATGGAATTAAGTGAAATATTGATATTTCATTTTCTTTTGTGAAATGAGAAAGCAAGGAATGAAATGAAATGAAATAAAATAAAACTTCATGTAATAAAAGGAAATTAATGGAATTTTAAAATACAAAAAAAAAGGAAAAAAAAAAGGAAATCTCAATATTTCATGTCCTGTCATGAAACAACATAAACTGAAATTAAATGAAATGAAACTTTACAAAATAGAAGGAAAGTTTCACGAAGGAAAGAAGTGAAATGAAATGAGATTAAATTAATAGAAAGGGAAATAATTAAGCGTATAGAAATGAAATTAAATGACATGTTGATATTTCATTTCCTTTCGTGAGATGTCTTCATTTCATGAAAGGAAATGAAATGACAAATCAAAGAATGAAATAAAATTAAATGAAATTTTATGCATATAATGAAAATAAATGAAAGAGCAAAAAATGAAATTAAAAAATAAAAAAGGAAATGTAACAAAATTATACTAAATAAAATCTCCATATTTCATTTTCTAAAAGGAAATAAAATGACAAATTTCATTTGATTTCATTTTGTTACATTTCCTTTCATTTTTTTGCATTTAATTTATTTTCATTTTATTCCATGAAGTTTCGTTTCATTCACTTCATTTTTTGATGTTTCATTTCATTTCACTTCATTTCATTTTTCATTTTCAGTGCATTTCATTGAATTTTCATTTCATGAAAGGAAATCTTGAGATTTCATCTAATTTCATTTTGTTATGTTCATTTTCATTTCATTTCATTGCACTTCATTTTGTTTCAATTCATTCACATAAGTTTCATTTCATTCCTTGACTTTTCATGTCGTGAATTTTTATCTCATGAAAGGAAATGAAATCTTGAGATTTCCTTTAATTTGATTTTGTTTTGTTTCATTTAATGGAGCTGTCTTTTGTGTAGGAGGAATTCACATTTATGTTGGCCACTCTGTTACTTTGAGCGTGGTTGCAAAACTCTGGTTTGTGAGTGCTGTCCTCTTTCTCGTAGGGCATTTATTGCTGGTGTGGACAGGGTCTGACTGGCTCAGCTCCATCAGCCTCCTGTTTGCATCGTGCCACTGCCTCCCTTTGCACTCTGACATCAGCTGGGACCTCTCGTCCCCATAGCTTCTGACCTCCTCATCCTGCATCCACAGCTTAAATCCTTCATTTGGTTCTTAAAGTCATTGTACAGTGTTTGTACAAAGTTTGCAGTCCCTATCACTGCCTTTCTCCAGAGGGTGTAGATTTGTAGATTTGCTTTCCATTGCCCTGTAGTGCTGGCACTGTGGCTGTGCCCCAGAGCTCCTGGTGAGCTGGTGATATAAGAGGTGTACAGGCAAGTCAGCAGGAATAACACAGCTGTAGGATGACAATTCTTACCAGGAACAATCATTTTGTCTCACCTTGTAGTTTGCAATACAGGGCTGGCCTCCCCTCAACATCTGCACAGATGCTCAGGTCTTAAACTAGCCTGGAAGTCCAGGTCACTCCTGAGGTATGAATGCTTGATCCCAATTAACAGGGGATGAAGCAGAGAGAACCCATGAGATGCAGGAATCCAGAGTCAGCAGCTTTGCCAGAACTTTGTGAAGTTTCAGCCTTGGTGTCATTGTCTAAGTTTATAGAAGCAGCAGCCTGTGCTGGCTTAGTGGCAGAGTTCAGGCAGCAGTTTGAAATGAAAAATTAAAATATGTCAACGGGGGAGGGAAAAAAAAAGAAGGTATCCTAATTAGGATATGCAGAAAATTCACAGAGAAAACCAAATACATCAAGGACATAACCCTGACTTGAAAACCTTAAAACAGTAAAGGATTTTAAGAAAATTTGGAATAGGAGTAACTCCAGCAATGATACAGACTTAAGAACATTTAAATTGATGCAGGGAAGAGAGGGGGCTTTGAGTCAGTTTTTATGGAATAAGTAATGTATGTTAATCTTGGCAAACTCTGTCCTGTAGCTTTGTCCCTGGTCATACCCAAAACAGCAGTGACGAAAGGAAGACAATATGGAATCAATTCCCTGGACATCTCTATGCTGAGAGAGGCTGTGACAGGTTCAGAAAATAAGACAGGAAGACCAACAAAGGAAGGTAAGAGGGTATTTTTCATTGAACCATTACTTTAAGTCCCTAAGAGCCTCAGTGTCACACTGAATGGAGGGCAATGAAATGAGAAGTCACAAAGGTCCAAATCCTTACACAGGTATTTATTTCCCACATCAAATATATTTATATTAATGGCATCCCATGCCCATTAATGGTTTCTAATGCTTAATAGTTGCAGTGGAACTGCCTTGCATAAGTGGGAATTCAATGTCTAACTGCACCCGAGCATCTGACCCTCTGAAATGGGCTCTGCCAGAGCCTGCAGTGTCCTCTGCTGTGGGGAGAGCACCACGTGGGATGGGAACAGAGCATCCTGTCCCTGCGGTGGAGAGGAGCTGCTGCACACAGGATACTCTGGTGTGGGCTGCTCACATCCTGGACCAAAGGGAATTAATTACTCAGGTCTTCATTTTCGTTCTCTGACTTTCCCACTAATGTTTCTTCCCTGTTTCAATGGGTTTTTGTGTGCAGCTGCCTGTGGTCCAGGAGGTCTGTTATCTTCCCATCCTGACACACTGATAGGCAGTAGAACGAGTAGGATACAGCACGAAGAGGTCATTAGCATTCAGATAGGTCAGGAGCTCACTTGGGGGTTTTGCATGACAGTGTTTTCCCAACTTCTTGTCAGAAACAAGTGTCGATAAGAGCAAGGGCAGTCACCAGTGGTGAAACTGCAAGCATGAAATCAAACCTTGGTGGTGCCTGGGGGCAAGGAGGAGCTCACCTTGCACATTTGCTCACCTGCAGGAATGGGAGGTCATGAAATGCTGCCCAGAAAATACAAAGTATGCTGTGGAGAGCTGGCAGTTTGCTTCCTGCACCTCTCTGCTGTCCAGGGCTATCTCACGAGCTGAGATTTTCCTCTTCTTATGCATAACATGGCAAGCGAGCATCTCTCTCCTGTCCTACACTGAGCTTGTGGGTCCCTAATTTTCAGTGTAAACTAAAATGTTTGTGGACTACCATGTGTATGTGTGTGTCTGTAGAAGATTCAGTTGGTGCCTGCTTAGATTTGTGGTTATATGTGCTTGTTAGGAATTTCATAATTTTACCCAGAGTTTCCTTATGTGTAAAATGGAGATAATAACAGGTAATTACCTACCTGGCAGGACTGCTGTGAGGACAAATTAACCAATGCTTGTGTGGGTGTTTGCAGATGAAAAGCATGATATTAGGACTAAATATAATGATTGAATGTTACAGAAGAGAGCTTGTATTTACTATGGTGATTGAATATGAGTTGAAAGCACTTTGTAGGTGTTTGTTTCTTGTGCAGCACTGAGTATTTGTGGAAGGTGGAAAACTGGTGGAGCCAAGTTTGGGTTATGTGTCAAAGAAATGGTTAAATTTCCTCTTTAACTTGAGAGCTGACTGACTTTCTTCTCTCAACTAAATCTAATGCTGAACAAGAGACAAGAGAACAGAGAAATGAAAATGTGGGCAAGCTAGAGAGGAAGGTAATGAAAATTAAATGCAATTGAAGATCATGATTTCAAAGAATAAAAATGTAAAAAAATGAAAGGGAAAATAAAAGCTGGGGGAAATGAGGACAGAGGAAAGGAAAGAAACCTCAGGGATTCATGGGTGTTACATTTTCTCAGTACATGGAATTATGAGAAAGTAAACAGCAATTTAAAAGAGGCATCAGAAACAATAGAGGAAAAGCATATGCAGGGAAAGAAACTGAGTGAAATAGGAAGGAACCAAGAGATGTGCTTAATTATTTTTTGTTTTCATTTTGTTAAGTGTAATGACATAGTTCTTTTATTTCCTATGGGTTGTTGAGAGGCACTTCTTTGCAAATCTAGAAGATCGTGCCAAGTATTTCGGATGCTTTTTGCATGTGTTCCATGGGCAGGCTGTTAAGAGTTAAGGTGTGGATGCATTTGTCAGCGTGAGAATGGCCCTGTCTGGTTTCATTTGGATTTCACGCTCTCTCTAGAGAATTAATGGAACAAGTTCATTTCCATCGACTCCAGTGAAGCTGCACTGCAAGTGAATCAGAGCCACTCTCACTGCTAAATGTAGCTGTTGCCCTATGAGCCCCTGATCCAAAGTGTTTTTCAGGTTAAACCTGGAATGTTTTGTGATTGAACCAAAATAATAAGACAAAAGCTTAATTGTGATGAGCACTCTGAGTATGGTATGTTGGTGTGCAGGCTGCCCAGAGGAGTGGCAAAGGGGAGGTGGACCATGAGAAGAGTCAGGTGTAAATAACCAATACACACAGAGTTCAGGGAGCAGACTGCCTTTCTTTGAAAATTGTCCTGGGCTGCAATGAAAGTCATTGGCAAACATCCTTGCAGGGTCCTGTGGCCTGTTTGCTTTGGCTCCCTCTGGTTTGCCCTCTCTCATCCCCACCCTCCCTGCTTCAACATCTCTCCAAATCCATGATGCCTCCAGGTCTTCACCTTGTGTCACATCTCATCCTTTCACCCCAAAACTTATTTTGGGCTGAATCACTCTTACCTCAACTCATTGGCCTAAATTAATCTTTTGTGTAATTCAACTGACTAAAATTGACGTAAATTGAGTTACATCAGAGCTGAAATTAACACAGTCTGACTAAAATAGCACCTGCCTTTTCTACCGAACCAATGCCTGTTTCTTCCCCACCTCCACCCACATACCATGATTTTAACATTTCTTTCTCCTCATTGCTCTTTCACTTATCCCACTGCCATGAGCAAGCTGTGCTGTCAGTGGTCGGTTTTGCCCTCTCTGCTCCAGCATCCTGTTCTCCTTCATCCCACAGCACAGGCTGCTGGTCCCTGTTAACAGCTGAGCCGTGCCTGTGTCCAAACCCATGCAACACCTTTGCATCTTCTATTAGATTTTCCTGTCCTTCACCACAGAGATGCACCATCTGAGTTCAGAGCCTGTTTGCACTAGGCACTTCCTGTACCTGTAGGAATTATAGTCTTACTCCAAAGAATTTGCAAGTCAGAGTGCAATGATGTACAAACAGGAGGAGGGAAGTTAGATGAAGGTGAAGTTATTTATCAAAGGTAGCCTAGCAAGACAATGGCAGAGTTTTGGGTGCACACTTAAAGCCTCTCTTCCTTTTCCATTACTTTTTTAAGCCAGCATAGCATTTCTCATCACCTCTTTCTACCGCTGTCTTTGGGCCCTCACCCTGACATGGTGGTAAAACATCTCCTTTGCTTGCTTTCTCATCTCCTCTGACTTTCTGACTTCCCTCAGCTTGCTCTTGGAGCCTGCTCATGTTGGCTAGGTTTTCTTCCCTCCTCTTGAAAAATCTGGATGTTTGCAGCCAAAAATAAAGTATGGCTTCTCTGGTTGAGCCGTACTTTTTGTCTGGCAGCATGCTCCACCCTTTGCATCTGGGTATTTCTTTGGGGCAGGGATTTATTCCATAATTGCTCTAACTTATTTATTATCATGGCATATGTATCTGTAGTGTTATGCAAACTGCAAAAGCTCCTAGTTCTAAAGGTCACCATGTGTTTACCTTCCAAACACAGATGAGCTCAGAATAAAAGGGAATGGCAGGCTCGTGAGGAGATGAAGGCAGGGAATCACCCTGATCTAATTAATTTGCCAAGGCAGTGCTCACAGAAGTAGGTTACCTAGTGCTGCACACAAACAACTCAATCCACATGAGTGAATTAATGCC